>NC_135303.1:35596267-35920657 GCF_051311805.1 Agelaius phoeniceus | reverse complement strand
GTCACTCTTTTATGGAGGCCAGCAAATGGCCCTGCCTAGCAAGGCTTTGGTGGCAGGGGCTGTGGAGGGTGGATGGAGAGGGGGCGAGGGAGGGGGCAATTGGCAGGCTGCTTCTGGGAAGCCGAGGCAAGCTTGCCCTTGTCTGATGGAGCCGGTGCAGGTGGGCTTTGGAGGCTACAAAGTATCTGCCTTGCAGTGGGACTTGTTCCAGCTGCCCCCTCAGTTTGCTGGCCAGTGGGTAACATGCAGGCTGGGAAGGAAGCAAGATTGGGACTGAAGCAAGATTTGCTTTTCCTTAAGGACAGGCAGGAAAGCAGCAAAGCTGCCTGGCTTTTTCTCATATCTGGGATCTAGGCGTTAAAAGCAATGTGAAGGCCAGCAGTGTGGAAAGGCAATTCTGTAAGTGTTGCTTCCTTAGAGGAATGCCAGAGTCTTTTGGGACAACCACCGAGCTTCTCCAAGGGAGCTGGAAGAGGGATCTAGAAATTCTGCCTGAATGTTTGCTAGAGAAATGCCCGTGTGCTGTCCCTGGGTGTGTGTGTGTGTGTCCCCATCAGTTGGCCTGAAAAACATCCTGTTTCTCCAAGTTTCAAGGGAGGAGTGATGAGGTGAGAGACCAGCTCAGAGGCCCAAAGGAGGGAAACCATGCAGTGACATTATTGGGCAGCAAAAGGAGAATTGAGAAAGGGGGCAGGATGAATGCCTCCACTTTGAGAGGAAGCTTTGGAGTTGGCTCTGCGCTAGGCAACTTGCAAATTCCAGCTCCTCTCAGAGCTGGAGGAGAGCCAGTGGGAGGAGCCCTTCTGGTTCTCCAGGGCAGGAGATGAGGTCTGGGCCCTTGCACAGAGGCAGGCTCCTGTGCACCTTCAGCTGGAGGCACCTTGCAAAGAAGAACCGGGAAGAGCCAGGGCTGTCCCTGCACTGCTTTTGCCCGTCTCATCAGACGACTGAGGAGAAAAGGCCCAATGGGAAGCTTCTCAGAGCAAACTTGCAGCAGAAGAAGTACAAGGGGCAGAGGCGGCCCATGCCCCTTTCTGTCCCATGGCTCCCCCAGGGGTTCTAGATGGAATGTTGGGCTGTGCCCATAGCAACTGTCGTTGTCTCCTGCTCCTGCGGCCCTTGCTGGAACACTGGTGGAGCAGCGCTGGAGCAGCAGCTGCAGGATCAGCTCCTGGGCTGTCCCTGACCAGCCGCCTTCTGCACTCAGCGCCAGACCCGGCCTCTGCACCGACATCCTGGTCTCCTCGTCTGCCTCCGGGCATCCCCAGAGCACTTGGGAACCCTCCAAGGTAAGAAAATCCCCGTTTGCCCTCAAAGCACTAGCACAGGGGCAGGAGGCTCCAGCTGCCTCTCCCACCAAGCACGACACACAGGCTGCGTGCTCACTTTCCCCAGACGAGCTTCCACGTGAAAGCAGGGTGCAGCTTCTGAAGGAATTGTGTTGCCTCCAGGGGAAACACAGACCTTTCCATAGAGGACCTAGAGAGGTGTCCCAGTGCAGTTGCAGATCCTCGTCCACGCATCACCTGATTAAACGTTCTTGGCACCCATTTCAGTCCTCAAACTATCTTGTGCTGACCCCAAAACAAATTGTTCCTGGCTGAGCAGGTCAGGGCTTCAGTGTCAACAAATCCCCTTATGCCCTGACTCTGCTCACACCCGCTCCAAAGCTTCAAACACCACAATGATGGCACTTCTCCTCTGGCATCCCTGTCGTTCAGGGCATGGAAGCATTTGACTGGGCTTCTCTGCAAACACAGGCTTTCAACTTCAAAAACCATCTGGGATCAGCAATTCTTATCTACTTACGTATTTACATCGCCTATAGATCCCTTCTATTTTAAGATCTTTAGAGATTCTTTTTTCAGTGCACGTAGGGCTGGTTCTACCTCATGCTCAGGGGCGGCCGTCAAATGCCATCTCCTCAAGAGCACAATCACAGTAGCACAGAATTTTCTGCCTTGGAAGGGATTCTGAAAGATCACTGAGGCCAACTGCAGGGCCTGCCCGGGGCAGCCTCAACAATCACAGCCTGTGCCCAAGAGCAGTGTCCAAACACTTTTGGAGCTCAGTCAGCCTTGGTGCTGTGCCCCCTTCCCTGGGGAGGCTGTTGCAGTGCCCAAGCAGCCTCTGGCTGAAGAAGCTTTTCCTTCGATCCAACCTAAGCCTGCACTGGCACATCTCCCCTGCCATTCTCTTGGCTCTTCTCCGTGGCCCCGGGAGTGAAAAGAGTAGTGCATGGCCTTCTGCTTGCCCTCCTGAGGAAGCTGCTGACTGCTGGAGGGTCCTGCCTAGGACATTCCATGTCAAAAAGGCAGCAATGACAGCAAAGAGAAAGGAGCTGGGACACGGGAGCTCGGGCTTTGCAATGATGAGGATGAGAAGGAAGGCTACTGACACATCCTTGGCAGAAGGACTTTGAACTGGAGCATTGCTTTGATCTCTTTCAGGTGGAAAGGAGAGGCACAATGAAAAGGAAAGCAAGAGCCCAGATTCAGCCGTGAGTTTTGGCCTAGGGTTAAAGGACAGCAAACTGGAGGAATGGCGAGGAGGAGAACTGCTCTTTCAGAGTCAGGCTGGGATTGGTTCAAGCCTGTGGGTGCACAGCAAGGCTCTCTTGACCACTTGCCTTTCTCACCTCCACCTCCTTCTTCCTTTAGACACATCAATGTTGGCAGCGACTTTCAGGCTGAGCTCCCAGAGCTGCAGAACAGAGCACCAAGTGAGGATGAAGAGCCTGCAAGCCTGGTCTGGAAGCCCTGGGGAGAGGATGACTCTGACATGGAAAAACCTGACAGAGGTAGCTTTGCTTCAAGCTTTGCTTCCAGCCCTGAGCTACTTGGGTCTTGAAAAGGCTCCTTATGCCTAAAAAGGCAGCGTTTTGCAGGCTCTGCTTCTCTCCTTGTCTCGCCCATCTTCCCATGTAGAAGTGTTAGAGGCAAGGAGAAAGAGCAAGCACCTTGCTCTCCAAACTGGTCAGGGCCGTTTGCCACTGGAAGAGGGGAGATTGGCCCCCACTTCTTCTTACAGAAGCTGCTTTGGAGGGAGAGCCAGCACTGCGTGGGCCCTTGCTTCAGCTGGCTCTGTCTTTGCTCTCCTTTTCATGCTCTCTCTCCAAGCTGCTGTCTTTAGCTGCCGGCCTTTCCTTCTGCCTTGCATGGCAACCTTTGCCCTTTGCTGGCCTCCAGGCTGACTTTCGGTGGGTTTTTTCTTGTGCTTGCAGTAAGAGAACTGTTGGACATGGCCAGCTCCCGTGGCATTCCCGGGGCAGCAGCTAACCTGGAGCGCGCCCTGCACTGCCTGCACCAGGCACGCGGCAGCGTTCCGGTAAGAAGCGGCTGTTTGGGCGCAGAGGAGAGGGCACAGGGAATGCAGAAGGCCTGGGCACTGGGACAGCCTTTCCTGGCTGCTCTTGGAAGAAGGGTCTTAACAGGGAGCAGAGCACTTGCTGCCTGCTGGGTCTCCTCCAGCTGCGTCAGGGCTGAGCCCAAAGGGCTCCAGCAGGGAGAATCTCCCTCCTGGAGGCGGCGGCGGCGGAAGGTCCTGCTGCCTTGTAAATGGCCTGGAGATTTGGGTTCTCTAAGACCTTAGGAGGGGAAATTCCCAGAAGCCTCAGTCAGCTGAGGCCATTCTGGCTGCAGGAGCAGCAAAATCCTCAGCTTGGTGAGCAAAAGGCCACTCTTGGGGACCAGGATCAAAGGGTTGGGCAGCAAAAACTAGGGACTGGGAGCAAATGACAGTGTTTCACCCACATGGGATACAGTCGCTTGAATGTCTGGAGAGGCAAAGGAGCTGAAAGGCAGCACCTGTGATTTTTTGGCTCATTTTTAATGTGCTGGGGCGGCTAAAGCCTTTTCCCTCTTGATCTTGCAGGAGGCTCTGGAGATGCTGCTCTCAGAGGGGCCTGCAACACCTCAAGGCCATCCCATGGCTGATTATCATTACGCAGGTAGGCAAAGCAGAGCTTCTTGCGTCCCTGACAGATGCTGCCGTCCCCTTCATTGTTGTGGCAAGCGTTTCTGCTTCAAGAAATTGTGCTTAACACCAGCACAAGGTCTTGTCTCCTCTGTGGGTGGGCAAAGCACCAGCATCTAGTCCTTCAGCTTTACTTGTTTTCCAATCCTTCTCCCCGGGCAATGCCTGCTCTTGTCTTCACGCCCTTCTGAGGGAGCAGACACGTACACCCACGTGAATGACGGCCTGCGACCGTTTTCTTTCGGCAGCCAGAGGAATCTACTTGGTGTGGATCAAGGGATTTGTTTACTAGCCGCTGCTTTTTATTGCCAGGCTCTGATAGATGGACACCTGAGGAGAAGGAGTCCTTCCAAAAGGCTTTCCACACCTACGGCAAGGATTTTCATCTCATCCAGAAGCAGGTAAAGCCACGGGACATTCTTTACCCGAGCAGATCAGCAGCAGGAAAGCTTGCTTATTTCTGGGAACAAGCACTGGGCTTCAGTCTCTCTCTTCTCAAGGAGCAAGTATCTTCAAGTAGTAACAAAAGGGGACATCAAAAGCCTGTGTCAAAAGGATGATCCTGCCTCTCCAGCCCTTTTCTCCAAGCTCTTTTGGAAGATGAAGCTTTATTCTGTCAGACTTGTGGCACAGGTCTGCTGCTGCTTCCACAAGACGCTGTGCTGGCATAACTGGAGTGAAGCGGGGAAAGAAGAACTGTGCTAGGTGGATTTGTTGTTGATCTGTGCATTGCGTGTATTAGCACCTAGCATCATACAGGGTTTAAGACATTGCATGATGCCTCTCTTTCTCCATGTTGATTTCATTTTACACCCTACTCCATTTACTTCATGCTTTTACTTCCTAGTTGACTCCATAGTCTACTTTTTCCCCAGTGCACCCGACACCATTTGCGATTCCTTCTTTTTCTCTTCACAACAGATCCAGACTAAGACCGTGGCCCAGTGTGTGGAGTACTACTACTCCTGGAAAAAGGAGCATAAACTTGCCAGCACTCTTGCTCAGGTGAGGGGCAAGAAAATGGAGAGGTGCCAGGAAGGTCGAGAAACTGGGAGAAGGGGAGAAAAGCTGCTGGCGAGCCATGCCAGATGCCCCTTTGCCAGGATCACATCGTCCCATGTGCTGGGAAAGGCACAGCAGATGCTGCCCGGGCCTTCCTTGTGCTGCTGCCCTGAAGTATGCAATTCTGGAGCCTAACTTTGACCCAAGAAAGCAGCACCGCCACCAAAATGGGCTTTGACTCTCTACAGATGGGCTTCTCAAGGGCTGGCACCCTCGCTGACTCCAATCAGACCCCAAATTCCCCACTGCTTGCTGACATCAGCAGTCCAGGCTGCCTTTGTGGATATGCTGCAGATTTTCAGGGAGTTTTTCTAGCATGCCAGCATAGTCCCCAAGAAGGAGCTGCTGGTGCTGTGGCTCCCCTAAAACTTTCCTTAGCGGCAAAGAGCAATTTGCTTCCCATCATGTGAGAGAGAGAGAGAGAGAGAGAGACAGGGAGGGAGATTATTTTGGGGACTAGAAAATGGCTAAGCATGTGTCTACCCTAATTGGACTGAATTGAAATGCCATTGCCTAGACATTTGTGGAGGAAAAGCAGAGAGAAATAGATGTTAGGCAGAAAGGTAGAAATAAGAAATGTAGAGCTCTAAATAGCCAGGTCTTTCTCCCACCCCTTTGGCCTGTAGAAAAGAGGAGTATTTTCCTCCAAGCTCTGGCTTGGCAGCCCGCCGCAGCCCATTGGCAAAGGCAGCCGTTTTCTCAGCTCTTGAGGCTTTGGAAGGATTTGCTTAGGCCGATAGATTTTTCTGCTGGATGCTCTGATTTCCAGCTTTGTGAGAGGAAGGAAGCATTGAAAAGGACTCTTTGATTTCCAGAGCGTGGGCAAAGCAAAGAGGAGCAAAAGCCCTCCCAGAAAGGAGAAGGGGGAGCCAGGGAAGAGAAGCCGCAAGAGGGCTCGCAGCGCCCAGTGTCCCTGCTGCCAACCGCGCCAGCCGCCCCCTTCGGCGGGAGGCCCCTTTCCCTGCGGGCAGTGCAAACGGTGCGCAAGTTCCTCCTCTTTCTGCTCAAAGCTGCGCCTTTGGACTAAAAGGGGCTGACCCTTTTCAAAGGCACCGCAGGGGAAGCTGGGGGCACTTGCAGCATCGCCCCCGGCAGCCGTGCTCAAGCTTAACACCCACCTCAAACCCAAAGAGCTTAGGTAAAACCCAGCCTTCACAATGAAACCTTGCCGTGCCCCAACAAGACACAGTTGATACAAGTAGGAATAGATCCATCAAAGCTTGGTTTGATGCTGCTGATCAAATTCAAAAGAGGATGCAGCAAAAGGAGGAAGACATTTCAAGGCATTGAAAGTAGAACCATCAGACTCATGGTGCTGATCCATTGACAAATGTGCCACTGCCCGAAAAGACAGAAATTCATACTCAAACGGAGATCTTGGCACTTGGTTTCATGGTGTGTACTAGCGTCAGCAATGGATGGTTTGCTTCCTATCTTGCAGGGTGTTTGAAAGCATGAAGGAAAGGAACAACCACAGCAGAAGACATCGGCCTCGGAAGACAGCAGAGCCTCTCCCCAAGAAGAAAAGACCAAATTAGACAACCCTGCAGGTTGTCCAGGGCTAGCAAGAGTTAGGCAGATTAGTTAGATAGGAATACAACTGTTAGATATTAGTTAGATAGGAATAGGACTGTTTTTTAAGCTTTTTGGGTTGTTTAATCTTCTACTTCGTTAGTTTACATGATAGTAACCTCCTCAATTTAGTAGTTAAGGTACATTAGTATTATTCAGGACTCATTAGTATTATTAGATTTATCAGTAAATGTCAGAGGTTGGGTGTTTTGTATGCTCTGCCATATGCTCTTTGTCATTTTGCCTTTGTTGAGACCTAATCTGTCTTTATCATTAAACCAATGTTTGTTCCATTTTGTCTGTTTGTCTGTATGAAAGCACTCCAGCAATGTTTGTTCCATTTGCCTGGTGTTGCAAAGACGGCACTTGCCCTGAGAGAAGAAGCTGGGCAGGCGCCACCTCCCCCAGGCCCAGCCCCTTGCTAAGCTGGCAGGACTTCCTGACGTGTGTCTCCTTTACTGCCAGTGAAATACCGCTGGGGCTTCAGCCTTTGATTCCTCAACATCTCAGCTGGGAGTGGAAAGGGAGGCTTTGTTTAATTCACTGAATTGCATCTAGATGAGTGGTCTGGTCTCCCCATATTTTCTGGCATAAAAGCAGCGGGTTGAGTCCTTTTTGGAGCCCAGACAGAAAAATTTCTTTCATTTTGGGGGACTGATGGAGCTGACCAGCTTGGAGGACGTTTCTAAGCCCTCCGATTCTATCCAATTCCTATCGGCATGCACCACAAAGGCATGGCTAGTTCAGTTGCAGTTTCTCCTGAAAGGACCAGTGTCCCGCTCTGGGCCTCCAGCAATCTCCTTAGCTAAAGCCGAGCGGGTGTGATCATTATCCTCTGACTTGTCACAGCTGGGGCACTTGCGCCAAAGAAGAATCCAAGTCACTCTTTTATGGAGGCCAGCAAATGGCCCTGCCTAGCAAGGCTTTGGTGGCAGGGGCTGTGGAGGGTGGATGGAGAGGGGGCGAGGGAGGGGGCAATTGGCAGGCTGCTTCTGGGAAGCCGAGGCAAGCTTGCCCTTGTCTGATGGAGCCGGTGCAGGTGGGCTTTGGAGGCTACAAAGTATCTGCCTTGCAGTGGGACTTGTTCCAGCTGCCCCCTCAGTTTGCTGGCCAGTGGGTAACATGCAGGCTGGGAAGGAAGCAAGATTGGGACTGAAGCAAGATTTGCTTTTCCTTAAGGACAGGCAGGAAAGCAGCAAAGCTGCCTGGCTTTTTCTCATATCTGGGATCTAGGCGTTAAAAGCAATGTGAAGGCCAGCAGTGTGGAAAGGCAATTCTGTAAGTGTTGCTTCCTTAGAGGAATGCCAGAGTCTTTTGGGACAACCACCGAGCTTCTCCAAGGGAGCTGGAAGAGGGATCTAGAAATTCTGCCTGAATGTTTGCTAGAGAAATGCCCGTGTGCTGTCCCTGGGTGTGTGTGTGTGTGTCCCCATCAGTTGGCCTGAAAAACATCCTGTTTCTCCAAGTTTCAAGGGAGGAGTGATGAGGTGAGAGACCAGCTCAGAGGCCCAAAGGAGGGAAACCATGCAGTGACATTATTGGGCAGCAAAAGGAGAATTGAGAAAGGGGGCAGGATGAATGCCTCCACTTTGAGAGGAAGCTTTGGAGTTGGCTCTGCGCTAGGCAACTTGCAAATTCCAGCTCCTCTCAGAGCTGGAGGAGAGCCAGTGGGAGGAGCCCTTCTGGTTCTCCAGGGCAGGAGATGAGGTCTGGGCCCTTGCACAGAGGCAGGCTCCTGTGCACCTTCAGCTGGAGGAACCTTGCAGAGAAGCACCGGGAAGAGCCAGGGCTGTCCCTGCACTGCTTTTGCCCGTCTCATCAGACGACTGAGGAGAAAAGGCCCAATGGGAAGCTTCTCAGAGCAAACTTGCAGCAGAAGAAGTACAAGGGGCAGAGGCGGCCCATGCCCCTTTCTGTCCCATGGCTCCCCCAGGGGTTCTAGATGGAATGTTGGGCTGTGCCCATAGCAACTGTCGTTGTCTCCTGCTCCTGCGGCCCTTGCTGGAACACTGGTGGAGCAGCGCTGGAGCAGCAGCTGCAGGATCAGCTCCTGGGCTGTCCCTGACCAGCCGCCTTCTGCACTCAGCGCCAGACCCGGCCTCTGCACCGACATCCTGGTCTCCTCGTCTGCCTCCGGGCATCCCCAGAGCACTTGGGAACCCTCCAAGGTAAGAAAATCCCCGTTTGCCCTCAAAGCACTAGCACAAGGGCAGGAGGCTCCAGCTGCCTCTCCCACCAAGCACGACACACAGGCTGCGTGCTCACTTTCCCCAGACGAGCTTCCACGTGAAAGCAGGGTGCAGCTTCTGAAGGAATTGTGTTGCCTCCAGGGGAAACACAGACCTTTCCAGAGAGGACCTAGAGAGGTGTCCCAGTGCAGTTGCAGATCCTCGTCCACGCATCACCTGATTAAACGTTCTTGGCACCCATTTCAGTCCTCAAACTATCTTGTGCTGACCCCAAAACAAATTGTTCCTGGCTGAGCAGGTCAGGGCTTCAGTGTCAACAAATCCCCTTATGCCCTGACTCTGCTCACACCCGCTCCAAAGCTTCAAACACCACAATGATGGCACTTCTCCTCTGGCATCCCTGTCGTTCAGGGCATGGAAGCATTTGACTGGGCTTCTCTGCAAACACAGGCTTTCAACTTCAAAAACCATCTGGGATCAGCAATTCTTATCTACTTACGTATTTACATCGCCTATAGATCCCTTCTATTTTAAGATCTTTAGAGATTCTTTTTTCAGTGCACGTAGGGCTGGTTCTACCTCATGCTCAGGGGCGGCCGTCAAATGCCATCTCCTCAAGAGCACAATCACAGTAGCACAGAATTTTCTGCCTTGGAAGGGATTCTGAAAGATCACTGAGCCCAACTGCAGGGCCTGCCCGGGGCAGCCTCAACAATCACAGCCTGTGCCCAAGAGCAGTGTCCAAACACTTTTGGAGCTCAGTCAGCCTTGGTGCTGTGCCCCCTTCCCTGGGGAGGCTGTTGCAGTGCCCAAGCAGCCTGTGGCTGAAGAAGCTTTTCCTTCGATCCAACCTAAGCCTGCACTGGCACATCTCCCCTGCCATTCTCTTGGCTCTTCTCCGTGGCCCCGGGAGTGAAGAGAGTAGTGCATGGCCTTCTGCTTGCCCTCCTGAGGAAGCTGCTGACTGCTGGAGGGTCCTGCCTAGGACATGTCAAAAAGGCAGCAATGACAGCAAAGAGAAAGGAGCTGGGACACGGGAGCTCGGGCTTTGCAATGATGAGGATGAGAAGGAAGGCTACTGACACATCCTTGGCAGAAGGATTTTGAACTGGAGCATTGCTTTGATCTCTTTCAGGTGGAAAGGAGAGGCACAATGAAAAGGAAAGCAAGAGCCCAGATTCAGCCGTGAGTTTTGGCCTAGGGTTAAAGCACAGCAAACTGGAGGAATGGCGAGGAGGAGAACTGCTCTTTCAGAGTCAGGCTGGGATTGGTTCAAGCCTGTGGGTGCACAGCAAGGCTCTCTTGACCACTTGCCTTTCTCACCTCCACCTCCTTCTTCCTTTAGACACATCAATGTTGGCAGCGACTTTCAGGCTGAGCTCCCAGAGCTGCAGAACAGAGCACCAAGTGAGGATGAAGAGCCTGCAAGCCTGGTCTGGAAGCCCTGGGGAGAGGATGACTCTGACATGGAAAAACCTGACAGAGGTAGCTTTGCTTCAAGCTTTGCTTCCAGCCCTGAGCTACTTGGGTCTTGAAAAGGCTCCTTATGCCTAAAAAGGCAGCGTTTTGCAGGCTCTGCTTCTCTCCTTGTCTCGCCCATCTTCCCATGTAGAAGTGTTAGAGGCAAGGAGAAAGAGCAAGCACCTTGCTCTCCAAACTGGTCAGGGCCGTTTGCCACTGGAAGAGGGGAGATTGGCCCCCACTTCTTCTTACAGAAGCTGCTTTGGAGGGAGAGCCAGCACTGCGTGGGCCCTTGCTTCAGCTGGCTCTGTCTTTGCTCTCCTTTTCATGCTCTCTCTCCAAGCTGCTGTCTTTAGCTGCCGGCCTTTCCTTCTGCCTTGCATGGCAGTCTTTGCCCTTTGCTGGCCTCCAGGCTGACTTTCGGTGGGTTTTTTCTTGTGCTTGCAGTAAGAGAACTGTTGGACATGGCCAGCTCCCGTGGCATTCCCGGGGCAGCAGCTAACCTGGAGCGCGCCCTGCACTGCCTGCACCAGGCACGCGGCAGCGTTCCGGTAAGAAGCGGCTGTTTGGGCGCAGAGGAGAGGGCACAGGGAATGCAGAAGGCCTGGGCACTGGGACAGCCTTTCCTGGCTGCTCTTGGAAGAAGGGTCTTAACAGGGAGCAGAGCACTTGCTGCCTGCTGGGTCTCCTCCAGCTGCGTCAGGGCTGAGCCCAAAGGGCTCCAGCAGGGAGAATCTCCCTCCTGGAGGCGGCGGCGGCGGAAGGTCCTGCTGCCTTGTAAATGGCCTGGAGATTTGGGTTCTCTAAGACATTTGGAGGGGAAATTCCCAGAAGCCTCAGTCAGCTGAGGCCATTCTGGCTGCAGGAGCAGCAAAATCCTCAGCTTGGTGAGCAAAAGGCCACTCTTGGGGACCAGGATCAAAGGGTTGGGCAGCAAAAACTAGGGACTGGGAGCAAATGACAGTGTTTCACCCACATGGGATACAGTCGCTTGAATGTCTGGAGAGGCAAAGGAGCTGAAAGGCAGCACCTGTGATTTTTTGGCTCATTTTTAATGTGCTGGGGCGGCTAAAGCCTTTTCCCTCTTGATCTTGCAGGAGGCTCTGGAGATGCTGCTCTCAGAGGGGCCTGCAACACCTCAAGGCCATCCCATGGCTGATTATCATTACGCAGGTAGGCAAAGCAGAGCTTCTTGCGTCCCTGACAGATGCTGCCGGCCCCTTCATTCTTGTGGCAAGCGTTTCTGCTTCAAGAAATTGTGCTTAACACCAGCACAAGGTCTTGTCTCCTCTGTGGGTGGGCAAAGCACCAGCATCTAGTCCTTCAGCTTTACTTGTTTTCCAATCCTTCTCCCCGGGCAATGCCTGCTCTTGTCTTCACGCCCTTCTGAGGGAGCAGACACGTACACCCACGTGAATGACGGCCTGCGACCGTTTTCTTTCGGCAGCCAGAGGAATCTACTTGGTGTGGATCAAGGGATCTGTTTACTAGCCGCTGCTTTTTATTGCCAGGCTCTGATAGATGGACACCTGAGGAGAAGGAGTCCTTCCAAAAGGCTTTCCACACCTACGGCAAGGATTTTCGTCTCATCCAGAAGCAGGTAAAGCCACGGGACATTCTTTACCCGAGCAGATCAGCAGCAGGAAAGCTTGCTTATTTCTGGGAACAAGCACTGGGCTTCAGTCTCTCTCTTCTCAAGGAGCAAGTATCTTCAAGTAGTAACAAAAGGGGACATCAAAAGCCTGTGTCAAAAGGATGATCCTGCCTCTCCAGCCCTTTTCTCCAAGCTCTTTTGGAAGATGAAGCTTTATTCTGTCAGACTTGTGGCACAGGTCTGCTGCTGCTTCCACAAGACGCTGTGCTGGCATAACTGGAGTGAAGCGGGGAAAGAAGAACTGTGCTAGGTGGATTTGTTGTTGATCTGTGCATTGCGTGTATTAGCACCTAGCATCATACAGGGTTTAAGACATTGCATGATGCCTCTCTTTCTCCATGTTGATTTCATTTTACACCCTACTCCATTTACTTCATGCTTTTACTTCCTAGTTGACTCCATAGTCTACTTTTTCCCCAGTGCACCCGACACCATTTTCGATTCCTTCTTTTTCTCTTCACAACAGATCCAGACTAAGACCGTGGCCCAGTGTGTGGAGTACTACTACTCCTGGAAAAAGGAGCATAAACTTGCCAGCACTCTTGCTCAGGTGAGGGGCAAGAAAATGGAGAGGTGCCAGGAAGGTCGAGAAACTGGGAGAAGGGGAGAAAAGCTGCTGGCGAGCCATGCCAGATGCCCCTTTGCCAGGATCACATCGTCCCATGCGCTGGGAAAGGCACAGCAGATGCTGCCCGGGCCTTCCTTGTGCTGCTGCCCTGAAGTATGCAATTCTGGAGCCTAACTTTGACCCAAGAAAGCAGCACCGCCACCAAAATGGGCTTTGACTCTCTACAGATGGGCTTCTCAAGGGCTGGCACCCTCGCTGACTCCAATCAGACCCCAAATTCCCCACTGCTTGCTGACATCAGCAGTCCAGGCTGCCTTTGTGGATATGCTGCAGATTTTCAGGGAGTTTTTCTAGCATGCCAGCATAGTCCCCAAGAAGGAGCTGCTGGTGCTGTGGCTCCCCTAAAACTTTCCTTAGCGGCAAAGAGCAATTTGCTTCCCATCATGTGAGAGAGAGAGAGAGAGAGAGAGACAGGGAGGGAGATTATTTTGGGGACTAGAAAATGGCTAAGCATGTGTCTACCCTAATTGGACTGAATTGAAATGCCATTGCCTAGACATTTGTGGAGGAAAAGCAGAGAGAAATAGATGTTAGGCAGAAAGGTAGAAATAAGAAATGTAGAGCTCTAAATAGCCAGGTCTTTCTCCCACCCCTTTGGCCTGTAGAAAAGAGGAGTATTTTCCTCCAAGCTCTGGCTTGGCAGCCCGCCGCAGCCCATTGGCAAAGGCAGCCGTTTTCTCAGCTCTTGAGGCTTTGGAAGGATTTGCTTAGGCCGATAGATTTTTCTGCTGGATGCTCTGATTTCCAGCTTTGTGAGAGGAAGGAATCATTGATAAGGACTCTTTGATTTCCAGAGCGTGGGCAAAGCAAAGAGGAGCAAAAGCCCTCCCAGAAAGGAGAAGGGGGAGCCAGGGAAGAGAAGCCGCAAGAGGGCTCGCAGCGCCCAGTGTCCCTGCTGCCAACCGCGCCAGCCGCCCCCTTCGGCGGGAGGCCCCTTTCCCTGCGGGCAGTGCAAACGGTGCGCAAGTTCCTCCTCTTTCTGCTCAAAGCTGCGCCTTTGGACTAAAAGGGGCTGACCCTTTTCAAAGGCACCGCAGGGGAAGCTGGGGGCACTTGCAGCATCTCCCCCGGCAGCCGTGCTCAAGCTTAACACCCACCTCAATCCCAAAGAGCTTAGGTAAAACCCAGCCTTCACAATGAAACCTTGCCGTGCCCCAACAAGACACAGTTGATACAAGTAGGAATAGATCCATCAAAGCTTGGTTTGATGCTGCTGATCAAATTCAAAAGAGGATGCAGCAAAAGGAGGAAGACATTTCAAGGCATTGAAAGTAGAACCATCAGACTCATGGTGCTGATCCATTGACAAATGTGCCACTGCCCGAAAAGACAGAAATTCATACTCAAACGGAGATCTTGGCACTTGGTTTCATGGTGTGTACTAGCGTCAGCAATGGATGGTTTGCTTCCTATCTTGCAGGGTGTTTGAAAGCATGAAGGAAAGGAACAAACACAGCAGAAGACATCGGCCTCGGAAGACAGCAGAGCCTCTCCCCAAGAAGAAAAGACCAAATTAGACAACCCTGCAGGTTGTCCAGGGCTAGCAAGAGTTAGGCAGATTAGTTAGATAGGAATACAACTGTTAGATATTAGTTAGATAGGAATAGGACTGTTTTTTAAGCTTTTTGGGTTGTTTAATCTTCTACTTCGTTAGTTTACATGATAGTAACCTCCTCAATTTAGTAGTTAAGGTACATTAGTATTATTCAGGACTCATTAGTATTATTAGATTTATCAGTAAATGTCAGAGGTTGGGTGTTTTGTATGCTCTGCCATATGCTCTTTGTCATTTTGCCTTTGTTGAGACCTAATCTGTCTTTATCATTAAACCAATGTTTGTTCCATTTTGTCTGTTTGTCTGTATGAAAGCACTCCAGCAATGTTTGTTCCATTTGCCTGGTGTTGCAAAGACGGCACTTGCCCTGAGAGAAGAAGCTGGGCAGGCGCCACCTCCCCCAGGCCCAGCCCCTTGCTAAGCTGGCAGGACTTCCTGACGTGTGTCTCCTTTACTGCCAGTGAAATACCGCTGGGGCTTCAGCCTTTGATTCCTCAACATCTCAGCTGGGAGTGGAAAGGGAGGCTTTGTTTAATTCACTGAATTGCATCTAGATGAGTGGTCTGGTCTCCCCATATTTTCTGGCATAAAAGCAGCGGGTTGAGTCCTTTTTGGAGCCCAGACAGAAAAATTTCTTTCATTTTGGGGGACTGATGGAGCTGACCAGCTTGGAGGACGTTTCTAAGCCCTCCGATTCTATCCAATTCCTATCGGCATGCACCACAAAGGCATGGCTAGTTCAGTTGCAGTTTCTCCTGAAAGGACCAGTGTCCCGCTCTGGGCCTCCAGCAATCTCCTTAGCTAAAGCCGAGCGGGTGTGATCATTATCCTCTGACTTGTCACAGCTGGGGCACTTGCGCCAAAGAAGAATCCAAGTCACTCTTTTATGGAGGCCAGCAAATGGCCCTGCCTAGCAAGGCTTTGGTGGCAGGGGCTGTGGAGGGTGGATGGAGAGGGGGCGAGGGAGGGGGCAATTGGCAGGCTGCTTCTGGGAAGCCGAGGCAAGCTTGCCCTTGTCTGATGGAGCCGGTGCAGGTGGGCTTTGGAGGCTACAAAGTATCTGCCTTGCAGTGGGACTTGTTCCAGCTGCCCCCTCAGTTTGCTGGCCAGTGGGTAACATGCAGGCTGGGAAGGAAGCAAGATTGGGACTGAAGCAAGATTTGCTTTTCCTTAAGGACAGGCAGGAAAGCAGCAAAGCTGCCTGGCTTTTCTCATATCTGGGATCTAGGCGTTAAAAGCAATGTGAAGGCCAGCAGTGTGGAAAGGCAATTCTGTAAGTGTTGCTTCCTTAGAGGAATGCCAGAGTCTTTTGGGACAACCACCGAGCTTCTCCAAGGGAGCTGGAAGAGGGATCTAGAAATTCTGCCTGAATGTTTGCTAGAGAAATGCCCGTGTGCTGTCCCTGGGTGTGTGTGTGTGTGTGTCCCCATCAGTTGGCCTGAAAAACATCCTGTTTCTCCAAGTTTCAAGGGAGGAGTGATGAGGTGAGAGACCAGCTCAGAGGCCCAAAGGAGGGAAACCATGCAGTGACATTATTGGGCAGCAAAAGGAGAATTGAGAAAGGGGGCAGGATGAATGCCTCCACTTTGAGAGGAAGCTTTGGAGTTGGCTCTGCGCTAGGCAACTTGCAAATTCCAGCTCCTCTCAGAGCTGGAGGAGAGCCAGTGGGAGGAGCCCTTCTGGTTCTCCAGGGCAGGAGATGAGGTCTGGGCCCTTGCACAGAGGCAGGCTCCTGTGCACCTTCAGCTGGAGGCACCTTGCAGAGAAGCACCGGGAAGAGCCAGGGCTGTCCCTGCACTGCTTTTGCCCGTCTCATCAGACGACTGAGGAGAAAAGGCCCAATGGGAAGCTTCTCAGAGCAAACTTGCAGCAGAAGAAGTAGAAGGGGCAGAGGCGGCCCATGCCCCTTTCTGTCCCATGGCTCCCCCAGGGGTTCTAGATGGAATGTTGGGCTGTGCCCATAGCAACTGTCGTTGTCTCCTGCTCCTGCGGCCCTTGCTGGAACACTGGTGGAGCAGCGCTGGAGCAGCAGCTGCAGGATCAGCTCCTGGGCTGTCCCTGACCAGCCGCCTTCTGCACTCAGCGCCAGACCCGGCCTCTGCACCGACATCCTGGTCTCCTCGTCTGCCTCCGGGCATCCCCAGAGCACTTGGGAACCCTCCAAGGTAAGAAAATCCCCGTTTGCCCTCAAAGCACTAGCACAAGGGCGGGAGGCTCCAGCTGCCTCTCCCACCAAGCACGACACACAGGCTGCGTGCTCACTTTCCCCAGACGAGCTTCCACGTGAAAGCAGGGTGCAGCTTCTGAAGGAATTGTGTTGCCTCCAGGGGAAACACAGACCTTTCCAGAGAGGACCTAGAGAGGTGTCCCAGTGCAGTTGCAGATCCTCGTCCACGCATCACCTGATTAAACGTTCTTGGCACCCATTTCAGTCCTCAAACTATCTTGTGCTGACCCCAAAACAAATTGTTCCTGGCTGAGCAGGTCAGGGCTTCAGTGTCAACAAATCCCCTTATGCCCTGACTCTGCTCACACCCGCTCCAAAGCTTCAAACACCACAATGATGGCACTTCTCCTCTGGCATCCCTGTCGTTCAGGGCATGGAAGCATTTGACTGGGCTTCTCTGCAAACACAGGCTTTCAACTTCAAAAACCATCTGGGATCAGCAATTCTTATCTACTTACGTATTTACATCGCCTATAGATCCCTTCTATTTTAATATCTTTAGAGATTCTTTTTTCAGTGCACGTAGGGCTGGTTCTACCTCATGCTCAGGGGCGGCCGTCAAATGCCATCTCCTCAAGAGCACAATCACAGTAGCACAGAATTTTCTGCCTTGGAAGGGATTCTGAAAGATCACTGAGGCCAACTGCAGGGCCTGCCCGGGGCAGCCTCAACAATCACAGCCTGTGCCCAAGAGCAGTGTCCAAACACTTTTGGAGCTCAGTCAGCCTTGGTGCTGTGCCCCCTTCCCTGGGGAGGCTGTTGCAGTGCCCAAGCAGCCTGTGGCTGAAGAAGCTTTTCCTTCGATCCAACCTAAGCCTGCACTGGCACATCTCCCCTGCCATTCTCTTGGCTCTTCTCCGTGGCCCCGGGAGTGAAGAGAGTAGTGCATGGCCTTCTGCTTGCCCTCCTGAGGAAGCTGCTGACTGCTGGAGGGTCCTGCCTAGGACATGTCAAAAAGGCAGCAATGACAGCAAAGAGAAAGGAGCTGGGACACGGGAGCTCGGGCTTTGCAATGATGAGGATGAGAAGGAAGGCTACTGACACATCCTTGGCAGAAGGATTTTGAACTGGAGCATTGCTTTGATCTCTTTCAGGTGGAAAGGAGAGGCACAATGAAAAGGAAAGCAAGAGCCCAGATTCAGCCGTGAGTTTTGGCCTAGGGTTAAAGCACAGCAAACTGGAGGAATGGCGAGGAGGAGAACTGCTCTTTCAGAGTCAGGCTGGGATTGGTTCAAGCCTGTGGGTGCACAGCAAGGCTCTCTTGACCACTTGCCTTTCTCACCTCCACCTCCTTCTTCCTTTAGACACATCAATGTTGGCAGCGACTTTCAGGCTGAGCTCCCAGAGCTGCAGAACAGAGCACCAAGTGAGGATGAAGAGCCTGCAAGCCTGGTCTGGAAGCCCTGGGGAGAGGATGACTCTGACATGGAAAAACCTGACAGAGGTAGCTTTGCTTCAAGCTTTGCTTCCAGCCCTGAGCTACTTGGGTCTTGAAAAGGCTCCTTATGCCTAAAAAGGCAGCGTTTTGCAGGCTCTGCTTCTCTCCTTGTCTCGCCCATCTTCCCATGTAGAAGTGTTAGAGGCAAGGAGAAAGAGCAAGCACCTTGCTCTCCAAACTGGTCAGGGCCGTTTGCCACTGGAAGAGGGGAGATTGGCCCCCACTTCTTCTTACAGAAGCTGCTTTGGAGGGAGAGCCAGCACTGCGTGGGCCCTTGCTTCAGCTGGCTCTGTCTTTGCTCTCCTTTTCATGCTCTCTCTCCAAGCTGCTGTCTTTAGCTGCCGGCCTTTCCTTCTGCCTTGCATGGCAGTCTTTGCCCTTTGCTGGCCTCCAGGCTGACTTTCGGTGGGTTTTTTCTTGTGCTTGCAGTAAGAGAACTGTTGGACATGGCCAGCTCCCGTGGCATTCCCGGGGCAGCAGCTAACCTGGAGCGCGCCCTGCACTGCCTGCACCAGGCACGCGGCAGCGTTCCGGTAAGAAGCGGCTGTTTGGGCGCAGAGGAGAGGGCACAGGGAATGCAGAAGGCCTGGGCACTGGGACAGCCTTTCCTGGCTGCTCTTGGAAGAAGGGTCTTAACAGGGAGCAGAGCACTTGCTGCCTGCTGGGTCTCCTCCAGCTGCGTCAGGGCTGAGCCCAAAGGGCTCCAGCAGGGAGAATCTCCCTCCTGGAGGCGGCGGCGGCGGAAGGTCCTGCTGCCTTGTAAATGGCCTGGAGATTTGGGTTCTCTAAGACATTTGGAGGGGAAATTCCCAGAAGCCTCACTCAGCTGAGGCCATTCTGGCTGCAGGAGCAGCAAAATCCTCAGCTTGGTGAGCAAAAGGCCACTCTTGGGGACCAGGATCAAAGGGTTGGGCAGCAAAAACTAGGGACTGGGAGCAAATGACAGTGTTTCACCCACATGGGATACAGTCGCTTGAATGTCTGGAGAGGCAAAGGAGCTGAAAGGCAGCACCTGTGATTTTTTGGCTCATTTTTAATGTGCTGGGGCGGCTAAAGCCTTTTCCCTCTTGATCTTGCAGGAGGCTCTGGAGATGCTGCTCTCAGAGGGGCCTGCAACACCTCAAGGCCATCCCATGGCTGATTATCATTACGCAGGTAGGCAAAGCAGAGCTTCTTGCGTCCCTGACAGATGCTGCCGGCCCCTTCATTCTTGTGGCAAGCGTTTCTGCTTCAAGAAATTGTGCTTAACACCAGCACAAGGTCTTGTCTCCTCTGTGGGTGGGCAAAGCACCAGCATCTAGTCCTTCAGCTTTACTTGTTTTCCAATCCTTCTCCCCGGGCAATGCCTGCTCTTGTCTTCACGCCCTTCTGAGGGAGCAGACACGTACACCCACGTGAATGACGGCCTGCGACCGTTTTCTTTCGGCAGCCAGAGGAATCTACTTGGTGTGGATCAAGGGATCTGTTTACTAGCCGCTGCTTTTTATTGCCAGGCTCTGATAGATGGACACCTGAGGAGAAGGAGTCCTTCCAAAAGGCTTTCCACACTTACGGCAAGGATTTTCGTCTCATCCAGAAGCAGGTAAAGCCACGGGACATTCTTTACCCGAGCAGATCAGCAGCAGGAAAGCTTGCTTATTTCTGGGAACAAGCACTGGGCTTCAGTCTCTCTCTTCTCAAGGAGCAAGTATCTTCAAGTAGTAACAAAAGGGGACATCAAAAGCCTGTGTCAAAAGGATGATCCTGCCTCTCCAGCCCTTTTCTCCAAGCTCTTTTGGAAGATGAAGCTTTATTCTGTCAGACTTGTGGCACAGGTCTGCTGCTGCTTCCACAAGACGCTGTGCTGGCATAACTGGAGTGAAGCGGGGAAAGAAGAACTGTGCTAGGTGGATTTGTTGTTGATCTGTGCATTGCGTGTATTAGCACCTAGCATCATACAGGGTTTAAGACATTGCATGATGCCTCTCTTTCTCCATGTTGATTTCATTTTACACCCTACTCCATTTACTTCATGCTTTTACTTCCTAGTTCACTCCATAGTCTACTTTTTCCCCAGTGCACCCGACACCATTTTCGATTCCTTCTTTTTCTCTTCACAACAGATCCAGACTAAGACCGTGGCCCAGTGTGTGGAGTACTACTACTCCTGGAAAAAGGAGCATAAACTTGCCAGCACTCTTGCTCAGGTGAGGGGCAAGAAAATGGAGAGGTGCCAGGAAGGTCGAGAAACTGGGAGAAGGGGAGAAAAGCTGCTGGCGAGCCATGCCAGATGCCCCTTTGCCAGGATCACATCGTCCCATGTGCTGGGAAAGGCACAGCAGATGCTGCCCGGGCCTTCCTTGTGCTGCTGCCCTGAAGTATGCAATTCTGGAGCCTAACTTTGACCCAAGAAAGCAGCACCGCCACCAAAATGGGCTTTGACTCTCTACAGATGGGCTTCTCAAGGGCTGGCACCCTCGCTGACTCCAATCAGACCCCAAATTCCCCACTGCTTGCTGACATCAGCAGTCCAGGCTGCCTTTGTGGATATGCTGCAGATTTTCAGGGAGTTTTTCTAGCATGCCAGCATAGTCCCCAAGAAGGAGCTGCTGGTGCTGTGGCTCCCCTAAAACTTTCCTTAGCGGCAAAGAGCAATTTGCTTCCCATCATGTGAGAGAGAGAGAGAGAGAGAGAGACAGGGAGGGAGATTATTTTGGGGACTAGAAAATGGCTAAGCATGTGTCTACCCTAATTGGACTGAATTTAAATGCCATTGCCTAGACATTTGTGGAGGAAAAGCAGAGAGAAATAGATGTTAGGCAGAAAGGTAGAAATAAGAAATGTAGAGCTCTAAATAGCCAGGTCTTTCTCCCACCCCTTTGGCCTGTAGAAAAGAGGAGTATTTTCCTCCAAGCTCTGGCTTGGCAGCCCGCCGCAGCCCATTGGCAAAGGCAGCCGTTTTCTCAGCTCTTGAGGCTTTGGAAGGATTTGCTTAGGCCGATAGATTTTTCTGCTGGATGCTCTGATTTCCAGCTTTGTGAGAGGAAGGAATCATTGATAAGGACTCTTTGATTTCCAGAGCGTGGGCAAAGCAAAGAGGAGCAAAAGCCCTCCCAGAAAGGAGAAGGGGGAGCCAGGGAAGAGAAGCCGCAAGAGGGCTCGCAGCGCCCAGTGTCCCTGCTGCCAACCGCGCCAGCCGCCCCCTTCGGCGGGAGGCCCCTTTCCCTGCGGGCAGTGCAAACGGTGCGCAAGTTCCTCCTCTTTCTGCTCAAAGCTGCGCCTTTGGACTAAAAGGGGCTGACCCTTTTCAAAGGCACCGCAGGGGAAGCTGGGGGCACTTGCAGCATCTCCCCCGGCAGCCGTGCTCAAGCTTAACACCCACCTCAATCCCAAAGAGCTTAGGTAAAACCCAGCCTTCACAATGAAACCTTGCCGTGCCCCAACAAGACACAGTTGATACAAGTAGGAATAGATCCATCAAAGCTTGGTTTGATGCTGCTGATCAAATTCAAAAGAGGATGCAGCAAAAGGAGGAAGACATTTCAAGGCATTGAAAGTAGAACCATCAGACTCATGGTGCTGATCCATTGACAAATGTGCCACTGCCCGAAAAGACAGAAATTCATACTCAAACGGAGATCTTGGCACTTGGTTTCATGGTGTGTACTAGCGTCAGCAATGGATGGTTTGCTTCCTATCTTGCAGGGTGTTTGAAAGCATGAAGGAAAGGAACAAACACAGCAGAAGACATCGGCCTCGGAAGACAGCAGAGCCTCTCCCCAAGAAGAAAAGACCAAATTAGACAACCCTGCAGGTTGTCCAGGGCTAGCAAGAGTTAGGCAGATTAGTTAGATAGGAATACAACTGTTAGATATTAGTTAGATAGGAATAGGACTGTTTTTTAAGCTTTTTGGGTTGTTTAATCTTCTACTTCGTTAGTTTACATGATAGTAACCTCCTCAATTTAGTAGTTAAGGTACATTAGTATTATTCAGGACTCATTAGTATTATTAGATTTATCAGTAAATGTCAGAGGTTGGGTGTTTTGTATGCTCTGCCATATGCTCTTTGTCATTTTGCCTTTGTTGAGACCTAATCTGTCTTTATCATTAAACCAATGTTTGTTCCATTTTGTCTGTTTGTCTGTATGAAAGCACTCCAGCAATGTTTGTTCCATTTGCCTGGTGTTGCAAAGACGGCACTTGCCCTGAGAGAAGAAGCTGGGCAGGCGCCACCTCCCCCAGGCCCAGCCCCTTGCTAAGCTGGCAGGACTTCCTGACGTGTGTCTCCTTTACTGCCAGTGAAATACCGCTGGGGCTTCAGCCTTTGATTCCTCAACATCTCAGCTGGGAGTGGAAAGGGAGGCTTTGTTTAATTCACTGAATTGCATCTAGATGAGTGGTCTGGTCTCCCCATATTTTCTGGCATAAAAGCAGCGGGTTGAGTCCTTTTTGGAGCCCAGACAGAAAAATTTCTTTCATTTTGGGGGACTGATGGAGCTGACCAGCTTGGAGGACGTTTCTAAGCCCTCCGATTCTATCCAATTCCTATCGGCATGCACCACAAAGGCATGGCTAGTTCAGTTGCAGTTTCTCCTGAAAGGACCAGTGTCCCGCTCTGGGCCTCCAGCAATCTCCTTAGCTAAAGCCGAGCGGGTGTG
The DNA here is from genome assembly GCF_051311805.1 of Agelaius phoeniceus. Taxonomy (NCBI): domain Eukaryota; kingdom Metazoa; phylum Chordata; class Aves; order Passeriformes; family Icteridae; genus Agelaius; species Agelaius phoeniceus. The sequence continues at coordinate 35,898,257 of NC_135303.1, read as the reverse complement.
ATCATTATCCTCTGACTTGTCACAGCTGGGGCACTTGCGCCAAAGAAGAATCCAAGTCACTCTTTTATGGAGGCCAGCAAATGGCCCTGCCTAGCAAGGCTTTGGTGGCAGGGGCTGTGGAGGGTGGATGGAGAGGGGGCGAGGGAGGGGGCAATTGGCAGGCTGCTTCTGGGAAGCCGAGGCAAGCTTGCCCTTGTCTGATGGAGCCGGTGCAGGTGGGCTTTGGAGGCTACAAAGTATCTGCCTTGCAGTGGGACTTGTTCCAGCTGCCCCCTCAGTTTGCTGGCCAGTGGGTAACATGCAGGCTGGGAAGGAAGCAAGATTGGGACTGAAGCAAGATTTGCTTTTCCTTAAGGACAGGCAGGAAAGCAGCAAAGCTGCCTGGCTTTTCTCATATCTGGGATCTAGGTGTTAAAAGCAATGTGAAGGCCAGCAGTGTGGAAAGGCAATTCTGTAAGTGTTGCTTCCTTAGAGGAATGCCAGAGTCTTTTGGGACAACCACCGAGCTTCTCCAAGGGAGCTGGAAGAGGGATCTAGAAATTCTGCCTGAATGTTTGCTAGAGAAATGCCCGTGTGCTGTCCCTGGGTGTGTGTGTGTGTGTGTCCCCATCAGTTGGCCTGAAAAACATCCTGTTTCTCCAAGTTTCAAGGGAGGAGTGATGAGGTGAGAGACCAGCTCAGAGGCCCAAAGGAGGGAAACCATGCAGTGACATTATTGGGCAGCAAAAGGAGAATTGAGAAAGGGGGCAGGATGAATGCCTCCACTTTGAGAGGAAGCTTTGGAGTTGGCTCTGCGCTAGGCAACTTGCAAATTCCAGCTCCTCTCAGAGCTGGAGGAGAGCCAGTGGGAGGAGCCCTTCTGGTTCTCCAGGGCAGGAGATGAGGTCTGGGCCCTTGCACAGAGGCAGGCTCCTGTGCACCTTCAGCTGGAGGCACCTTGCAGAGAAGCACCGGGAAGAGCCAGGGCTGTCCCTGCACTGCTTTTGCCCGTCTCATCAGACGACTGAGGAGAAAAGGCCCAATGGGAAGCTTCTCAGAGCAAACTTGCAGCAGAAGAAGTACAAGGGGCAGAGGCGGCCCATGCCCCTTTCTGTCCCATGGCTCCCCCAGGGGTTCTAGATGGAATGTTGGGCTGTGCCCATAGCAACTGTCGTTGTCTCCTGCTCCTGCGGCCCTTGCTGGAACACTGGTGGAGCAGCGCTGGAGCAGCAGCTGCAGGATCAGCTCCTGGGCTGTCCCTGACCAGCCGCCTTCTGCACTCAGCGCCAGACCCGGCCTCTGCACCGACATCCTGGTCTCCTCGTCTGCCTCCGGGCATCCCCAGAGCACTTGGGAACCCTCCAAGGTAAGAAAATCCCCGTTTGCCCTCAAAGCACTAGCACAAGGGCAGGAGGCTCCAGCTGCCTCTCCCACCAAGCACGACACACAGGCTGCGTGCTCACTTTCCCCAGACGAGCTTCCACGTGAAAGCAGGGTGCAGCTTCTGAAGGAATTGTGTTGCCTCCAGGGGAAACACAGACCTTTCCAGAGAGGACCTAGAGAGGTGTCCCAGTGCAGTTGCAGATCCTCGTCCACGCATCACCTGATTAAACGTTCTTGGCACCCATTTCAGTCCTCAAACTATCTTGTGCTGACCCCAAAACAAATTGTTCCTGGCTGAGCAGGTCAGGGCTTCAGTGTCAACAAATCCCCTTATGCCCTGACTCTGCTCACACCCGCTCCAAAGCTTCAAACACCACAATGATGGCACTTCTCCTCTGGCATCCCTGTCGTTCAGGGCATGGAAGCATTTGACTGGGCTTCTCTGCAAACACAGGCTTTCAACTTCAAAAACCATCTGGGATCAGCAATTCTTATCTACTTACGTATTTACATCGCCTATAGATCCCTTCTATTTTAAGATCTTTAGAGATTCTTTTTTCAGTGCACGTAGGGCTGGTTCTACCTCATGCTCAGGGGCGGCCGTCAAATGCCATCTCCTCAAGAGCACAATCACAGTAGCACAGAATTTTCTGCCTTGGAAGGGATTCTGAAAGATCACTGAGGCCAACTGCAGGGCCTGCCCGGGGCAGCCTCAACAATCACAGCCTGTGCCCAAGAGCAGTGTCCAAACACTTTTGGAGCTCAGTCAGCCTTGGTGCTGTGCCCCCTTCCCTGGGGAGGCTGTTGCAGTGCCCAAGCAGCCTGTGGCTGAAGAAGCTTTTCCTTCGATCCAACCTAAGCCTGCACTGGCACATCTCCCCTGCCATTCTCTTGGCTCTTCTCCGTGGCCCCGGGAGTGAAGAGAGTAGTGCATGGCCTTCTGCTTGCCCTCCTGAGGAAGCTGCTGACTGCTGGAGGGTCCTGCCTAGGACATGTCAAAAAGGCAGCAATGACAGCAAAGAGAAAGGAGCTGGGACACGGGAGCTCGGGCTTTGCAATGATGAGGATGAGAAGGAAGGCTACTGACACATCCTTGGCAGAAGGATTTTGAACTGGAGCATTGCTTTGATCTCTTTCAGGTGGAAAGGAGAGGCACAATGAAAAGGAAAGCAAGAGCCCAGATTCAGCCGTGAGTTTTGGCCTAGGGTTAAAGCACAGCAAACTGGAGGAATGGCGAGGAGGAGAACTGCTCTTTCAGAGTCAGGCTGGGATTGGTTCAAGCCTGTGGGTGCACAGCAAGGCTCTCTTGACCACTTGCCTTTCTCACCTCCACCTCCTTCTTCCTTTAGACACATCAATGTTGGCAGCGACTTTCAGGCTGAGCTCCCAGAGCTGCAGAACAGAGCACCAAGTGAGGATGAAGAGCCTGCAAGCCTGGTCTGGAAGCCCTGGGGAGAGGATGACTCTGACATGGAAAAACCTGACAGAGGTAGCTTTGCTTCAAGCTTTGCTTCCAGCCCTGAGCTACTTGGGTCTTGAAAAGGCTCCTTATGCCTAAAAAGGCAGCGTTTTGCAGGCTCTGCTTCTCTCCTTGTCTCGCCCATCTTCCCATGTAGAAGTGTTAGAGGCAAGGAGAAAGAGCAAGCACCTTGCTCTCCAAACTGGTCAGGGCCGTTTGCCACTGGAAGAGGGGAGATTGGCCCCCACTTCTTCTTACAGAAGCTGCTTTGGAGGGAGAGCCAGCACTGCGTGGGCCCTTGCTTCAGCTGGCTCTGTCTTTGCTCTCCTTTTCATGCTCTCTCTCCAAGCTGCTGTCTTTAGCTGCCGGCCTTTCCTTCTGCCTTGCATGGCAGTCTTTGCCCTTTGCTGGCCTCCAGGCTGACTTTCGGTGGGTTTTTTCTTGTGCTTGCAGTAAGAGAACTGTTGGACATGGCCAGCTCCCGTGGCATTCCCGGGGCAGCAGCTAACCTGGAGCGCGCCCTGCACTGCCTGCACCAGGCACGCGGCAGCGTTCCGGTAAGAAGCGGCTGTTTGGGCGCAGAGGAGAGGGCACAGGGAATGCAGAAGGCCTGGGCACTGGGACAGCCTTTCCTGGCTGCTCTTGGAAGAAGGGTCTTAACAGGGAGCAGAGCACTTGCTGCCTGCTGGGTCTCCTCCAGCTGCGTCAGGGCTGAGCCCAAAGGGCTCCAGCAGGGAGAATCTCCCTCCTGGAGGCGGCGGCGGCGGAAGGTCCTGCTGCCTTGTAAATGGCCTGGAGATTTGGGTTCTCTAAGACATTTGGAGGGGAAATTCCCAGAAGCCTCAGTCAGCTGAGGCCATTCTGGCTGCAGGAGCAGCAAAATCCTCAGCTTGGTGAGCAAAAGGCCACTCTTGGGGACCAGGATCAAAGGGTTGGGCAGCAAAAACTAGGGACTGGGAGCAAATGACAGTGTTTCACCCACATGGGATACAGTCGCTTGAATGTCTGGAGAGGCAAAGGAGCTGAAAGGCAGCACCTGTGATTTTTTGGCTCATTTTTAATGTGCTGGGGCGGCTAAATCTTTTCCCTCTTGATCTTGCAGGAGGCTCTGGAGATGCTGCTCTCAGAGGGGCCTGCAACACCTCAAGGCCATCCCATGGCTGATTATCATTACGCAGGTAGGCAAAGCAGAGCTTCTTGCGTCCCTGACAGATGCTGCCGTCCCCTTCATTGTTGTGGCAAGCGTTTCTGCTTCAAGAAATTGTGCTTAACACCAGCACAAGGTCTTGTCTCCTCTGTGGGTGGGCAAAGCACCAGCATCTAGTCCTTCAGCTTTACTTGTTTTCCAATCCTTCTCCCCGGGCAATGCCTGCTCTTGTCTTCACGACCTTCTGAGGGAGCAGACACGTACACCCACGTGAATGACGGCCTGCGACCGTTTTCTTTCGGCAGCCAGAGGAATCTACTTGGTGTGGATCAAGGGATCTGTTTACTAGCCGCTGTTTTTTATTGCCAGGCTCTGATAGATGGACACCTGAGGAGAAGGAGTCCTTCCAAAAGGCTTTCCACACCTACGGCAAGGATTTTCATCTCATCCAGAAGCAGGTAAAGCCACGGGACATTCTTTACCCGAGCAGATCAGCAGCAGGAAAGCTTGCTTATTTCTGGGAACAAGCACTGGGCTTCAGTCTCTCTCTTCTCAAGGAGCAAGTATCTTCAAGTAGTAACAAAAGGGGACATCAAAAGCCTGTGTCAAAAGGATGATCCTGCCTCTCCAGCCCTTTTCTCCAAGCTCTTTTGGAAGATGAAGCTTTATTCTGTCAGACTTGTGGCACAGGTCTGCTGCTGCTTCCACAAGACGCTGTGCTGGCATAACTGGAGTGAAGCGGGGAAAGAAGAACTGTGCTAGGTGGATTTGTTGTTGATCTGTGCATTGCGTGTATTAGCACCTAGCATCATACAGGGTTTAAGACATTGCATGATGCCTCTCTTTCTCCATGTTGATTTCATTTTACACCCTACTCCATTTCATTCATGCTTTTACTTCCTAGTTCACTCCATAGTCTACTTTTTCCCCAGTGCACCCGACACCATTTGCGATTCCTTCTTTTTCTCTTCACAACAGATCCAGACTAAGACCGTGGCCCAGTGTGTGGAGTACTACTACTCCTGGAAAAAGGAGCATAAACTTGCCAGCACTCTTGCTCAGGTGAGGGGCAAGAAAATGGAGAGGTGCCAGGAAGGTCGAGAAACTGGGAGAAGGGGAGAAAAGCTGCTGGCGAGCCATGCCAGATGCCCCTTTGCCAGGATCACATCGTCCCATGTGCTGGGAAAGGCACAGCAGATGCTGCCCGGGCCTTCCTTGTGCTGCTGCCCTGAAGTATGCAATTCTGGAGCCTAACTTTGACCCAAGAAAGCAGCACCGCCACCAAAATGGGCTTTGACTCTCTACAGATGGGCTTCTCAAGGGCTGGCACCCTCGCTGACTCCAATCAGACCCCAAATTCCCCACTGCTTGCTGACATCAGCAGTCCAGGCTGCCTTTGTGGATATGCTGCAGATTTTCAGGGAGTTTTTCTAGCATGCCAGCATAGTCCCCAAGAAGGAGCTGCTGGTGCTGTGGCTCCCCTAAAACTTTCCTTACTGGCAAAGAGCAATTTGCTTCCCATCATGTGAGAGAGAGAGAGAGAGAGAGAGACAGGGAGGGAGATTATTTTGGGGACTAGAAAATGGCTAAGCATGTGTCTACCCTAATTGGACTGAATTGAAATGCCATTGCCTAGACATTTGTGGAGGAAAAGCAGAGAGAAATAGATGTTAGGCAGAAAGGTAGAAATAAGAAATGTAGAGCTCTAAATAGCCAGGTCTTTCTCCCACCCCTTTGGCCTGTAGAAAAGAGGAGTATTTTCCTCCAAGCTCTGGCTTGGCAGCCCGCCGCAGCCCATTGGCAAAGGCAGCCGTTTTCTCAGCTCTTGAGGCTTTGGAAGGATTTGCTTAGGCCGATAGATTTTTCTGCTGGATGCTCTGATTTCCAGCTTTGTGAGAGGAAGGAAGCATTGAAAAGGACTCTTTGATTTCCAGAGCGTGGGCAAAGCAAAGAGGAGCAAAAGCCCTCCCAGAAAGGAGAAGGGGGAGCCAGGGAAGAGAAGCCGCAAGAGGGCTCGCAGCGCCCAGTGTCCCTGCTGCCAACCGCGCCAGCCGCCCCCTTCGGCGGGAGGCCCCTTTCCCTGCGGGCAGTGCAAACGGTGCGCAAGTTCCTCCTCTTTCTGCTCAAAGCTGCGCCTTTGGACTGAAACGGGCTGACCCTTTTCAAAGGCACCGCAGGGGAAGCTGGGGGCACTTGCAGCATCGCCCCCGGCAGCCGTGCTCAAGCTTAACACCCACCTCAATCCCAAAGAGCTTAGGTAAAACCCAGCCTTCACAATGAAACCTTGCCGTGCCCCAACAAGACACAGTTGATACAAGTAGGAATAGATCCATCAAAGCTTGGTTTGATGCTGCTGATCAAATTCAAAAGAGGATGCAGCAAAAGGAGGAAGACATTTCAAGGCATTGAAAGTAGAACCATCAGACTCATGGTGCTGATCCATTGACAAATGTGCCACTGCCCGAAAAGACAGAAATTCATACTCAAACGGAGATCTTGGCACTTGGTTTCATGGTGTGTACTAGCGTCAGCAATGGATGGTTTGCTTCCTATCTTGCAGGGTGTTTGAAAGCATGAAGGAAAGGAACAAACACAGCAGAAGACATCGGCCTCGGAAGACAGCAGAGCCTCTCCCCAAGAAGAAAAGACCAAATTAGACAACCCTGCAGGTTGTCCAGGGCTAGCAAGAGTTAGGCAGATTAGTTAGATAGGAATACAACTGTTAGATATTAGTTAGATAGGAATAGGACTGTTTTTTAAGCTTTTTGGGTTGTTTAATCTTCTACTTAGTTAGTTTACATGATAGTAACCTCCTCAATTTAGTAGTTAAGGTACATTAGTATTATTCAGGACTCATTAGTATTATTAGATTTATCAGTAAATGTCAGAGGTTGGGTGTTTTGTATGCTCTGCCATATGCTCTTTGTCATTTTGCCTTTGTTGAGACCTAATCTGTCTTTATCATTAAACCAATGTTTGTTCCATTTTGTCTGTTTGTCTGTATGAAAGCACTCCAGCAATGTTTGTTCCATTTGCCTGGTGTTGCAAAGACGGCACTTGCCCTGAGAGAAGAAGCTGGGCAGGCGCCACCTCCCCCAGGCCCAGCCCCTTGCTAAGCTGGCAGGACTTCCTGACGTGTGTCTCCTTTACTGCCAGTGAAATACCGCTGGGGCTTCAGCCTTTGATTCCTCAACATCTCAGCTGGGAGTGGAAAGGGAGGCTTTGTTTAATTCACTGAATTGCATCTAGATGAGTGGTCTGGTCTCCCCATATTTTCTGGCATAAAAGCAGCGGGTTGAGTCCTTTTTGGAGCCCAGACAGAAAAATTTCTTTCATTTTGGGGGACTGATGGAGCTGACCAGCTTGGAGGACGTTTCTAAGCCCTCCGATTCTATCCAATTCCTATCGGCATGCACCACAAAGGCATGGCTAGTTCAGTTGCAGTTTCTCCTGAAAGGACCAGTGTCCCGCTCTGGGCCTCCAGCAATCTCCTTAGCTAAAGCCGAGCGGGTGTGATCATTATCCTCTGACTTGTCACAGCTGGGGCACTTGCGCCAAAGAAGAATCCAAGTCACTCTTTTATGGAGGCCAGCAAATGGCCCTGCCTAGCAAGGCTTTGGTGGCAGGGGCTGTGGAGGGTGGATGGAGAGGGGGCGAGGGAGGGGGCAATTGGCAGGCTGCTTCTGGGAAGCCGAGGCAAGCTTGCCCTTGTCTGATGGAGCCGGTGCAGGTGGGCTTTGGAGGCTACAAAGTATCTGCCTTGCAGTGGGACTTGTTCCAGCTGCCCCCTCAGTTTGCTGGCCAGTGGGTAACATGCAGGCTGGGAAGGAAGCAAGATTGGGACTGAAGCAAGATTTGCTTTTCCTTAAGGACAGGCAGGAAAGCAGCAAAGCTGCCTGGCTTTTTCTCATATCTGGGATCTAGGCGTTAAAAGCAATGTGAAGGCCAGCAGTGTGGAAAGGCAATTCTGTAAGTGTTGCTTCCTTAGAGGAATGCCAGAGTCTTTTGGGACAACCACCGAGCTTCTCCAAGGGAGCTGGAAGAGGGATCTAGAAATTCTGCCTGAATGTTTGCTAGAGAAATGCCCGTGTGCTGTCCCTGGGTGTGTGTGTGTGTGTCCCCATCAGTTGGCCTGAAAAAGATCCTGTTTCTCCAAGTTTCAAGGGAGGAGTGATGAGGTGAGAGACCAGCTCAGAGGCCCAAAGGAGGGAAACCATGCAGTGACATTATTGGGCAGCAAAAGGAGAATTGAGAAAGGGGGCAGGATGAATGCCTCCACTTTGAGAGGAAGCTTTGGAGTTGGCTCTGCGCTAGGCAACTTGCAAATTCCAGCTCCTCTCAGAGCTGGAGGAGAGCCAGTGGGAGGAGCCCTTCTGGTTCTCCAGGGCAGGAGATGAGGTCTGGGCCCTTGCACAGAGGCAGGCTCCTGTGCACCTTCAGCTGGAGGCACCTTGCAAAGAAGAACCGGGAAGAGCCAGGGCTGTCCCTGCACTGCTTTTGCCCGTCTCATCAGACGACTGAGGAGAAAAGGCCCAATGGGAAGCTTCTCAGAGCAAACTTGCAGCAGAAGAAGTACAAGGGGCAGAGGCGGCCCATGCCCCTTTCTGTCCCATGGCTCCCCCAGGGGTTCTAGATGGAATGTTGGGCTGTGCCCATAGCAACTGTCGTTGTCTCCTGCTCCTGCGGCCCTTGCTGGAACACTGGTGGAGCAGCGCTGGAGCAGCAGCTGCAGGATCAGCTCCTGGGCTGTCCCTGACCAGCCGCCTTCTGCACTCAGCGCCAGACCCGGCCTCTGCACCGACATCCTGGTCTCCTCGTCTGCCTCCGGGCATCCCCAGAGCACTTGGGAACCCTCCAAGGTAAGAAAATCCCCGTTTGCCCTCAAAGCACTAGCACAGGGGCAGGAGGCTCCAGCTGCCTCTCCCACCAAGCACGACACACAGGCTGCGTGCTCACTTTCCCCAGACGAGCTTCCACGTGAAAGCAGGGTGCAGCTTCTGAAGGAATTGTGTTGCCTCCAGGGGAAACACAGACCTTTCCATAGAGGACCTAGAGAGGTGTCCCAGTGCAGTTGCAGATCCTCGTCCACGCATCACCTGATTAAACGTTCTTGGCACCCATTTCAGTCCTCAAACTATCTTGTGCTGACCCCAAAACAAATTGTTCCTGGCTGAGCAGGTCAGGGCTTCAGTGTCAACAAATCCCCTTATGCCCTGACTCTGCTCACACCCGCTCCAAAGCTTCAAACACCACAATGATGGCACTTCTCCTCTGGCATCCCTGTCGTTCAGGGCATGGAAGCATTTGACTGGGCTTCTCTGCAAACACAGGCTTTCAACTTCAAAAACCATCTGGGATCAGCAATTCTTATCTACTTACGTATTTACATCGCCTATAGATCCCTTCTATTTTAAGATCTTTAGAGATTCTTTTTTCAGTGCACGTAGGGCTGGTTCTACCTCATGCTCAGGGGCGGCCGTCAAATGCCATCTCCTCAAGAGCACAATCACAGTAGCACAGAATTTTCTGCCTTGGAAGGGATTCTGAAAGATCACTGAGGCCAACTGCAGGGCCTGCCCGGGGCAGCCTCAACAATCACAGCCTGTGCCCAAGAGCAGTGTCCAAACACTTTTGGAGCTCAGTCAGCCTTGGTGCTGTGCCCCCTTCCCTGGGGAGGCTGTTGCAGTGCCCAAGCAGCCTCTGGCTGAAGAAGCTTTTCCTTCGATCCAACCTAAGCCTGCACTGGCACATCTCCCCTGCCATTCTCTTGGCTCTTCTCCGTGGCCCCGGGAGTGAAAAGAGTAGTGCATGGCCTTCTGCTTGCCCTCCTGAGGAAGCTGCTGACTGCTGGAGGGTCCTGCCTAGGACATTCCATGTCAAAAAGGCAGCAATGACAGCAAAGAGAAAGGAGCTGGGACACGGGAGCTCGGGCTTTGCAATGATGAGGATGAGAAGGAAGGCTACTGACACATCCTTGGCAGAAGGACTTTGAACTGGAGCATTGCTTTGATCTCTTTCAGGTGGAAAGGAGAGGCACAATGAAAAGGAAAGCAAGAGCCCAGATTCAGCCGTGAGTTTTGGCCTAGGGTTAAAGGACAGCAAACTGGAGGAATGGCGAGGAGGAGAACTGCTCTTTCAGAGTCAGGCTGGGATTGGTTCAAGCCTGTGGGTGCACAGCAAGGCTCTCTTGACCACTTGCCTTTCTCACCTCCACCTCCTTCTTCCTTTAGACACATCAATGTTGGCAGCGACTTTCAGGCTGAGCTCCCAGAGCTGCAGAACAGAGCACCAAGTGAGGATGAAGAGCCTGCAAGCCTGGTCTGGAAGCCCTGGGGAGAGGATGACTCTGACATGGAAAAACCTGACAGAGGTAGCTTTGCTTCAAGCTTTGCTTCCAGCCCTGAGCTACTTGGGTCTTGAAAAGGCTCCTTATGCCTAAAAAGGCAGCGTTTTGCAGGCTCTGCTTCTCTCCTTGTCTCGCCCATCTTCCCATGTAGAAGTGTTAGAGGCAAGGAGAAAGAGCAAGCACCTTGCTCTCCAAACTGGTCAGGGCCGTTTGCCACTGGAAGAGGGGAGATTGGCCCCCACTTCTTCTTACAGAAGCTGCTTTGGAGGGAGAGCCAGCACTGCGTGGGCCCTTGCTTCAGCTGGCTCTGTCTTTGCTCTCCTTTTCATGCTCTCTCTCCAAGCTGCTGTCTTTAGCTGCCGGCCTTTCCTTCTGCCTTGCATGGCAACCTTTGCCCTTTGCTGGCCTCCAGGCTGACTTTCGGTGGGTTTTTTCTTGTGCTTGCAGTAAGAGAACTGTTGGACATGGCCAGCTCCCGTGGCATTCCCGGGGCAGCAGCTAACCTGGAGCGCGCCCTGCACTGCCTGCACCAGGCACGCGGCAGCGTTCCGGTAAGAAGCGGCTGTTTGGGCGCAGAGGAGAGGGCACAGGGAATGCAGAAGGCCTGGGCACTGGGACAGCCTTTCCTGGCTGCTCTTGGAAGAAGGGTCTTAACAGGGAGCAGAGCACTTGCTGCCTGCTGGGTCTCCTCCAGCTGCGTCAGGGCTGAGCCCAAAGGGCTCCAGCAGGGAGAATCTCCCTCCTGGAGGCGGCGGCGGCGGAAGGTCCTGCTGCCTTGTAAATGGCCTGGAGATTTGGGTTCTCTAAGACCTTAGGAGGGGAAATTCCCAGAAGCCTCAGTCAGCTGAGGCCATTCTGGCTGCAGGAGCAGCAAAATCCTCAGCTTGGTGAGCAAAAGGCCACTCTTGGGGACCAGGATCAAAGGGTTGGGCAGCAAAAACTAGGGACTGGGAGCAAATGACAGTGTTTCACCCACATGGGATACAGTCGCTTGAATGTCTGGAGAGGCAAAGGAGCTGAAAGGCAGCACCTGTGATTTTTTGGCTCATTTTTAATGTGCTGGGGCGGCTAAAGCCTTTTCCCTCTTGATCTTGCAGGAGGCTCTGGAGATGCTGCTCTCAGAGGGGCCTGCAACACCTCAAGGCCATCCCATGGCTGATTATCATTACGCAGGTAGGCAAAGCAGAGCTTCTTGCGTCCCTGACAGATGCTGCCGTCCCCTTCATTGTTGTGGCAAGCGTTTCTGCTTCAAGAAATTGTGCTTAACACCAGCACAAGGTCTTGTCTCCTCTGTGGGTGGGCAAAGCACCAGCATCTAGTCCTTCAGCTTTACTTGTTTTCCAATCCTTCTCCCCGGGCAATGCCTGCTCTTGTCTTCACGCCCTTCTGAGGGAGCAGACACGTACACCCACGTGAATGACGGCCTGCGACCGTTTTCTTTCGGCAGCCAGAGGAATCTACTTGGTGTGGATCAAGGGATCTGTTTACTAGCCGCTGCTTTTTATTGCCAGGCTCTGATAGATGGACACCTGAGGAGAAGGAGTCCTTCCAAAAGGCTTTCCACACCTACGGCAAGGATTTTCATCTCATCCAGAAGCAGGTAAAGCCACGGGACATTCTTTACCCGAGCAGATCAGCAGCAGGAAAGCTTGCTTATTTCTGGGAACAAGCACTGGGCTTCAGTCTCTCTCTTCTCAAGGAGCAAGTATCTTCAAGTAGTAACAAAAGGGGACATCAAAAGCCTGTGTCAAAAGGATGATCCTGCCTCTCCAGCCCTTTTCTCCAAGCTCTTTTGGAAGATGAAGCTTTATTCTGTCAGACTTGTGGCACAGGTCTGCTGCTGCTTCCACAAGACGCTGTGCTGGCATAACTGGAGTGAAGCGGGGAAAGAAGAACTGTGCTAGGTGGATTTGTTGTTGATCTGTGCATTGCGTGTATTAGCACCTAGCATCATACAGGGTTTAAGACATTGCATGATGCCTCTCTTTCTCCATGTTGATTTCATTTTACACCCTACTCCATTTCATTCATGCTTTTACTTCCTAGTTCACTCCATAGTCTACTTTTTCCCCAGTGCACCCGACACCATTTGCGATTCCTTCTTTTTCTCTTCACAACAGATCCAGACTAAGACCGTGGCCCAGTGTGTGGAGTACTACTACTCCTGGAAAAAGGAGCATAAACTTGCCAGCACTCTTGCTCAGGTGAGGGGCAAGAAAATGGAGAGGTGCCAGGAAGGTCGAGAAACTGGGAGAAGGGGAGAAAAGCTGCTGGCGAGCCATGCCAGATGCCCCTTTGCCAGGATCACATCGTCCCATGTGCTGGGAAAGGCACAGCAGATGCTGCCCGGGCCTTCCTTGTGCTGCTGCCCTGAAGTATGCAATTCTGGAGCCTAACTTTGACCCAAGAAAGCAGCACCGCCACCAAAATGGGCTTTGACTCTCTACAGATGGGCTTCTCAAGGGCTGGCACCCTCGCTGACTCCAATCAGACCCCAAATTCCCCACTGCTTGCTGACATCAGCAGTCCAGGCTGCCTTTGTGGATATGCTGCAGATTTTCAGGGAGTTTTTCTAGCATGCCAGCATAGTCCCCAAGAAGGAGCTGCTGGTGCTGTGGCTCCCCTAAAACTTTCCTTACTGGCAAAGAGCAATTTGCTTCCCATCATGTGAGAGAGAGAGAGAGAGAGAGAGACAGGGAGGGAGATTATTTTGGGGACTAGAAAATGGCTAAGCATGTGTCTACCCTAATTGGACTGAATTGAAATGCCATTGCCTAGACATTTGTGGAGGAAAAGCAGAGAGAAATAGATGTTAGGCAGAAAGGTAGAAATAAGAAATGTAGAGCTCTAAATAGCCAGGTCTTTCTCCCACCCCTTTGGCCTGTAGAAAAGAGGAGTATTTTCCTCCAAGCTCTGGCTTGGCAGCCCGCCGCAGCCCATTGGCAAAGGCAGCCGTTTTCTCAGCTCTTGAGGCTTTGGAAGGATTTGCTTAGGCCGATAGATTTTTCTGCTGGATGCTCTGATTTCCAGCTTTGTGAGAGGAAGGAAGCATTGAAAAGGACTCTTTGATTTCCAGAGCGTGGGCAAAGCAAAGAGGAGCAAAAGCCCTCCCAGAAAGGAGAAGGGGGAGCCAGGGAAGAGAAGCCGCAAGAGGGCTCGCAGCGCCCAGTGTCCCTGCTGCCAACCGCGCCAGCCGCCCCCTTCGGCGGGAGGCCCCTTTCCCTGCGGGCAGTGCAAACGGTGCGCAAGTTCCTCCTCTTTCTGCTCAAAGCTGCGCCTTTGGACTGAAACGGGCTGACCCTTTTCAAAGGCACCGCAGGGGAAGCTGGGGGCACTTGCAGCATCGCCCCCGGCAGCCGTGCTCAAGCTTAACACCCACCTCAATCCCAAAGAGCTTAGGTAAAACCCAGCCTTCACAATGAAACCTTGCCGTGCCCCAACAAGACACAGTTGATACAAGTAGGAATAGATCCATCAAAGCTTGGTTTGATGCTGCTGATCAAATTCAAAAGAGGATGCAGCAAAAGGAGGAAGACATTTCAAGGCATTGAAAGTAGAACCATCAGACTCATGGTGCTGATCCATTGACAAATGTGCCACTGCCCGAAAAGACAGAAATTCATACTCAAACGGAGATCTTGGCACTTGGTTTCATGGTGTGTACTAGCGTCAGCAATGGATGGTTTGCTTCCTATCTTGCAGGGTGTTTGAAAGCATGAAGGAAAGGAACAAACACAGCAGAAGACATCGGCCTCGGAAGACAGCAGAGCCTCTCCCCAAGAAGAAAAGACCAAATTAGACAACCCTGCAGGTTGTCCAGGGCTAGCAAGAGTTAGGCAGATTAGTTAGATAGGAATACAACTGTTAGATATTAGTTAGATAGGAATAGGACTGTTTTTTAAGCTTTTTGGGTTGTTTAATCTTCTACTTAGTTAGTTTACATGATAGTAACCTCCTCAATTTAGTAGTTAAGGTACATTAGTATTATTCAGGACTCATTAGTATTATTAGATTTATCAGTAAATGTCAGAGGTTGGGTGTTTTGTATGCTCTGCCATATGCTCTTTGTCATTTTGCCTTTGTTGAGACCTAATCTGTCTTTATCATTAAACCAATGTTTGTTCCATTTTGTCTGTTTGTCTGTATGAAAGCACTCCAGCAATGTTTGTTCCATTTGCCTGGTGTTGCAAAGACGGCACTTGCCCTGAGAGAAGAAGCTGGGCAGGCGCCACCTCCCCCAGGCCCAGCCCCTTGCTAAGCTGGCAGGACTTCCTGACGTGTGTCTCCTTTACTGCCAGTGAAATACCGCTGGGGCTTCAGCCTTTGATTCCTCAACATCTCAGCTGGGAGTGGAAAGGGAGGCTTTGTTTAATTCACTGAATTGCATCTAGATGAGTGGTCTGGTCTCCCCATATTTTCTGGCATAAAAGCAGCGGGTTGAGTCCTTTTTGGAGCCCAGACAGAAAAATTTCTTTCATTTTGGGGGACTGATGGAGCTGACCAGCTTGGAGGACGTTTCTAAGCCCTCCGATTCTATCCAATTCCTATCGGCATGCACCACAAAGGCATGGCTAGTTCAGTTGCAGTTTCTCCTGAAAGGACCAGTGTCCCGCTCTGGGCCTCCAGCAATCTCCTTAGCTAAAGCCGAGCGGGTGTGATCATTATCCTCTGACTTGTCACAGCTGGGGCACTTGCGCCAAAGAAGAATCCAAGTCACTCTTTTATGGAGGCCAGCAAATGGCCCTGCCTAGCAAGGCTTTGGTGGCAGGGGCTGTGGAGGGTGGATGGAGAGGGGGCGAGGGAGGGGGCAATTGGCAGGCTGCTTCTGGGAAGCCGAGGCAAGCTTGCCCTTGTCTGATGGAGCCGGTGCAGGTGGGCTTTGGAGGCTACAAAGTATCTGCCTTGCAGTGGGACTTGTTCCAGCTGCCCCCTCAGTTTGCTGGCCAGTGGGTAACATGCAGGCTGGGAAGGAAGCAAGATTGGGACTGAAGCAAGATTTGCTTTTCCTTAAGGACAGGCAGGAAAGCAGCAAAGCTGCCTGGCTTTTTCTCATATCTGGGATCTAGGCGTTAAAAGCAATGTGAAGGCCAGCAGTGTGGAAAGGCAATTCTGTAAGTGTTGCTTCCTTAGAGGAATGCCAGAGTCTTTTGGGACAACCACCGAGCTTCTCCAAGGGAGCTGGAAGAGGGATCTAGAAATTCTGCCTGAATGTTTGCTAGAGAAATGCCCGTGTGCTGTCCCTGGGTGTGTGTGTGTGTGTCCCCATCAGTTGGCCTGAAAAACATCCTGTTTCTCCAAGTTTCAAGGGAGGAGTGATGAGGTGAGAGACCAGCTCAGAGGCCCAAAGGAGGGAAACCATGCAGTGACATTATTGGGCAGCAAAAGGAGAATTGAGAAAGGGGGCAGGATGAATGCCTCCACTTTGAGAGGAAGCTTTGGAGTTGGCTCTGCGCTAGGCAACTTGCAAATTCCAGCTCCTCTCAGAGCTGGAGGAGAGCCAGTGGGAGGAGCCCTTCTGGTTCTCCAGGGCAGGAGATGAGGTCTGGGCCCTTGCACAGAGGCAGGCTCCTGTGCACCTTCAGCTGGAGGCACCTTGCAAAGAAGAACCGGGAAGAGCCAGGGCTGTCCCTGCACTGCTTTTGCCCGTCTCATCAGACGACTGAGGAGAAAAGGCCCAATGGGAAGCTTCTCAGAGCAAACTTGCAGCAGAAGAAGTACAAGGGGCAGAGGCGGCCCATGCCCCTTTCTGTCCCATGGCTCCCCCAGGGGTTCTAGATGGAATGTTGGGCTGTGCCCATAGCAACTGTCGTTGTCTCCTGCTCCTGCGGCCCTTGCTGGAACACTGGTGGAGCAGCGCTGGAGCAGCAGCTGCAGGATCAGCTCCTGGGCTGTCCCTGACCAGCCGCCTTCTGCACTCAGCGCCAGACCCGGCCTCTGCACCGACATCCTGGTCTCCTCGTCTGCCTCCGGGCATCCCCAGAGCACTTGGGAACCCTCCAAGGTAAGAAAATCCCCGTTTGCCCTCAAAGCACTAGCACAGGGGCAGGAGGCTCCAGCTGCCTCTCCCACCAAGCACGACACACAGGCTGCGTGCTCACTTTCCCCAGACGAGCTTCCACGTGAAAGCAGGGTGCAGCTTCTGAAGGAATTGTGTTGCCTCCAGGGGAAACACAGACCTTTCCATAGAGGACCTAGAGAGGTGTCCCAGTGCAGTTGCAGATCCTCGTCCACGCATCACCTGATTAAACGTTCTTGGCACCCATTTCAGTCCTCAAACTATCTTGTGCTGACCCCAAAACAAATTGTTCCTGGCTGAGCAGGTCAGGGCTTCAGTGTCAACAAATCCCCTTATGCCCTGACTCTGCTCACACCCGCTCCAAAGCTTCAAACACCACAATGATGGCACTTCTCCTCTGGCATCCCTGTCGTTCAGGGCATGGAAGCATTTGACTGGGCTTCTCTGCAA
Source organism: Agelaius phoeniceus (assembly GCF_051311805.1). Lineage (NCBI taxonomy): Eukaryota > Metazoa > Chordata > Aves > Passeriformes > Icteridae > Agelaius > Agelaius phoeniceus. Next base: position 35,881,477 of record NC_135303.1, on the reverse strand, counting down.
ACACAGGCTTTCAACTTCAAAAACCATCTGGGATCAGCAATTCTTATCTACTTACGTATTTACATCGCCTATAGATCCCTTCTATTTTAAGATCTTTAGAGATTCTTTTTTCAGTGCACGTAGGGCTGGTTCTACCTCATGCTCAGGGGCGGCCGTCAAATGCCATCTCCTCAAGAGCACAATCACAGTAGCACAGAATTTTCTGCCTTGGAAGGGATTCTGAAAGATCACTGAGGCCAACTGCAGGGCCTGCCCGGGGCAGCCTCAACAATCACAGCCTGTGCCCAAGAGCAGTGTCCAAACACTTTTGGAGCTCAGTCAGCCTTGGTGCTGTGCCCCCTTCCCTGGGGAGGCTGTTGCAGTGCCCAAGCAGCCTCTGGCTGAAGAAGCTTTTCCTTCGATCCAACCTAAGCCTGCACTGGCACATCTCCCCTGCCATTCTCTTGGCTCTTCTCCGTGGCCCCGGGAGTGAAAAGAGTAGTGCATGGCCTTCTGCTTGCCCTCCTGAGGAAGCTGCTGACTGCTGGAGGGTCCTGCCTAGGACATTCCATGTCAAAAAGGCAGCAATGACAGCAAAGAGAAAGGAGCTGGGACACGGGAGCTCGGGCTTTGCAATGATGAGGATGAGAAGGAAGGCTACTGACACATCCTTGGCAGAAGGACTTTGAACTGGAGCATTGCTTTGATCTCTTTCAGGTGGAAAGGAGAGGCACAATGAAAAGGAAAGCAAGAGCCCAGATTCAGCCGTGAGTTTTGGCCTAGGGTTAAAGGACAGCAAACTGGAGGAATGGCGAGGAGGAGAACTGCTCTTTCAGAGTCAGGCTGGGATTGGTTCAAGCCTGTGGGTGCACAGCAAGGCTCTCTTGACCACTTGCCTTTCTCACCTCCACCTCCTTCTTCCTTTAGACACATCAATGTTGGCAGCGACTTTCAGGCTGAGCTCCCAGAGCTGCAGAACAGAGCACCAAGTGAGGATGAAGAGCCTGCAAGCCTGGTCTGGAAGCCCTGGGGAGAGGATGACTCTGACATGGAAAAACCTGACAGAGGTAGCTTTGCTTCAAGCTTTGCTTCCAGCCCTGAGCTACTTGGGTCTTGAAAAGGCTCCTTATGCCTAAAAAGGCAGCGTTTTGCAGGCTCTGCTTCTCTCCTTGTCTCGCCCATCTTCCCATGTAGAAGTGTTAGAGGCAAGGAGAAAGAGCAAGCACCTTGCTCTCCAAACTGGTCAGGGCCGTTTGCCACTGGAAGAGGGGAGATTGGCCCCCACTTCTTCTTACAGAAGCTGCTTTGGAGGGAGAGCCAGCACTGCGTGGGCCCTTGCTTCAGCTGGCTCTGTCTTTGCTCTCCTTTTCATGCTCTCTCTCCAAGCTGCTGTCTTTAGCTGCCGGCCTTTCCTTCTGCCTTGCATGGCAACCTTTGCCCTTTGCTGGCCTCCAGGCTGACTTTCGGTGGGTTTTTTCTTGTGCTTGCAGTAAGAGAACTGTTGGACATGGCCAGCTCCCGTGGCATTCCCGGGGCAGCAGCTAACCTGGAGCGCGCCCTGCACTGCCTGCACCAGGCACGCGGCAGCGTTCCGGTAAGAAGCGGCTGTTTGGGCGCAGAGGAGAGGGCACAGGGAATGCAGAAGGCCTGGGCACTGGGACAGCCTTTCCTGGCTGCTCTTGGAAGAAGGGTCTTAACAGGGAGCAGAGCACTTGCTGCCTGCTGGGTCTCCTCCAGCTGCGTCAGGGCTGAGCCCAAAGGGCTCCAGCAGGGAGAATCTCCCTCCTGGAGGCGGCGGCGGCGGAAGGTCCTGCTGCCTTGTAAATGGCCTGGAGATTTGGGTTCTCTAAGACCTTAGGAGGGGAAATTCCCAGAAGCCTCAGTCAGCTGAGGCCATTCTGGCTGCAGGAGCAGCAAAATCCTCAGCTTGGTGAGCAAAAGGCCACTCTTGGGGACCAGGATCAAAGGGTTGGGCAGCAAAAACTAGGGACTGGGAGCAAATGACAGTGTTTCACCCACATGGGATACAGTCGCTTGAATGTCTGGAGAGGCAAAGGAGCTGAAAGGCAGCACCTGTGATTTTTTGGCTCATTTTTAATGTGCTGGGGCGGCTAAAGCCTTTTCCCTCTTGATCTTGCAGGAGGCTCTGGAGATGCTGCTCTCAGAGGGGCCTGCAACACCTCAAGGCCATCCCATGGCTGATTATCATTACGCAGGTAGGCAAAGCAGAGCTTCTTGCGTCCCTGACAGATGCTGCCGTCCCCTTCATTGTTGTGGCAAGCGTTTCTGCTTCAAGAAATTGTGCTTAACACCAGCACAAGGTCTTGTCTCCTCTGTGGGTGGGCAAAGCACCAGCATCTAGTCCTTCAGCTTTACTTGTTTTCCAATCCTTCTCCCCGGGCAATGCCTGCTCTTGTCTTCACGCCCTTCTGAGGGAGCAGACACGTACACCCACGTGAATGACGGCCTGCGACCGTTTTCTTTCGGCAGCCAGAGGAATCTACTTGGTGTGGATCAAGGGATCTGTTTACTAGCCGCTGCTTTTTATTGCCAGGCTCTGATAGATGGACACCTGAGGAGAAGGAGTCCTTCCAAAAGGCTTTCCACACCTACGGCAAGGATTTTCATCTCATCCAGAAGCAGGTAAAGCCACGGGACATTCTTTACCCGAGCAGATCAGCAGCAGGAAAGCTTGCTTATTTCTGGGAACAAGCACTGGGCTTCAGTCTCTCTCTTCTCAAGGAGCAAGTATCTTCAAGTAGTAACAAAAGGGGACATCAAAAGCCTGTGTCAAAAGGATGATCCTGCCTCTCCAGCCCTTTTCTCCAAGCTCTTTTGGAAGATGAAGCTTTATTCTGTCAGACTTGTGGCACAGGTCTGCTGCTGCTTCCACAAGACGCTGTGCTGGCATAACTGGAGTGAAGCGGGGAAAGAAGAACTGTGCTAGGTGGATTTGTTGTTGATCTGTGCATTGCGTGTATTAGCACCTAGCATCATACAGGGTTTAAGACATTGCATGATGCCTCTCTTTCTCCATGTTGATTTCATTTTACACCCTACTCCATTTACTTCATGCTTTTACTTCCTAGTTGACTCCATAGTCTACTTTTTCCCCAGTGCACCCGACACCATTTGCGATTCCTTCTTTTTCTCTTCACAACAGATCCAGACTAAGACCGTGGCCCAGTGTGTGGAGTACTACTACTCCTGGAAAAAGGAGCATAAACTTGCCAGCACTCTTGCTCAGGTGAGGGGCAAGAAAATGGAGAGGTGCCAGGAAGGTCGAGAAACTGGGAGAAGGGGAGAAAAGCTGCTGGCGAGCCATGCCAGATGCCCCTTTGCCAGGATCACATCGTCCCATGTGCTGGGAAAGGCACAGCAGATGCTGCCCGGGCCTTCCTTGTGCTGCTGCCCTGAAGTATGCAATTCTGGAGCCTAACTTTGACCCAAGAAAGCAGCACCGCCACCAAAATGGGCTTTGACTCTCTACAGATGGGCTTCTCAAGGGCTGGCACCCTCGCTGACTCCAATCAGACCCCAAATTCCCCACTGCTTGCTGACATCAGCAGTCCAGGCTGCCTTTGTGGATATGCTGCAGATTTTCAGGGAGTTTTTCTAGCATGCCAGCATAGTCCCCAAGAAGGAGCTGCTGGTGCTGTGGCTCCCCTAAAACTTTCCTTAGCGGCAAAGAGCAATTTGCTTCCCATCATGTGAGAGAGAGAGAGAGAGAGAGAGACAGGGAGGGAGATTATTTTGGGGACTAGAAAATGGCTAAGCATGTGTCTACCCTAATTGGACTGAATTGAAATGCCATTGCCTAGACATTTGTGGAGGAAAAGCAGAGAGAAATAGATGTTAGGCAGAAAGGTAGAAATAAGAAATGTAGAGCTCTAAATAGCCAGGTCTTTCTCCCACCCCTTTGGCCTGTAGAAAAGAGGAGTATTTTCCTCCAAGCTCTGGCTTGGCAGCCCGCCGCAGCCCATTGGCAAAGGCAGCCGTTTTCTCAGCTCTTGAGGCTTTGGAAGGATTTGCTTAGGCCGATAGATTTTTCTGCTGGATGCTCTGATTTCCAGCTTTGTGAGAGGAAGGAAGCATTGAAAAGGACTCTTTGATTTCCAGAGCGTGGGCAAAGCAAAGAGGAGCAAAAGCCCTCCCAGAAAGGAGAAGGGGGAGCCAGGGAAGAGAAGCCGCAAGAGGGCTCGCAGCGCCCAGTGTCCCTGCTGCCAACCGCGCCAGCCGCCCCCTTCGGCGGGAGGCCCCTTTCCCTGCGGGCAGTGCAAACGGTGCGCAAGTTCCTCCTCTTTCTGCTCAAAGCTGCGCCTTTGGACTAAAAGGGGCTGACCCTTTTCAAAGGCACCGCAGGGGAAGCTGGGGGCACTTGCAGCATCGCCCCCGGCAGCCGTGCTCAAGCTTAACACCCACCTCAAACCCAAAGAGCTTAGGTAAAACCCAGCCTTCACAATGAAACCTTGCCGTGCCCCAACAAGACACAGTTGATACAAGTAGGAATAGATCCATCAAAGCTTGGTTTGATGCTGCTGATCAAATTCAAAAGAGGATGCAGCAAAAGGAGGAAGACATTTCAAGGCATTGAAAGTAGAACCATCAGACTCATGGTGCTGATCCATTGACAAATGTGCCACTGCCCGAAAAGACAGAAATTCATACTCAAACGGAGATCTTGGCACTTGGTTTCATGGTGTGTACTAGCGTGAGCAATGGATGGTTTGCTTCCTATCTTGCAGGGTGTTTGAAAGCATGAAGGAAAGGAACAACCACAGCAGAAGACATCGGCCTCGGAAGACAGCAGAGCCTCTCCCCAAGAAGAAAAGACCAAATTAGACAACCCTGCAGGTTGTCCAGGGCTAGCAAGAGTTAGGCAGATTAGTTAGATAGGAATACAACTGTTAGATATTAGTTAGATAGGAATAGGACTGTTTTTTAAGCTTTTTGGGTTGTTTAATCTTCTACTTCGTTAGTTTACATGATAGTAACCTCCTCAATTTAGTAGTTAAGGTACATTAGTATTATTCAGGACTCATTAGTATTATTAGATTTATCAGTAAATGTCAGAGGTTGGGTGTTTTGTATGCTCTGCCATATGCTCTTTGTCATTTTGCCTTTGTTGAGACCTAATCTGTCTTTATCATTAAACCAATGTTTGTTCCATTTTGTCTGTTTGTCTGTATGAAAGCACTCCAGCAATGTTTGTTCCATTTGCCTGGTGTTGCAAAGACGGCACTTGCCCTGAGAGAAGAAGCTGGGCAGGCGCCACCTCCCCCAGGCCCAGCCCCTTGCTAAGCTGGCAGGACTTCCTGACGTGTGTCTCCTTTACTGCCAGTGAAATACCGCTGGGGCTTCAGCCTTTGATTCCTCAACATCTCAGCTGGGAGTGGAAAGGGAGGCTTTGTTTAATTCACTGAATTGCATCTAGATGAGTGGTCTGGTCTCCCCATATTTTCTGGCATAAAAGCAGCGGGTTGAGTCCTTTTTGGAGCCCAGACAGAAAAATTTCTTTCATTTTGGGGGACTGATGGAGCTGACCAGCTTGGAGGACGTTTCTAAGCCCTCCGATTCTATCCAATTCCTATCGGCATGCACCACAAAGGCATGGCTAGTTCAGTTGCAGTTTCTCCTGAAAGGACCAGTGTCCCGCTCTGGGCCTCCAGCAATCTCCTTAGCTAAAGCCGAGCGGGTGTGATCATTATCCTCTGACTTGTCACAGCTGGGGCACTTGCGCCAAAGAAGAATCCAAGTCACTCTTTTATGGAGGCCAGCAAATGGCCCTGCCTAGCAAGGCTTTGGTGGCAGGGGCTGTGGAGGGTGGATGGAGAGGGGGCGAGGGAGGGGGCAATTGGCAGGCTGCTTCTGGGAAGCCGAGGCAAGCTTGCCCTTGTCTGATGGAGCCGGTGCAGGTGGGCTTTGGAGGCTACAAAGTATCTGCCTTGCAGTGGGACTTGTTCCAGCTGCCCCCTCAGTTTGCTGGCCAGTGGGTAACATGCAGGCTGGGAAGGAAGCAAGATTGGGACTGAAGCAAGATTTGCTTTTCCTTAAGGACAGGCAGGAAAGCAGCAAAGCTGCCTGGCTTTTTCTCATATCTGGGATCTAGGCGTTAAAAGCAATGTGAAGGCCAGCAGTGTGGAAAGGCAATTCTGTAAGTGTTGCTTCCTTAGAGGAATGCCAGAGTCTTTTGGGACAACCACCGAGCTTCTCCAAGGGAGCTGGAAGAGGGATCTAGAAATTCTGCCTGAATGTTTGCTAGAGAAATGCCCGTGTGCTGTCCCTGGGTGTGTGTGTGTGTGTCCCCATCAGTTGGCCTGAAAAACATCCTGTTTCTCCAAGTTTCAAGGGAGGAGTGATGAGGTGAGAGACCAGCTCAGAGGCCCAAAGGAGGGAAACCATGCAGTGACATTATTGGGCAGCAAAAGGAGAATTGAGAAAGGGGGCAGGATGAATGCCTCCACTTTGAGAGGAAGCTTTGGAGTTGGCTCTGCGCTAGGCAACTTGCAAATTCCAGCTCCTCTCAGAGCTGGAGGAGAGCCAGTGGGAGGAGCCCTTCTGGTTCTCCAGGGCAGGAGATGAGGTCTGGGCCCTTGCACAGAGGCAGGCTCCTGTGCACCTTCAGCTGGAGGAACCTTGCAGAGAAGCACCGGGAAGAGCCAGGGCTGTCCCTGCACTGCTTTTGCCCGTCTCATCAGACGACTGAGGAGAAAAGGCCCAATGGGAAGCTTCTCAGAGCAAACTTGCAGCAGAAGAAGTACAAGGGGCAGAGGCGGCCCATGCCCCTTTCTGTCCCATGGCTCCCCCAGGGGTTCTAGATGGAATGTTGGGCTGTGCCCATAGCAACTGTCGTTGTCTCCTGCTCCTGCGGCCCTTGCTGGAACACTGGTGGAGCAGCGCTGGAGCAGCAGCTGCAGGATCAGCTCCTGGGCTGTCCCTGACCAGCCGCCTTCTGCACTCAGCGCCAGACCCGGCCTCTGCACCGACATCCTGGTCTCCTCGTCTGCCTCCGGGCATCCCCAGAGCACTTGGGAACCCTCCAAGGTAAGAAAATCCCCGTTTGCCCTCAAAGCACTAGCACAAGGGCAGGAGGCTCCAGCTGCCTCTCCCACCAAGCACGACACACAGGCTGCGTGCTCACTTTCCCCAGACGAGCTTCCACGTGAAAGCAGGGTGCAGCTTCTGAAGGAATTGTGTTGCCTCCAGGGGAAACACAGACCTTTCCATAGAGGACCTAGAGAGGTGTCCCAGTGCAGTTGCAGATCCTCGTCCACGCATCACCTGATTAAACGTTCTTGGCACCCATTTCAGTCCTCAAACTATCTTGTGCTGACCCCAAAACAAATTGTTCCTGGCTGAGCAGGTCAGGGCTTCAGTGTCAACAAATCCCCTTATGCCCTGACTCTGCTCACACCCGCTCCAAAGCTTCAAACACCACAATGATGGCACTTCTCCTCTGGCATCCCTGTCGTTCAGGGCATGGAAGCATTTGACTGGGCTTCTCTGCAAACACAGGCTTTCAACTTCAAAAACCATCTGGGATCAGCAATTCTTATCTACTTACGTATTTACATCGCCTATAGATCCATTCTATTTTAATATCTTTAGAGATTCTTTTTTCAGTGCACGTAGGGCTGGTTCTACCTCATGCTCAGGGGTGGCCGTCAAATGCCATCTCCTCAAGAGCACAATCACAGTAGCACAGAATTTTCTGCCTTGGAAGGGATTCTGAAAGATCACTGAGGCCAACTGCAGGGCCTGCCCGGGGCAGCCTCAACAATCACAGCCTGTGCCCAAGAGCAGTGTCCAAACACTTTTGGAGCTCAGTCAGCCTTGGTGCTGTGCCCCCTTCCCTGGGGAGGCTGTTGCAGTGCCCAAGCAGCCTCTGGCTGAAGAAGCTTTTCCTTTGATCCAACCTAAGCCTGCACTGGCACATCTCCCCTGCCATTCTCTTGGCTCTTCTCCGTGGCCCCGGGAGTGAAGAGAGTAGTGCATGGCCTTCTGCTTGCCCTCCTGAGGAAGCTGCTGACTGCTGGAGGGTCCTGCCTAGGACATTCCATGTCAAAAAGGCAGCAATGACAGCAAAGAGAAAGGAGCTGGGACACGGGAGCTCGGGCTTTGCAATGATGAGGATGAGAAGGAAGGCTACTGACACATCCTTGGCAGAAGGACTTTGAACTGGAGCATTGCTTTGATCTCTTTCAGGTGGAAAGGAGAGGCACAATGAAAAGGAAAGCAAGAGCCCAGATTCAGCCGTGAGTTTTGGCCTAGGGTTAAAGCACAGCAAACTGGAGGAATGGCGAGGAGGAGAACTGCTCTTTCAGAGTCAGGCTGGGATTGGTTCAAGCCTGTGGGTGCACAGCAAGGCTCTCTTGACCACTTGCCTTTCTCACCTCCACCTCCTTCTTCCTTTAGACACATCAATGTTGGCAGCGACTTTCAGGCTGAGCTCCCAGAGCTGCAGAACAGAGCACCAAGTGAGGATGAAGAGCCTGCAAGCCTGGTCTGGAAGCCCTGGGGAGAGGATGACTCTGACATGGAAAAACCTGACAGAGGTAGCTTTGCTTCAAGCTTTGCTTCCAGCCCTGAGCTACTTGGGTCTTGAAAAGGCTCCTTTTGCCTAAAAAGGCAGCGTTTTGCAGGCTCTGCTTCTCTCCTTGTCTCGCCCATCTTCCCATGTAGAAGTGTTAGAGGCAAGGAGAAAGAGCAAGCACCTTGCTCTCCAAACTGGTCAGGGCCGTTTGCCACTGGAAGAGGGGAGATTGGCCCCCACTTCTTCTTACAGAAGCTGCTTTGGAGGGAGAGCCAGCACTGCGTGGGCCCTTGCTTCAGCTGGCTCTGTCTTTGCTCTCCTTTTCATGCTCTCTCTCCAAGGTGCTGTCTTTAGCTGCCGGCCTTTCCTTCTGCCTTGCATGGCAACCTTTGCCCTTTGCTGGCCTCCAGGCTGACTTTCGGTGGGTTTTTTCTTGTGCTTGCAGTAAGAGAACTGTTGGACATGGCCAGCTCCCGTGGCATTCCCGGGGCAGCAGCTAACCTGGAGCGCGCCCTGCACTGCCTGCACCAGGCACGCGGCAGCGTTCCGGTAAGAAGCGGCTGTTTGGGCGCAGAGGAGAGGGCACAGGGAATGCAGAAGGCCTGGGCACTGGGACAGCCTTTCCTGGCTGCTCTTGGAAGAAGGGTCTTAACAGGGAGCAGAGCACTTGCTGCCTGCTGGGTCTCCTCCAGCTGCGTCAGGGCTGAGCCCAAAGGGCTCCAGCAGGGAGAATCTCCCTCCTGGAGGCGGCGGCGGCGGAAGGTCCTGCTGCCTTGTAAATGGCCTGGAGATTTGGGTTCTCTAAGACATTTGGAGGGGAAATTCCCAGAAGCCTCACTCAGCTGAGGCCATTCTGGCTGCAGGAGCAGCAAAATCCTCAGCTTGGTGAGCAAAAGGCCACTCTTGGGGACCAGGATCAAAGGGTTGGGCAGCAAAAACTAGGGACTGGGAGCAAATGACAGTGTTTCACCCACATGGGATACAGTCGCTTGAATGTCTGGAGAGGCAAAGGAGCTGAAAGGCAGCACCTGTGATTTTTTGGCTCATTTTTAATGTGCTGGGGCGGCTAAAGCCTTTTCCCTCTTGATCTTGCAGGAGGCTCTGGAGATGCTGCTCTCAGAGGGGCCTGCAACACCTCAAGGCCATCCCATGGCTGATTATCATTATGCAGGTAAGCAAAGCAGAGCTTCTTGCATCCCTGACAGATGCTGCCGTCCCCTTCATTGTTGTGGCAAGCGTTTCTGCTTCAAGAAATTGTGCTTAACACCAGCACAAGGTCTTGTCTCCTCTGTGGGTGGGCAAAGCACCAGCATCTAGTCCTTCAGCTTTACTTGTTTTCCAATCCTTCTCCCCGGGCAATGCCTGCTCTTGTCTTCACGCCCTTCTGAGGGAGCAGACACGTACACCCACGTGAATGACGGCCTGCGACCGTTTTCTTTCGGCAGCCAGAGGAATCTACTTGGTGTGGATCAAGGGATCTGTTTACTAGCCGCTGCTTTTTATTGCCAGGCTCTGATAGATGGACACCTGAGGAGAAGGAGTCCTTCCAAAAGGCTTTCCACACCTACGGCAAGGATTTTCATCTCATCCAGAAGCAGGTAAAGCCACGGGACATTCTTTACCCGAGCAGATCAGCAGCAGGAAAGCTTGCTTATTTCTGGGAACAAGCACTGGGCTTCAGTCTCTCTCTTCTCAAGGAGCAAGTATCTTCAAGTAGTAACAAAAGGGGACATCAAAAGCCTGTGTCAAAAGGATGATCCTGCCTCTCCAGCCCTTTTCTCCAAGCTCTTTTGGAAGATGAAGCTTTATTCTGTCAGACTTGTGGCACAGGTCTGCTGCTGCTTCCACAAGACGCTGTGCTGGCATAACTGGAGTGAAGCGGGGAAAGAAGAACTGTGCTAGGTGGATTTGTTGTTGATCTGTGCATTGCGTGTATTAGCACCTAGCATCATACAGGGTTTAAGACATTGCATGATGCCTCTCTTTCTCCATGTTGATTTCATTTTACACCCTACTCCATTTCATTCATGCTTTTACTTCCTAGTTCACTCCATAGTCTACTTTTTCCCCAGTGCACCCGACACCATTTGCGATTCCTTCTTTTTCTCTTCACAACAGATCCAGACTAAGACCGTGGCCCAGTGTGTGGAGTACTACTACTCCTGGAAAAAGGAGCATAAACTTGCCAGCACTCTTGCTCAGGTGAGGGGCAAGAAAATGGAGAGGTGCCAGGAAGGTCGAGAAACTGGGAGAAGGGGAGAAAAGCTGCTGGCGAGCCATGCCAGATGCCCCTTTGCCAGGATCACATCGTCCCATGTGCTGGGAAAGGCACAGCAGATGCTGCCCGGGCCTTCCTTGTGCTGCTGCCCTGAAGTATGCAATTCTGGAGCCTAACTTTGACCCAAGAAAGCAGCACCGCCACCAAAATGGGCTTTGACTCTCTACAGATGGGCTTCTCAAGGGCTGGCACCCTCGCTGACTCCAATCAGACCCCAAATTCCCCACTGCTTGCTGACATCAGCAGTCCAGGCTGCCTTTGTGGATATGCTGCAGATTTTCAGGGAGTTTTTCTAGCATGCCAGCATAGTCCCCAAGAAGGAGCTGCTGGTGCTGTGGCTCCCCTAAACCTTTCCTTAGCGGCAAAGAGCAATTTGCTTCCCATCATGTGAGAGAGAGAGAGAGAGAGAGAGAGAGAGAGACAGGGAGGGAGATTATTTTGGGGACTAGAAAATGGCTAAGCATGTGTCTACCCTAATTGGACTGAATTGAAATGCCATTGCCTAGACATTTGTGGAGGAAAAGCAGAGAGAAATAGATGTTAGGCAGAAAGGTAGAAATAAGAAATGTAGAGCTCTAAATAGCCAGGTCTTTCTCCCACCCCTTTGGCCTGTAGAAAAGAGGAGTATTTTCCTCCAAGCTCTGGCTTGGCAGCCCGCCGCAGCCCATTGGCAAAGACAGCCGTTTTCTCAGCTCTTGAGGCTTTGGAAGGATTTGCTTAGGCCGATAGATTTTTGTGCTGGATGCTCTGATTTCCAGCTTTGTGAGAGGAAGGAAGCATTGATAAGGACTCTTTGATTTCCAGAGCGTGGGCAAAGCAAAGAGGAGCAAAAGCCCTCCCAGAAAGGAGAACGGGGAGCCAGGGAAGAGAAGCCGCAAGAGGGCTCGCAGCGCCGAGTGTCCCTGCTGCCAACCGCGCCAGCCGCCCCCTTCGGCGGGAGGCCCCTTTCCCTGCGGGCAGTGCAAATGGTGTGCAAGTTCCTCCTCTTTCTGCTCAAAGCTGCGCCTTTGGACTGAAACGGGCTTACCCTTTTCAAAGGCACCGCAGGGGAAGCTGGGGGCACTTGCAGCATCGCCCCTGGCAGCCGTGCTCAAGCTTAACACCCACCTCAAACCCAAAGAGCTTAGGTAAAACCCAGCCTTCACAATGAAACCTTGCCGTGCCCCAACAAGACACAGTTGATACAAGTAAGAATAGATCCATCAAAGCTTGGTTTGATGCTGCTGATCAAATTCAAAAGAGGATGCAGCAAAAGGAGGAAGACATTTCAAGGCATTGAAAGTAGAACCATCAGACTCATGGTGCTGATCCATTGACAAATGTGCCACTGCCCGAAAAGACAGAAATTCATACTCAAACGGAGATCTTGGCACTTGCTTTCATGGTGTGTACTAGCGTGAGCAATGGATGGTTTGCTTCCTATCTTGCAGGGTGTTTGAAAGCATGAAGGAAAGGAACAAACACAGCAGAAGACATCGGCCTCGGAAGACAGCAGAGCCTCTCCCCAAGAAGAAAAGACCAAATTAGACAACCCTGCAGGTTGTCCAGGGCTAGCAAGAGTTAGGCAGATTAGTTAGATAGGAATACAACTGTTAGATATTAGTTAGATAGGAATAGGACTGTTTTTTAAGCTTTTTGGGTTATTTAATCTTCTACTTCGTTAGTTTACATGATAGTAACCTCCTCAATTTAGTAGTTAAGGTACATTAGTATTATTCAGGACTCATTAGTATTATTAGATTTATCAGTAAATGTCAGAGGTTGGGTGTTTTGTATGCTCTGCCATATGCTCTTTGTCATTTTGCCTTTGTTGAGACCTAATCTGTCTTTATCATTAAACCAATGTTTGTTCCATTTTGTCTGTTTGTCTGTATGAAAGCACTCCAGCAATGTTTGTTCCATTTGCCTGGTGTTGCAAAGACGGCACTTGCCCTGAGAGAAGAAGCTGGGCAGGCGCCACCTCCCCCAGGCCCAGCCCCTTGCTAAGCTGGCAGGACTTCCTGATGTGTGTCTCCTTTACTGCCAGTGAAATACCGCTGGGGCTTCAGCCTTTGATTCCTCAACATCTCAGCTGGGAGTGGAAAGGGAGGCTTTGTTTAATTCACTGAATTGCATCTAGATGAGTGGTCTGGTCTCCCCATATTTTCTGGCATAAAAGCAGCGGGTTGAGTCCTTTTTGGAGCCCAGACAGAAAAATTGCTTTCATTTTGGGGGACTGATGGAGCTGACCAGCTTGGAGGACGTTTCTAAGCCCTCCGATTCTATCCAATTCCTATCGGCATGCACCACAAAGGCATGGCTAGTTCAGTTGCAGTTTCTCCTGAAAAGACCAGTGTCCCGCTCTGGGCCTCCAGCAATCTCCTTAGCTAAAGCCGAGCGGGTGTGATCATTATCCTCTGACTTGTCACAGCTGGGGCACTTGCGCCAAAGAAGAATCCAAGTCACTCTTTTATGGAGGCCAGCAAATGGCCCTGCCTAGCAAGGCTTTGGTGGCAGGGGCTGTGGAGGGTGGATGGAGAGGGGGCGAGGGAGGGGGCAATTGGCAGGCTGCTTCTGGGAAGCCGAGGCAAGCTTGCCCTTGTCTGATGGAGCCGGTGCAGGTGGGCTTTGGAGGCTACAAAGTATCTGCCTTGCAGTGGGACTTGTTCCAGCTGCCCCCTCAGTTTGCTGGCCAGTGGGTAACATGCAGGCTGGGAAGGAAGCAAGATTGGGACTGAAGCAAGATTTGCTTTTCCTTAAGGACAGGCAGGAAAGCAGCAAAGCTGCCTGGCTTTTGTCATATCTGGGATCTAGGCGTTAAAAGCAATGTGAAGGCCAGCAGTGTGGAAAGGCAATTCTGTAAGTGTTGCTTCCTTAGAGGAATGCCAGAGCCTTTTGGGACAACCACCGAGCTTCTCCAAGGGAGCTGGCAGAGGGATCTAGAAATTCTGCCTGAATGTTTGCTAGAGAAATGCCTGTGTGCTGTCCCTGTGTGTGTGTGTGTGTGTCCCCATCAGTTGGCCTGAAAAAGATCCTGTTTCTCCAAGTTTCAAGGGAGGAGTGATGAGGTGAGAGACCAGCTCAGAGGCCCAAAGGAGGGAAACCATGCAGTGACATTATTGGGCAGCAAAAGGAGAATTGAGAAAGGGGGCAGGATGAATGCCTCCACTTTGAGAGGAAGCTTTGGAGTTGGCTCTGCGCTAGGCAACTTGCAAATTCCAGCTCCTCTCAGAGCTGGAGGAGAGCCAGTGGGAGGAGCCCTTCTGGTTCTCCAGGGCAGGAGATGAGGTCTGGGCCCTTGCACAGAGGCAGGCTCCTGTGCACCTTCAGCTGGAGGAACCTTGCAAAGAAGAACCGGGAAGAGCCAGGGCTGTCCCTGCACTGCTTTTGCCTGTCTCATCAGACGACTGAGGAGAAAAGGCCCAATGGGAAGCTTCTCAGAGCAAACTTGCAGCAGAAGAAGTAGAAGGGGCAGAGGTGGCCCATGCCCCTTTCTGTCCCATGGCTCCCCCAGGGGTTCTAGATGGAATGTTGGGCTGTGCCCATAGCAACTGTCGTTGTCTCCTGCTCCTGCGGCCCTTGCTGGAACACTGCTGGAGCAGCGCTGGAGCAGCAGCTGCAGGATCAGCTCCTGGGCTGTCCCTGACCAGCCGCCTTCTGCACTCAGCGCCAGACCCGGCCTCTGCACCGACATCCTGGTCTCCTCGTCTGCCTCCGGGCATCCCCAGAGCACTTGGGAACCCTCCAAGGTAAGAAAATCCCCGTTTGCCCTCAAAGCACTAGCACAGAGGCAGGAGGCTCCAGCTGCCTCTCCCACCAAGCACGACACACAGGCTGCGTGCTCACTTTCCCCAGACGAGCTTCCACGTGAAAGCAGGGTGCAGCTTCTGAAGGAATTGTGTTGCCTCCAGGGGAAACACAGACCTTTCCATAGAGGACCTAGAGAGGTGTCCCAGTGCAGTTGCAGATCCTCGTCCACGCATCACCTGATTAAACGTTCTTGGCACCCATTTCAGTCCTCAAACTATCTTGTGCTGACCCCAAAACAAATTGTTCCTGGCTGAGCAGGTCAGGGCTTCAGTGTCAACAAATCCCCTTATGCCCTGACTCTGCTCACACCCGCTCCAAAGCTTCAAACACCACAATGATGGCACTTCTCCTCTGGCATCCCTGTCGTTCAGGGCATGGAAGCATTTGACTGGGCTTCTCTGCAAACACAGGCTTTCAACTTCAAAAACCATCTGGGATCAGCAATTCTTATCTACTTACGTATTTACATCGCCTATAGATCCCTTCTATTTTAATATCTTTAGAGATTCTTTTTTCAGTGCACGTAGGGCTGGTTCTACCTCATGCTCAGGGGCGGCCGTCAAATGCCATCTCCTCAAGAGCACAATCACAGTAGCACAGAATTTTCTGCCTTGGAAGGGATTCTGAAAGATCACTGAGCCCAACTGCAGGGCCTGCCCGGGGCAGCCTCAACAATCACAGCCTGTGCCCAAGAGCAGTGTCCAAACACTTTTGGAGCTCAGTCAGCCTTGGTGCTGTGCCCCCTTCCCTGGGGAGGCTGTTGCAGTGCCCAAGCAGCCTCTGGCTGAAGAAGCTTTTCCTTCGATCCAACCTAAGCCTGCACTGGCACATCTCCCCTGCCATTCTCTTGGCTCTTCTCCGTGGCCCCGGGAGTGAAGAGAGTAGTGCATGGCCTTCTGCTTGCCCTCCTGAGGAAGCTGCTGACTGCTGGAGGGTCCTGCCTAGGACATTCCATGTCAAAAAGGCAGCAATGAGAGCAAAGAGAAAGGAGCTGGGACACGGGAGCTCGGGCTTTGCAATGATGAGGATGAGAAGGAAGGCTACTGACACATCCTTGGCAGAAGGACTTTGAACTGGAGCATTGCTTTGATCTCTTTCAGGTGGAAAGGAGAGGCACAATGAAAAGGAAAGCAAGAGCCCAGATTCAGCCGTGAGTTTTGGCCTAGGGTTAAAGCACAGCAAACTGGAGGAATGGCGAGGAGGAGAACTGCTCTTTCACAGTCAGGCTGGGATTGGTTCAAGCCTGTGGGTGCACAGCAAGGCTCTCTTGACCACTTGCCTTTCTCACCTCCACCTCCTTCTTCCTTTAGACACATCAATGTTGGCAGCGACTTTCAGGCTGAGCTCCCAGAGCTGCAGAACAGAGCACCAAGTGAGGATGAAGAGCCTGCAAGCCTGGTCTGGAAGCCCTGGGGAGAGGATGACTCTGACATGGAAAAACCTGACAGAGGTAGCTTTGCTTCAAGCTTTTCTTCCAGCCCTGAGCTACTTGGGTCTTGAAAAGGCTCCTTTTGCCTAAAAAGGCAGCGTTTTGCAGGCTCTGCTTCTCTCCTTGTCTCGCCCATCTTCCCATGTAGAAGTGTTAGAGGCAAGGAGAAAGAGCAAGCACCTTGCTCTCCAAACTGGTCAGGGCCGTTTGCCACTGGAAGAGGGGAGATTGGCCCCCACTTCTTCTTACAGAAGCTGCTTTGGAGGGAGAGCCAGCACTGCGTGGGCCCTTGCTTCAGCTGGCTCTGTCTTTGCTCTCCTTTTCATGCTCTCTCTCCAAGCTGCTGTCTTTAGCTGCCGGCCTTTCCTTCTGCCTTGCATGGCAACCTTTGCCCTTTGCTGGCCTCCAGGCTGACTTTCGGTGGGTTTTTTCTTGTGCTTGCAGTAAGAGAACTGTTGGACATGGCCAGCTCCCGTGGCATTCCCGGGGCAGCAGCTAACCTGGAGCGCGCCCTGCACTGCCTGCACCAGGCACGCGGCAGCGTTCCGGTAAGAAGCAGCTGTTTGGGCGCAGAGGAGAGGGCACAGGGAATGCAGAAGGCCTGGGCACTGGGACAGCCTTTCCTGGCTGCTCTTGGAAGAAGGGTCTTAACAGGGAGCAGAGCACTTGCTGCCTGCTGGGTCTCCTCCAGCTGCGTCAGGGCTGAGCCCAAAGGGCTCCAGCAGGGAGAATCTCCCTCCTGGAGGCGGCGGCGGCGGAAGGTCCTGCTGCCTTGTAAATGGCCTGGAGATTTGGGTTCTCTAAGACATTTGGAGGGGAAATTCCCAGAAGCCTCAGTCAGCTGAGGCCATTCTGGCTGCAGGAGCAGCAAAATCCTCAGCTTGGTGAGCAAAAGGCCACTCTTGGGGACCAGGATCAAAGGGTTGGGCAGCAAAAACTAGGGACTGGGAGCAAATGACAGTGTTTCACCCACATGGGATACAGTCGCTTGAATGTCTGGAGAGGCAAAGGAGCTGAAAGGCAGCACCTGTGATTTTTTGGCTCATTTTTAATGTGCTGGGGCGGCTAAAGCCTTTTCCCTCTTGATCTTGCAGGAGGCTCTGGAGATGCTGCTCTCAGAGGGGCCTGCAACACCTCAAGGCCATCCCATGGCTGATTATCATTATGCAGGTAAGCAAAGCAGAGCTTCTTGCATCCCTGACAGATGCTGCCGTCCCCTTCATTGTTGTGGCAAGCGTTTCTGCTTCAAGAAATTGTGCTTAACACCAGCACAAGGTCTTGTCTCCTCTGTGGGTGGGCAAAGCACCAGCATCTAGTCCTTCAGCTTTACTTGTTTTCCAATCCTTCTCCCCGGGCAATGCCTGCTCTTGTCTTCACGCCCTTCTGAGGGAGCAGACACGTACACCCACGTGAATGACGGCCTGCGACCGTTTTCTTTCGGCAGCCAGAGGAATCTACTTGGTGTGGATCAAGGGATCTGTTTACTAGCCGCTGCTTTTTATTGCCAGGCTCTGATAGATGGACACCTGAGGAGAAGGAGTCCTTCCAAAAGGCTTTCCACACCTACGGCAAGGATTTTCATCTCATCCAGAAGCAGGTAAAGCCACGGGACATTCTTTACCCGAGCAGATCAGCAGCAGGAAAGCTTGCTTATTTCTGGGAACAAGCACTGGGCTTCAGTCTCTCTCTTCTCAAGGAGCAAGTATCTTCAAGTAGTAACAAAAGGGGACATCAAAAGCCTGTGTCAAAAGGATGATCCTGCCTCTCCAGCCCTTTTCTCCAAGCTCTTTTGGAAGATGAAGCTTTATTCTGTCAGACTTGTGGCACAGGTCTGCTGCTGCTTCCACAAGACGCTGTGCTGGCATAACTGGAGTGAAGCGGGGAAAGAAGAACTGTGCTAGGTGGATTTGTTGTTGATCTGTGCATTGCGTGTATTAGCACCTAGCATCATACAGGGTTTAAGACATTGCATGATGCCTCTCTTTCTCCATGTTGATTTCATTTTACACCCTACTCCATTTACTTCATGCTTTTACTTCCTAGTTCACTCCATAGTCTACTTTTTCCCCAGTGCACCCGACACCATTTGCGATTCCTTCTTTTTCTCTTCACAACAGATCCAGACTAAGACCGTGGCCCAGTGTGTGGAGTACTACTACTCCTGGAAAAAGGAGCATAAACTTGCCAGCACTCTTGCTCAGGTGAGGGGCAAGAAAATGGAGAGGTGCCAGGAAGGTCGAGAAACTGGGAGAAGGGGAGAAAAGCTGCTGGCGAGCCATGCCAGATGCCCCTTTGCCAGGATCACATCGTCCCACGTGCTGGGAAAGGCACAGCAGATGCTGCCCGGGCCTTCCTTGTGCTGCTGCCCTGAAGTATGCAATTCTGGAGCCTAACTTTGACCCAAGAAAGCAGCACCGCCACCAAAATGGGCTTTGACTCTCTACAGATGGGCTTCTCAAGGGCTGGCACCCTCGCTGACTCCAATCAGACCCCAAATTCCCCACTGCTTGCTGACATCAGCAGTCCAGGCTGCCTTTGTGGATATGCTGCAGATTTTCAGGGAGTTTTTCTAGCATGCCAGCATAGTCCCCAAGAAGGAGCTGCTGGTGCTGTGGCTCCCCTAAATCTTTCCTTAGCGGCAAAGAGCAATTTGTTTCCCATCATGTGAGAGAGAGAGAGAGAGAGAGAGAGAGAGACAGGGAGGGAGATTATTTTGGGGACTAGAAAATGGCTAAGCATGTGTCTACCCTAATTGGACTGAATTGAAATGCCATTGCCTAGACATTTGTGGAGGAAAAGCAGAGAGAAATAGATGTTAGGCAGAAAGGTAGAAATAAGAAATGTAGAGCTCTAAATAGCCAGGTCTTTCTCCCACCCCTTTGGCCTGTAGAAAAGAGGAGTATTTTCCTCCAAGCTCTGGCTTGGCAGCCCGCCGCAGCCCATTGGCAAAGACAGCCGGTTTCTCAGCTCTTGAGGCTTTGGAAGGATTTGCTTAGGCCGATAGATTTTTCTGCTGGATGCTCTGATTTCCAGCTTTGTGAGAGGAAGGAAGCATTGATAAGGACTCTTTGATTTCCAGAGCGTGGGCAAAGCAAAGAGGAGCAAAAGCCCTCCCAGAAAGGAGAACGGGGAGCCAGGGAAGAGAAGCCGCAAGAGGGCTCGCAGCGCCGAGTGTCCCTGCTGCCAACCGCGCCAGCCGCCCCCTTCGGCGGGAGGCCCCTTTCCCTGCGGGCAGTGCAAACGGTGCGTAAGTTCCTCCTCTTTCTGCTCAAAGCTGCGCCTTTGGACTAAAAGGGGCTGACCCTTTTCAAAGGCACCGCAGGGGAAGCTGGGGGCACTTGCAGCATCGCCCCCGGCAGCCGTGCTCAAGCTTAACACCCACCTCAAACCCAAAGAGCTTAGGTAAAACCCAGCCTTCACAATGAAACCTTGCCGTGCCCCAACAAGACCCAGTTGATACAAGTAGGAATAGATCCATCAAAGCTTGGTTTGATGCTGCTGATCAAATTCAAAAGAGGATGCAGCAAAAGGAGGAAGACATTTCAAGGCATTGAAAGTAGAACCATCAGACTCATGGTGCTGATCCATTGACAAATGTGCCACTGCCCGAAAAGACAGAAATTCATACTCAAACGGAGATCTCGGCACTTGCTTTCATGGTGTGTACTAGCGTCAGCAATGGATGGTTTGTTTCCTATCTTGCAGGGTGTTTGAAAGCATGAAGGAAAGGAACAAACACAGCAGAAGACATCGGCCTCGGAAGGAAGCAGAGCCTCTCCCCAAGAAGAAAAGACTCTGAAGTTAGACAAGCCTGCAGCTTGTCCAGGGCTAGCAAGAGTTAGGTGTCAATAGGACTAGATAGGAATAGGACTGTTTTTTAAGCTTTTAGGGTAGTTGAATCTTCTACATAGTTAGTGATAGGACATGATAGGAATCTCCTCAATTTAGTAGTTAAGATCCATTAGTATTATTCAAGATTCATTCGTTTCATTAGATTTCTCAATAAATTTCAAAGGTTGGGTGTTGTCTATGCTCTGCCTTTTGTCATTTTGCCTTTGTGGAGAGCCAATGGGTCTTTATCATTAAACCAAAGTTTGTTCCATTTTGTCTTTTTGTCTGTATAAAAACACTCCGGCAATGTTTGTTCCATTTGCCTGGTGTTGCAAAGACGGCACTTGCCCTGAGAGAAGAAGCTGGGCAGGCGCCACCTCCCCCAGGCCCAGCCCCTTGCTCAGCTGGCAGGACTTCCTGAGGTGTGTCTCCTTTACTGCCAGTGACGTAATGCTGGGGCTTCAGCCTTTGATTCCTCAACATCTCAGCTGGGAGTGGAAAGGGAGGCTTTGTTTAGTTCACTGAATTGCATCTAGATGAGTGGTCTGGTCTCCCCATATTTTCTGGCATAAAAGCAGCGGGTTGAGTCCTTTTTGGAGCCCAGCCAGAAAACTTGCTTTCATTTTGGGGGACTGATGGAGCTGACCAGCTTGGAGGACGTTTCTAAGCCCTCCGATTCTATCCAATTCCTATCGGCATGCACCACAAAGGCATGGCTAGTTCAGTTGCAGTTTCTCCTGAAAGGACCAGTGTCCCGCTCTGGGCCTCCAGCAATCTCCTTAGCTAAAGCCGAGCGGGTGTGATCATTATCCTCTGACTTGTCACAGCTGGGGCACTTGCGCCAAAGAAGAATCCAAGTCACTCTTTTATTGAGGCCAGCAAATGGCCCTGCCTAGCAAGGCTTTGGTGGCAGGGGCTGTGGAGGGTGGATGGAGAGGGGGCGAGGGAGGGGGCAATTGGCAGGCTGCTTCTGGGAAGCCGAGGCAAGCTTGCCCTTGTCTGATGGAGCCGGTGCAGGTGGGCTTTGGAGGCTACAAAGTATCTGCCTTGCAGTGGGACTTGTTCCAGCTGCCCCCTCAGTTTGCTGGCCAGCGGGTAACATGCAGGCTGGGAAGGAAGCAAGATTGGGACTGAAGCAAGATTTGCTTTTCTTTAAGGACAGGCAGGAAAGCAGCAAAGCTGCCTGGCTTTTGTCATATCTGGGATCTAGGCGTTAAAAGCAACGTGAAGGCCAGCAGTGTGCAAAGGTAATTCTGTTAGTGTTGCTTCCTTAGAGGAATGCCAGAGCCTTTTGGGACAACCACCGAGCTTCTCCAAGGGAGCTGGCAGAGGGATCTAGAAATTCTGCCTGAATGTTTGCTAGAGAAATGCCCGTGTGCTGTCCCTGTGTGTGTGTGTGTGTGTGTGTGTGTGTGTCCCCATCAGTTGGCCTGAAAAAGATCCTGTTTCTCCAAGTTTCAAGGGAGGAGTGATGAGGTGAGAGACCAGCTCAGAGGCCCAAAGGAGGGAAACCATGCAGTGACATTATTGGGCAGCAAAAGGAGAATTGAGAAAGGGGGCAGGATGAATGCCTCCACTTTGAGAGGAAGCTTTGGAGTTGGCTCTGCGCTAGGCAACTTGCAAATTCCAGCTCCTCTCAGAGCTGGAGGAGAGCCAGTGGGAGGAGCCCTTCTGGTTCTCCAGGGCAGGAGATGAGGTCTGGGCCCTTGCACAGAGGCAGGCTCCTGTGTACCTTCAGCTGGAGGAACCTTGCAAAGAAGAACCGGGAAGAGCCAGGGCTGTCCCTGCACTGCTTTTGCCTGTCTCATCAGACGACTGAGGAGAAAAGGCCCAATGGGAAGCTTCTCAGAGCAAACTTGCAGCAGAAGAAGTAGAAGGGGCAGAGGTGGCCCATGCCCCTTTCTGTCCCATGGCTCCCCCAGGGGTTCTAGATGGAATGTTGGGCTGTGCCCATAGCAACTGTCGTTGTCTCTTGCTCCTGCGGCCCTTGCTGGAACACTGCTGGAGCAGCGCTGGAGCAGCAGCTGCAGGATCAGCTCCTGGGCTGTCCCTGACCAGCCGCCTTCTGCACTCAGCGCCAGACCCGGCCTCTGCACCGACATCCTGGTCTCCTCGTCTGCCTCCGGGCATCCCCAGAGCACTTGGGAACCCTCCAAGGTAAGAAAATCCCCGTTTGCCCTCAAAGCACTAGCACAGGGGCAGGAGGCTCCAGCTGCCTCTCCCACCAAGCACGACACACAGGCTGCGTGCTCACTTTCCCCAGACGAGCTTCCACGTGAAAGCAGGGTGCAGCTTCTGAAGGAATTGTGTTGCCTCCAGGGGAAACACAGACCTTTCCATAGAGGACCTAGAGAGGTGTCCCAGTGCAGTTGCAGATCCTCGTCCACGCATCACCTGATTAAACGTTCTTGGCACCCATTTCAGTCCTCAAACTATCTTGTGCTGACCCCAAAACAAATTGTTCCTGGCTGAGCAGGTCAGGGCTTCAGTGTCAACAAATCCCCTTATGCCCTGACTCTGCTCACACCCGCTCCAAAGCTTCAAACACCACAATGATGGCACTTCTCCTCTGGCATCCCTGTCGTTCAGGGCATGGAAGCATTTGACTGGGCTTCTCTGCAAACACAGGCTTTCAACTTCAAAAACCATCTGGGATCAGCAATTCTTATCTACTTACGTATTTACATCGCCTATAGATCCATTCTATTTTAAGATCTTTAGAGATTCTTTTTTCAGTGCACGTAGGGCTGGTTCTACCTCATGCTCAGGGGCGGCCGTCAAATGCCATCTCCTCAAGAGCACAATCACAGTAGCACAGAATTTTCTGCCTTGGAAGGGATTCTGAAAGATCACTGAGGCCAACTGCAGGGCCTGCCCGGGGCAGCCTCAACAATCACAGCCTGTGCCCAAGAGCAGTGTCCAAACACTTTTGGAGCTCAGTCAGCCTTGGTGCTGTGCCCCCTTCCCTGGGGAGGCTGTTGCAGTGCCCAAGCAGCCTCTGGCTGAAGAAGCTTTTCCTTCGATCCAACCTAAGCCTGCACTGGCACATCTCCCCTGCCATTCTCTTGGCTCTTCTCTGTGGCCCCGGGAGTGAAGAGAGTAGTGCATGGCCTTCTGCTTGCCCTCCTGAGGAAGCTGCTGACTGCTGGAGGGTCCTGCCTAGGACATTCCATGTCAAAAAGGCAGCAATGACAGCAAAGAGAAAGGAGCTGGGACACGGGAGCTCGGGCTTTGCAATGATGAGGATGAGAAGGAAGGCTACTGACACATCCTTGGCAGAAGGACTTTGAACTGGAGCATTGCTTTGATCTCTTTCAGGTGGAAAGGAGAGGCACAATGAAAAGGAAAGCAAGAGCCCAGATTCAGCCGTGAGTTTTGGCCTAGGGTTAAAGCACAGCAAACTGGAGGAATGGCGAGGAGGAGAACTGCTCTTTCAGAGTCAGGCTGGGATTGGTTCAAGCCTGTGGGTGCACAGCAAGGCTCTCTTGACCACTTGCCTTTCTCACCTCCACCTCCTTCTTCCTTTAGACACATCAATGTTGGCAGCGACTTTCAGGCTGAGCTCCCAGAGCTGCAGAACAGAGCACCAAGTGAGGATGAAGAGCCTGCAAGCCTGGTCTGGAAGCCCTGGGGAGAGGATGACTCTGACATGGAAAAACCTGACAGAGGTAGCTTTGCTTCAAGCTTTTCTTCCAGCCCTGAGCTACTTGGGTCTTGAAAAGGCTCCTTTTGCCTAAAAAGGCAGCGTTTTGCAGGCTCTGCTTCTCTCCTTGTCTCGCCCATCTTCCCATGTAGAAGTGTTAGAGGCAAGGAGAAAGAGCAAGCACCTTGCTCTCCAAACTGGTCAGGGCCGTTTGCCACTGGAAGAGGGGAGATTGGCCCCCACTTCTTCTTACAGAAGCTGCTTTGGAGGGAGAGCCAGCACTGCGTGGGCCCTTGCTTCAGCTGGCTCTGTCTTTGCTCTCCTTTTCATGCTCTCTCTCCAAGCTGCTGTCTTTAGCTGCCGGCCTTTCCTTCTGCCTTGCATGGCAACCTTTGCCCTTTGCTGGCCTCCAGGCTGACTTTCGGTGGGTTTTTTCTTGTGCTTGCAGTAAGAGAACTGTTGGACATGGCCAGCTCCCGTGGCATTCCCGGGGCAGCAGCTAACCTGGAGCGCGCCCTGCACTGCCTGCACCAGGCACGCGGCAGCGTTCCGGTAAGAAGCAGCTGTTTGGGCGCAGAGGAGAGGGCACAGGGAATGCAGAAGGCCTGGGCACTGGGACAGCCTTTCCTGGCTGCTCTTGGAAGAAGGGTCTTAACAGGGAGCAGAGCACTTGCTGCCTGCTGGGTCTCCTCCAGCTGCGTCAGGGCTGAGCCCAAAGGGCTCCAGCAGGGAGAATCTCCCTCCTGGAGGCGGCGGCGGCGGAAGGTCCTGCTGCCTTGTAAATGGCCTGGAGATTTGGGTTCTCTAAGACCTTAGGAGGGGAAATTCCCAGAAGCCTCAGTCAGCTGAGGCCATTCTGGCTGCAGGAGCAGCAAAATCCTCAGCTTGGTGAGCAAAAGGCCACTCTTGGGGACCAGGATCAAAGGGTTGGGCAGCAAAAACTAGGGACTGGGAGCAAATGACAGTGTTTCACCCACATGGGATACAGTCGCTTGAATGTCTGGAGAGGCAAAGGAGCTGAAAGGCAGCACCTGTGATTTTTTGGCTCATTTTAAATGTGCTGGGGCGGCTAAAGCCTTTTCCCTCTTGATCTTGCAGGAGGCTCTGGAGATGCTGCTCTCAGAGGGGCCTGCAACACCTCAAGGCCATCCCATGGCTGATTATCATTATGCAGGTAAGCAAAGCAGAGCTTCTTGCATCCCTGACAGATGCTGCCGTCCCCTTCATTGTTGTGGCAAGCGTTTCTGCTTCAAGAAATTGTGCTTAACACCAGCACAAGGTCTTGTCTCCTCTGCAGCTGGGGAAAGCACCAGCATCTAGTCCTTCAGCTTTACTTGTTTTCCAATCCTTCTCCCCGGGCAATGCCTGCTCTTGTCTTCACGACCTTCTGAGGGAGCAGACACGTACACCCACGTGAATGACGGCCTGCGACCGTTTTCTTTCGGCAGCCAGAGGAATCTACTTGGTGTGGATCAAGGGATCTGTTTACTAGCCGCTGCTTTTTATTGCCAGGCTCTGATAGATGGACACCTGAGGAGAAGGAGTCCTTCCAAAAGGCTTTCCACACCTACGGCAAGGATTTTCATCTCATCCAGAAGCAGGTAAAGCCACGGGACATTCTTTACCCGAGCAGATCAGCAGCAGGAAAGCTTGCTTATTTCTGGGAACAAGCACTGGGCTTCAGTCTCTCTCTTCTCAAGGAGCAAGTATCTTCAAGTAGTAACAAAAGGGGACATCAAAAGCCTGTGTCAAAAGGATGATCCTGCCTCTCCAGCCCTTTTCTCCAAGCTCTTTTGGAAGATGAAGCTTTATTCTGTCAGACTTGTGGCACAGGTCTGCTGCTGCTTCCACAAGACGCTGTGCTGGCATAACTGGAGTGAAGCGGGGAAAGAAGAACTGTGCTAGGTGGATTTGTTGTTGATCTGTGCATTGCGTGTATTAGCACCTAGCATCATACAGGGTTTAAGACATTGCATGATGCCTCTCTTTCTCCATGTTGATTTCATTTTACACCCTACTCCATTTCATTCATGCTTTTACTTCCTAGTTCACTCCATAGTCTACTTTTTCCCCAGTGCACCCGACACCATTTGCGATTCCTTCTTTTTCTCTTCACAACAGATCCAGACTAAGACCGTGGCCCAGTGTGTGGAGTACTACTACTCCTGGAAAAAGGAGCATAAACTTGCCAGCACTCTTGCTCAGGTGAGGGGCAAGAAAATGGAGAGGTGCCAGGAAGGTCGAGAAACTGGGAGAAGGGGAGAAAAGCTGCTGGCGAGCCATGCCAGATGCCCCTTTGCCAGGATCACATCGTCCCATGTGCTGGGAAAGGCACAGCAGATGCTGCCCGGGCCTTCCTTGTGCTGCTGCCCTGAAGTATGCAATTCTGGAGCCTAACTTTGACCCAAGAAAGCAGCACCGCCACCAAAATGGGCTTTGACTCTCTACAGATGGGCTTCTCAAGGGCTGGCACCCTCGCTGACTCCAATCAGACCCCAAATTCCCCACTGCTTGCTGACATCAGCAGTCCAGGCTGCCTTTGTGGATATGCTGCAGATTTTCAGGGAGTTTTTCTAGCATGCCAGCATAGTCCCCAAGAAGGAGCTGCTGGTGCTGTGGCTCCCCTAAATCTTTCCTTAGCGGCAAAGAGCAATTTGCTTCCCATCATGTGAGAGAGAGAGAGAGAGAGAGAGAGAGAGACAGGGAGGGAGATTATTTTGGGGACTAGAAAATGGCTAAGCATGTGTCTACCCTAATTGGACTGAATTGAAATGCCATTGCCTAGACATTTGTGGAGGAAAAGCAGAGAGAAATAGATGTTAGGCAGAAAGGTAGAAATAAGAAATGTAGAGCTCTAAATAGCCAGGTCTTTCTCCCACCCCTTTGGCCTGTAGAAAAGAGGAGTATTTTCCTCCAAGCTCTGGCTTGGCAGCCCGCCGCAGCCCATTGGCAAAGACAGCCGGTTTCTCAGCTCTTGAGGCTTTGGAAGGATTTGCTTAGGCCGATAGATTTTTCTGCTGGATGCTCTGATTTCCAGCTTTGTGAGAGGAAGGAAGCATTGATAAGGACTCTTTGATTTCCAGAGCGTGGGCAAAGCAAAGAGGAGCAAAAGCCCTCCCAGAAAGGAGAACGGGGAGCCAGGGAAGAGAAGCCGCAAGAGGGCTCGCAGTGCCGAGTGTCCCTGCTGCCAACCGCGCCAGCCGCCCCCTTCGGCGGGAGGCCCCTTTCCCTGCGGGCAGTGCAAACGGTGCGTAAGTTCCTCCTCTTTCTGCTCAAAGCTGCGCCTTTGGACTAAAAGGGGCTGACCCTTTTCAAAGGCACCGCAGGGGAAGCTGGGGGCACTTGCAGCATCGCCCCCGGCAGCCGTGCTCAAGCTTAACACCCACCTCAAACCCAAAGAGCTTAGGTAAAACCCAGCCTTCACAATGAAACCTTGCCGTGCCCCAACAAGACCCAGTTGATACAAGTAGGAATAGATCCATCAAAGCTTGGTTTGATGCTGCTGATCAAATTCAAAAGAGGATGCAGCAAAAGGAGGAAGACATTTCAAGGCATTGAAAGTAGAACCATCAGACTCATGGTGCTGATCCATTGACAAATGTGCCACTGCCCGAAAAGACAGAAATTCATACTCAAACGGAGATCTCGGCACTTGCTTTCATGGTGTGTACTAGCGTGAGCAATGGATGGTTTGTTTCCTATCTTGCAGGGTGTTTGAAAGCATGAAGGAAAGGAACAAACACAGCAGAAGACATCGGCCTCGGAAGGAAGCAGAGCCTCTCCCCAAGAAGAAAAGACTCTGAAGTTAGACAAGCCTGCAGCTTGTCCAGGGCTAGCAAGAGTTAGGTGTCAATAGGACTAGATAGGAATAGGACTGTTTTTTAAGCTTTTAGGGTAGTTGAATCTTCTACATAGTTAGTGATAGGACATGATAGGAATCTCCTCAATTTAGTAGTTAAGATCCATTAGTATTATTCAAGATTCATTCGTTTCATTAGATTTCTCAATAAATTTCAAAGGTTGGGTGTTGTCTATGCTCTGCCTTTTGTCATTTTGCCTTTGTGGAGAGCCAATGGGTCTTTATCATTAAACCAAAGTTTGTTCCATTTTGTCTTTTTGTCTGTATAAAAACACTCCGGCAATGTTTGTTCCATTTGCCTGGTGTTGCAAAGACGGCACTTGCCCTGAGAGAAGAAGCTGGGCAGGCGCCACCTCCCCCAGGCCCAGCCCCTTGCTCAGCTGGCAGGACTAAGTGAGGTGTGTCTCCTTTACTGCCAGTGACGTAATGCTGGGGCTTCAGCCTTTGATTCCTCAACATCTCAGCTGGGAGTGGAAAGGGAGGCTTTGTTTAGTTCACTGAATTGCATCTAGATGAGTGGTCTGGTCTCCCCATATTTTCTGGCATAAAAGCAGCGGGTTTAGTCCTTTTTGGAGCCCAGCCAGAAAACTTGCTTTCATTTTGGGGGACTGATGGAGCTGACCAGCTTGGAGGACGTTTCTAAGCCCTCCGATTCTATCCAATTCCTATCGGCATGCACCACAAAGGCATGGCTAGTTCAGTTGCAGTTTCTCCTGAAAGGACCAGTGTCCCGCTCTGGGCCTCCAGCAATCTCCTTAGCTAAAGCCGAGCGGGTGTGATCATTATCCTCTGACTTGTCACAGCTGGGGCACTTGCGCCAAAGAAGAATCCAAGTCACTCTTTTATTGAGGCCAGCAAATGGCCCTGCCTAGCAAGGCTTTGGTGGCAGGGGCTGTGGAGGGTGGATGGAGAGGGGGCGAGGGAGGGGGCAATTGGCAGGCTGCTTCTGGGAAGCCGAGGCAAGCTTGCCCTTGTCTGATGGAGCCGGTGCAGGTGGGCTTTGGAGGTTACAAAGTATCTGCCTTGCAGTGGGACTTGTTCCAGCTGCCCCCTCAGTTTGCTGGCCAGCGGGTAACATGCAGGCTGGGAAGGAAGCAAGATTGGGACTGAAGCAAGATTTGCTTTTCTTTAAGGACAGGCAGGAAAGCAGCAAAGCTGCCTGGCTTTTGTCATATCTGGGATCTAGGCGTTAAAAGCAATGTGAAGGCCAGCAGTGTGCAAAGGTAATTCTGTTAGTGTTGCTTCCTTAGAGGAATGCCAGAGCCTTTTGGGACAACCACCGAGCTTCTCCAAGGGAGCTGGAAGAGGGATCTAGAAATTCTGCCTGAATGTTTGCTAGAGAAATGCCCGTGTGCTGTCCCTGTGTGTGTGTGTGTGTGTGTGTGTGTGTGTGTGTCCCCATCAGTTGGCCTGAAAAACATCCTGTTTCTCCAAGTTTCAAGGGAGGAGTGATGAGGTGAGAGACCAGCTCAGAGGCCCAAAGGAGGGAAACCATGCAGTGACATTATTGGGCAGCAAAAGGAGAATTGAGAAAGGGGGCAGGATGAATGCCTCCACTTTGAGAGGAAGCTTTGGAGTTGGCTCTGCGCTAGGCAACTTGCAAATTCCAGCTCCTCTCAGAGCTGGAGGAGAGCCAGTGGGAGGAGCCCTTCTGGTTCTCCAGGGCAGGAGATGAGGTCTGGGCCCTTGCACAGAGGCAGGCTCCTGTGCACCTTCAGCTGGAGGAACCTTGCAAAGAAGAACCGGGAAGAGCCAGGGCTGTCCCTGCACTGCTTTTGCCCGTCTCATCAGACGACTGAGGAGAAAAGGCCCAATGGGAAGCTTCTCAGAGCAAACTTGCAGCAGAAGAAGTACAAGGGGCAGAGGCGGCCCATGCCTCTTTCTGTCCCATGGCTCCCCCGGGGGTTCTAGATGGAATGTTGGGCTGTGCCCATAGCAACTGTCGTTGTCTCCTGCTCCTGCGGCCCTTGCTGGAACACTGCTGGAGCAGCGCTGGAGCAGCAGCTGCAGGATCAGCTCCTGGGCTGTCCCTGACCAGCCGCCTTCTGCACTCAGCGCCAGACCCGGCCTCTGCACCGACATCCTGGTCTCCTCGTCTGCCTCCGGGCATCCCCAGAGCACTTGGGAACCCTCCAAGGTAAGAAAATCCCCGTTTGCCCTCAAAGCACTAGCACAAGGGCAGGAGGCTCCAGCTGCCTCTCCCACCAAGCACGACACACAGGCTGCGTGCTCACTTTCCCCAGACGAGCTTCCACGTGAAAGCAGGGTGCAGCTTCTGAAGGAATCGTCTTGCCTCCAGGGGAAACACAGACCTTTCCACAGAGGACCTAGAGAGGTGTCCCAGTGCAGTTGCAGATCCTCGTCCACGCATCACCTGATTAAACGTTCTTAGCACCCATTTCAGTCCTCAAACTATCTTGTGCTGACCCCAAAACAAATTGTTCCTGGCTGAGCAGGTCAGGGCTTCAGTGTCAACAAATCCCCTTATGCCCTGACTCTGCTCACACCCGCTCCAAAGCTTCAAACAGCACAATGATGGCACTTCTCCTCTGGCATCCCTGTCGTTCAGGGCATGGAAGCATTTGACTGGGCTTCTCCTCAAACACAGGCTTTCAACTTTAAAAACCATCTGGGATCAGCAATTCTTATCTACTTACCTAGTTTCATCGCTTCTAGATCCATTCTATTTTAAGATCTTTAGAGATTCTTTTTTCAGTGCACGTAGGGCTGGTTCTACCTCATGCTCAGGGGCGGCCGTCAAATGCCATCTCCTCAAGAGCACAATCACAGTAGCACAGAATTTTCTGCCTTGGAAGGGATTCTGAAAGATCACTGAGGCCAACTGCAGGGCCTGCCCGGGGCAGCCTCAACAATCACAGCCTGTGCCCAAGAGCAGTGTCCAAACACTTTTGGAGCTCAGTCAGCCTTGGTGCTGTGCCCCCTTCCCTGGGGAGGCTGTTGCAGTGCCCAAGCAGCCTCTGGCTGAAGAAGCTTTTCCTTCTATCCAACCTAAGCCTGCACTGGCACATCTCCCCTGCCATTCTCTTGGCTCTTCTCCGTGGCCCCGGGAGTGAAGAGAGTAGTGCATGGCCTTCTGCTTGCCCTCCTGAGGAAGCTGCTGACTGCTAGAGGGTCCTGCCTAGGACATTCCATGTGTCAAAAAGGCGGCAATGACAGCAAAGAGAAAGGAGCTGGGACACAGGAGCTCGGGCTTTGCAATGATGAGGATGAGAAGGAAGGCTACCGACACATCCTTGGCAGAAGGATTTTGAACTGGAGCATTGTTTTGATCTCTTTCAGGTGGAAAGGAGAGGCACAATGAAAAGGAAAGCAAGAGCCCAGATTCAGCCGTGAGTTTTGGCCTAGGGTTAAAGCACAGCAAACTGGAGGAATGGCGAGGAGGAGAACTGCTCTTTCAGAGTCAGGCTGGGATTGGTTCAAGCCTGTGGGTGCACAGCAAGGCTCTCTTGACCACTTGCCTTTCTCACCTCCACCTCCTTCTTCCTTTAGACGCATCAATGTTGGCAGCGACTTTCAGGCTGAGCTCCCAGAGCTGCAGAGCAGACCAGCAAGTGAGGATGAAGAGCCTGCAAGCCTGGTCTGGAAGCCCTGGGGGGAGGATGACTCTGACATGGAAAAACCTGACAGAGGTAGCTTTGCTTCAAGCTTTTCTTCCAGCCCTGAGCTACTTGGGTCTTGAAAAGGCTCCTTTTGCCTAAAAAGGCAGCGTTTTGCAGGCTCTGCTTCTCTCCTTGTCTCGCCCATCTTCCCATGTAGAAGTGTTAGAGGCAAGGAGAAAGAGCAAGCACCTTGCTCTCCAAACTGGTCAGGGCCGTTTGCCACTGGAAGAGGGGAGATTGGCCCCCACTTCTTCTTACAGAAGCTGCTTTGGAGGGAGAGCCAGCACTGCGTGGGCCCTTGCTTCAGCTGGCTCTGTCTTTGCTCTCCTTTTCATGCTCTCTCTCCAAGCTGCTGTCTTTAGCTGCCGGCCTTTCCTTCTGCCTTGCATGGCAACCTTTGCCCTTTGCTGGCCTCCAGGCTGACTTTCGGTGGGTTTTTTCTTGTGCTTGCAGTAAGAGAACTGTTGGACATGGCCAGCTCCCGTGGCATTCCCGGGGCAGCAGCTAACCTGGAGCGCGCCCTGCACTGCCTGCACCAGGCACGCGGCAGCGTTCCGGTAAGAAGCGGCTGTTTGGGCGCAGAGGAGAGGGCACAGGGAATGCAGAAGGCCTGGGCACTGGGACAGCCTTTCCTGGCTGCTCTTGGAAGAAGGGTCTTAACAGGGAGCAGAGCACTTGCTGCCTGCTGGGTCTCCTCCAGCTGCGTCAGGGCTGAGCCCAAAGGGCTCCAGCAGGGAGAATCTCCCTCCTGGAGGCGGCGGCGGCGGAAGGTCCTGCTGCCTTGTAAATGGCCTGGAGATTTGGGTTCTCTAAGACCTTAGGAGGGGAAATTCCCAGAAGCCTCAGTCAGCTGAGGCCATTCTGGCTGCAGGAGCAGCAAAATCCTCAGCTTGGTGAGCAAAAGGCCACTCTTGGGGACCAGGATCAAAGGGTTGGGCAGCAAAAACTAGGGACTGGGAGCAAATGACAGTGTTTCACCCACATGGGATACAGTCGCTTGAATGTCTGGAGAGGCAAAGGAGCTGCAAGGCAGCACCTGTGATTTTTTGGCTCATTTTAAATGTGCTGGGGCGGCTAAAGCCTTTTCCCTCTTGATCTTGCAGGAGGCTCTGGAGATGCTGCTCTCAGAGGGGCCTGCAACAGCTCAAGGCCATCCCATGGCTGATTATCATTACGCAGGTAAGCAAAGCAGAGCTTCTTGCGTCCCTGACAGATGCTGCCGTCCCCTTCATTCTTGTGGCAAGGGTTTCTGCTTCAAGAAATTGTGCTTAACACCAGCACAAGGTCTTGTCTCCTCTGCAGCTGGGGAAAGCACCAGCATCTAGTCCTTCAGCTTTACTTGTTTTCCAATCCTTCTCCCCGGGCAAGGCCTGCTCTTGTCTTCACGACCTTCTGAGGGAGCAGACACGTACACACACGTGAATGACGGCCTGCGACCGTTTTCTTTCGGCAGCCAGTGGGATCTACTTGGTGTGGATCAAGGGATCCCTTTACTACCCGCTGCTTTTTATTGCCAGGCTCTGATAGATGGACACCTGAGGAGAAGGAGTCCTTCCAAAAGGCTTTCCACACCTACGGCAAGGATTTTCATCTCATCCAGAAGCAGGTAAAGCCACGGGACATTCTTTACCCGAGCAGATCAGCAGCAGGAAAGCTGGGTTATTTCTGGGAACAAGCACCGGGCTTCAGTCTCTCTCTTCTCAAGTACCAAGTATCTTCAAGTAGTAACAAAAGGGGACATCAAAAGCCTGTGTCAAAAGGATGATCCTGCCTCTCCAGCCCTTTTCTCCAAGCTCTTTTGGAAGATGAAGCTTTATTCTGTCAGACTTGTGGCACAGGTCTGCTGCTGCTTCCACAAGACGCTGTGCTGGCACAACTGGAGTGAAGCGGGGAAAGAAGAACTGTGCTAGATGGATTTGTTGTTGATCTGTGCATTGCGTGTATTAGCACCTAGCATAAGACACGCTTTAAGACATTGCATGATGCCTCTCTTTCCCCATGTTGATTTCATTTTACACCCTACTCCATTTCATTCATGCTTTTACTTCCTAGTTGACTCCATAGTCTACTTTTTCCCCAGTGCACCCGACACCATTTTCGATTCCTTCTTTTTCTCTTCACAACAGATCCAGACTAAGACCGTGGCCCAGTGTGTGGAGTACTACTACTCCTGGAAAAAGGAGCATAAACTTGCCAGCACTCTTGCTCAGGTGAGGGGCAAGAAAATGGAGACGTGCCAGGAAGGTCGAGAAACTGGGAGAAAAGCTGCTGGCGAGCCATGCCAGACGCCCCTTTGCCAGGATCACATCGTCCCATACGCTGGGAAAGGCACAGCAGATGCTGCCCGGGCCTTCCTTGTGCTGCTGCCCTGAAGTATGCAATTCTGGAGCCTAACTTTGACCCAAGAAAGCAGCACCGCCACCAAAATGGGCTTTGACTCTCTACAGATGGGCTTCTCAAGGGCTGGCACCCTCGCTGACTCCAATCAGACCCCAAATTCCCCACTGCTTGCTGACATCAGCAATCCGGGCTGCCTTTGTGGATATGCTGCAGATTTTCAGGGAGTTTTTCTAGCATGCCAGCATAGTCCCCAAGAAGGAGCTGCTGGTGCTGTGGCTCCCCTAAAACTTTCCTTACTGGCAAAGAGCAATTTGCTTCCCATCATGTGAGAGAGAGAGAGAGAGAGACAGGGAGGGAGATTATTTTGGGGACTAGAAAATGGCTAACCACGTGTCTACCCTAATTGGACTGAATTGAAATGCCATTGCCTAGACATTTGTGGAGGAAAAGCAGAGAGAAATAGATGTTAGGCAGAAAGGTAGAAATAAGAAATGTAGAGCTCTAAATAGCCAGGTATTTATCCCGCCCCTTTGGCCTGTAGAAAAGAGGAGTATTTTCCTCCAAGCTCTGGCTTGGCAGCCCACCGCAGCCCATTGGCAAAGACAGCCGGTTTCTCAGCTCTTGAGGCTTTGGAAGGATTTGCTTAGGCCGATAGATTTTTCTGCTGGATGCTCTGATGTCCAGCTTTGTGAGAGGAAGGAAGCATTGATAAGGACTCTTTGATTTCCAGAGTGTGGGCAAAGCAAAGAGGAGCAAAAGCCCTCCCAGAAAGGAGAACGGGGAGCCAGGGAAGAGAAGCCGCAAGAGGGCTCGCAGCGCCGAGTGTCCCTGCTGCCAACCGCGCCAGCCGCCCCCTTCGGCGGGAGGCCCCTTTCCCTGCGGGCAGTGCAAACGGTGCGTAAGTTCCTCCTCTTTCTGCTCAAAGCTGCGCCTTTGGACTAAAAGGGGCTGACCCTTTTCAAAGGCACCGCAGGGGAAGCTGGGGGCACTTGCAGCATCGCCCCCGGCAGCCGTGCTCAAGCTTAACACCCACCTCAAACCCAAAGAGCTTAGGTAAAACCCAGCCTTCACAATGAAACCTTGCCGTGCCCCAACAAGACCCAGTTGATACAAGTAGGAATAGATCCATCAAAGCTTGGTTTGATGCTGCTGATCAAATTCAAAAGAGGATGCAGCAAAAGGAGGAAGACATTTCAAGGCATTGAAAGTAGAACCATCAGACTCATGGTGCTGATCCATTGACAAATGTGCCACTGCCCGACAAGACAGAAATTCATACTCAAACGGAGATCTCGGCACTTGCTTTCATGGTGTGTACTAGCGTCAGCAATGGATGGTTTGTTTCCTATCTTGCAGGGTGTTTGAAAGCATGAAGGAAAGGAACAAACACAGCAGAAGACATCGGCCTCGGAAGGAAGCAGAGCCTCTCCCCAAGAAGAAAAGACTCTGAAGTTAGACAAACCTGCAGCTTGTCCAGGGCTAGCAAGAGTTAGGTGTCAATAGGACTAGATAGGAATAGGACTGTTTTTTAAGCTTTTAGGGTAGTTGAATCTTCTACATAGTTAGTGATAGGACATGATAGGAATCTCCTCAATTTAGTAGTTAAGATCCATTAGTATTATTCAAGATTCATTCGTTTCATTAGATTTCTCAATAAATTTCAAAGGTTGGGTGTTGTCTATGCTCTGCCTTTTGTCATTTTGCCTTTGTGGAGAGCCAATGGGTCTTTATCATTAAACCAAAGTTTGTTCCATTTTGTCTTTTTGTCTGTATAAAAACACTCCGGCAATGTTTGTTCCATTTGCCTGGTGTTGCAAAGACGGCACTTGCCCTGAGAGAAGAAGCTGGGCAGGCGCCACCTCCCCCAGGCCCAGCCCCTTGCTCAGCTGGCAGGACTTCCTGAGGTGTGTCTCCTTTACTGCCAGTGACGTAATGCTGGGGCTTCAGCCTTTGATTCCTCAACATCTCAGCTGGGAGTGGAAAGGGAGGCTTTGTTTAGTTCACTGAATTGCATCTAGATGAGTGGTCTGGTCTCCCCATATTTTCTGGCATAAAAGCAGCGGGTTGAGTCCTTTTTGGAGCCCAGCCAGAAAACTTGCTTTCATTTTGGGGGACTGATGGAGCTGACCAGCTTGGAGGACGTTTCTAAGCCCTCCGATTCTATCCAATTCCTATCGGCATGCACCACAAAGGCATGGCTAGTTCAGTTTCAGTTTCTCCTGAAAGGACCAGTGTCCCGCTCTGGGCCTCCAGCAATCTCCTTAGCTAAAGCCGAGCGGGTGTGATCATTATCCTCTGACTTGTCACAGCTGGGGCACTTGCGCCAAAGAAGAATCCAAGTCACTCTTTTATTGAGGCCAGCAAATGGCCCTGCCTAGCAAGGCTTTGGTGGCAGGGGCTGTGGAGGGTGGATGGAGAGGGGGCGAGGGAGGGGGCAATTGGCAGGCTGCTTCTGGGAAGCCGAGGGAAGCTTGCCCTTGTCTGATGGAGCCGGTGCAGGTGGGCTTTGGAGGTTACAAAGTATCTGCCTTGCAGTGGGACTTGTTCCAGCTGCCCCCTCAGTTTGCTGGCCAGCGGGTAACATGCAGGCTGGGAAGGAAGCAAGATTGGGACTGAAGCAAGATTTGCTTTTCTTTAAGGACAGGCAGGAAAGCAGCAAAGCTGCCTGGCTTTTGTCATATCGGCGATCTAGGCGTTAAAAGCAACGTGAAGGCCAGCAGTGTGCAAAGGTAATTCTGTTAGTGTTGCTTCCTTAGAGGAATGCCAGAGCCTTTTGGGACAACCACCGAGCTTCTCCAAGGGAGCTGGAAGAGGGATCTAGAAATTCTGCCTGAATGTTTGCTAGAGAAATGCCCGTGTGCTGTCCCTGGGTGTGTGTGTGTGTGTGTGTGTGTGTGTCCCCATCAGTTGGCCTGAAAAAGATCCTGTTTCTCCAAGTTTCAAGGGAGGAGTGATGAGGTGAGAGACCAGCTCAGAGGCCCAAAGGAGGGAAACCATGCAGTGACATTATTGGGCAGCAAAAGAAGACTTGAGAAAGGGGGCAGGATGAATGCCTCCACTTTGAGAGGAAGCTTTGGAGTTGGCTTTGCGCTGGACAACTTGCAAATTCCAGCTCCTCTCAGAGCTGGAGGAGAGCCAGTGGGAGGAGCCCTTCCGGCTCTCCAGGGCAGGAGATGAGGTCTGGGCCCTTGCACAGAGGCAGGCTCCTGTGCACCTTCAGCTGGAGGCACCTTGCAAAGAAGAACCGGGAAGAGCCAGGGCTGTCCCTGCACTGCTTTTGCCCGTCTCATCAGACGACTGAGGAGAAAAGGCCCAATGGGAAGCTTCTCAGAGCAAACTTGCAGCAGAAGAAGTAGAAGGGGCAGAGGCGGCCCATGCCTCTTTCTGTCCCATGGCTCCCCCGGGGGTTCTAGATGGAATGTTGGGCTGTGCCCATAGCAACTGTCGTTGTCTCCTGCTCCTGCGGCCCTTGCTGGAACACTGCTGGAGCAGCGCTGGAGCAGCAGCTGCAGGATCAGCTCCTGGGCTGTCCCTGACCAGCCGCCTTCTGCACTCAGCGCCAGACCCGGCCTCTGCACCGACATCCCGGTCTCCTCGTCTGCCTCCGGGCATCCCCAGAGCACTTGGGAACCCTCCAAGGTAAGAAAATCCCCGTTTGCCCTCAAAGCACTAGCACAAGGGCAGGAGGCTCCAGCTGCCTCTCCCACCAAGCACGACACACAGGCTGCGTGCTCACTTTCCCCAGACGAGCTTCCACGTGAAAGCAGGGTGCAGCTTCTGAAGGAATCGTCTTGCCTCCAGGGGAAACACAGACCTTTCCACAGAGGACCTAGAGAGGTGTCCCAGTGCAGTTGCAGATCCTCGTCCACGCATCACCTGATTAAACGTTCTTAGCACCCATTTCAGTCCTCAAACTATCTTGTGCTGACCCCAAAACAAATTGTTCCTGGCTGAGCAGGTCAGGGCTTCAGTGTCAACAAATCCCCTTATGCCCTGACTCTGCTCACACCCGCTCCAAAGCTTCAAACAGCACAATGATGGCACTTCTCCTCTGGCATCCCTGTCGTTCAGGGCATGGAAGCATTTGACTGGGCTTCTCCTCAAACACAGGCTTTCAACTTTAAAAACCATCTGGGATCAGCAATTCTTATCTACTTACCTAGTTTCATCGCTTCTAGATCCATTCTATTTTAAGATCTTTAGAGATTCTTTTTTCAGTGCATGTAGGGCTGGTTCTACCTCATGCTCAGGGGCGGCCGTCAAATGCCATCTCCTCAAGAGCACAATCACAGTAGCACAGAATTTTTTGGCTTGGAAGGGATTCTGAAAGATCACTGAGGCCAACTGCAGGGCCTGCCCGGGGCAGCCTCAACAATCACAGCCTGTGCCCAAGAGCAGTGTCCAAACACTTTTGGAGCTCAGTCAGCCTTGGTGCTGTGCCCCCTTCCCTGGGGAGGCTGTTGCAGTGCCCAAGCAGCCTCTGGCTGAAGAAGCTTTTCCTTCGATCCAACCTAAGCCTGCACTGGCACATCTCCCCTGCCATTCTCTTGGCTCTTCTCCGTGGCCCCGGGAGTGAAGAGAGTAGTGCATGGCCTTCTGCTTGCCCTCCTGAGGAAGCTGCTGACTGCTAGAGGGTCCTGCCTAGGACATTCCATGTGTCAAAAAGGCGGCAATGACAGCAAAGAGAAAGGAGCTGGGACACAGGAGCTCGGGCTTTGCAATGATGAGGATGAGAAGGAAGGCTACCGACACATCCTTGGCAGAAGGATTTTGAACTGGAGCATTGTTTTGATCTCTTTCAGGTGGAAAGGAGAGGCACAATGAAAAGGAAAGCAAGAGCCCAGATTCAGCCGTGAGTTTTGGCCTAGGGTTAAAGCACAGCAAACTGGAGGAATGGCGAGGAGGAGAACTGCTCTTTCAGAGTCAGGCTGGGATTGGTTCAAGCCTGTGGGTGCACAGCAAGGCTCTCTTGACCACTTGCCTTTCTCACCTCCACCTCCTTCTTCCTTTAGACGCATCAATGTTGGCAGCGACTTTCAGGCTGAGCTCCCAGAGCTGCAGAGCAGACCAGCAAGTGAGGATGAAGAGCCTGCAAGCCTGGTCTGGAAGCCCTGGGGGGAGGATGACTCTGACATGGAAAAACCTGACAGAGGTAGCTTTGCTTCAAGCTTTTCTTCCAGCCCTGAGCTACTTGGGTCTTGAAAAGGCTCCTTTTGCCTAAAAAGGCAGCCTTTTGAAGGCTCTGCTTCTCTCCTTGTCTTGCCCATCTTCCCATGTAGAAGTGTTAGAGACAGGAGAAAGAGCAAGCACCTTGCTCTCCAAATTGGTCAGGGCCGTTTGCCACTGGAAGAGCGGAGATTGGCCCCCACTTCTTCTTACAGAAGCTGCTTTGGAGGGAGAGCCAGCACTGCGTGGGCCCTTGCTTCAGCTGGCTCTGTCTTTGCTCTCCTTTTCATGCTCTCTCTCCAAGCTGCTGTCTTTAGCTGCCGGCCTTTCCTTCTGCCTTGCATGGCAAGCTTTGCCCTTGCTGGCCTCCAGGCTGACATTCGGTGGGTTTTTTCTTGTGCTTGCAGTAAGAGAACTGTTGGACATGGCCAGCTCCCGTGGCATTCCCGGGGCAGCAGCTAACCTGGAGCGCGCCCTGCACTGCCTGCACCAGGCACGCGGCAGCGTTCCGGTAAGAAGCGGCTGTTTGGGCGCAGAGGAGAGGGCACAGGGAATGCAGAAGGCCTGGGCACTGGGACAGCCTTTCCTGGCTGCTCTTGGAAGAAGGGTCTTAACAGGGAGCAGAGCACTTGCTGCCTGCTGGGTCTCCTCCAGCTGCGTCAGGGCTGAGCCCAAAGGGCTCCAGCAGGGAGAATCTCCCTCCTGGAGGCGGCGGCGGCGGCGGAAGGTCCTGCTGCCTTGTAAATGGCCTGGAGATCTGAGTTCTCTAAGACATTTGGAGGGGAAATTCCCAGAAGCCTCAGTCAGCTGAGGCCATTCTGGCTGCAGGAGCAGCAAAATCCTCAGCTTGGTGAGCAAAAGGCCTCTCTTGGGGACCAGGATCAAAGGGTTGGGCAGCAAAAACTTCACCCACATGGGATACAGTCGCTTGAATGTCTGGAGAGGCAAAGGAGCTGCAAGGCAGCACCTGTGATTTTTTGGCTCATTTTAAATGTGCTGGGGCGGCTAAAGCCTTTTCCCTCTTGATCTTGCAGGAGGCTCTGGAGATGCTGCTCTCAGAGGGGCCTGCAACAGCTCAAGGCCATCCCATGGCTGATTATCATTACGCAGGTAAGCAAAGCAGAGCTTCTTGCGTCCCTGACAGATGCTGCCGTCCCCTTCATTCTTGTGGCAAGCGTTTCTGCTTCAAGAAATTGTGCTTAACACCAGCACAAGGTCTTGTCTCCTCTGCAGCTGGGGAAAGCACCAGCATCTAGTCCTTCAGCTTTACTTGTTTTCCAATCCTTCTCCCCGGGCAATGCCTGCTCTTGTCTTCACGACCTTCTGAGGGAGCAGACACGTACACCCACGTGAATGACGGCCTGCGACCGTTTTCTTTCGGCAGCCAGTGGGATCTACTTGGTGTGGATCAAGGGATCCCTTTACTACCCGCTGCTTTTTATTGCCAGGCTCTGATAGATGGACACCTGAGGAGAAGGAGTCCTTCCAAAAGGCTTTCCACACCTACGGCAAGGATTTTCATCTCATCCAGAAGCAGGTAAAGCCACGGGACATTCTTTACCCGAGCAGATCAGCAGCAGGAAAGCTGGGTTATTTCTGGGAACAAGCACCGGGCTTCAGTCTCTCTCTTCTCAAGGAGCAAGTATCTTCAAGTAGTAACAAAAGGGGACATCAAAAGCCTGTGTCAAAAGGATGATCCTGCCTCTCCAGCCCTTTTCTCCAAGCTCTTTTGGAAGATGAAGCTTTATTCTGTCAGACTTGTGGCACAGGTCTGCTGCTGCTTCCACAAGACGCTGTGCTGGCACAACTGGAGTGAAGCGGGGAAAGAAGAACTGTGCTAGATGGATTTGTTGTTGATCTGTGCATTGCGTGTATTAGCACCTAGCATAAGACACGCTTTAAGACATTGCATGATGCCTCTCTTTCCCCATGTTGATTTCATTTTACACCCTACTCCATTTCATTCATGCTTTTACTTCCTAGTTGACTCCATAGTCTACTTTTTCCCCAGTGCACCCGACACCATTTTCGATTCCTTCTTTTTCTCTTCACAACAGATCCAGACTAAGACCGTGGCCCAGTGTTTTGAGTACTACTACTCCTGGAAAAAGGAGCATAAACTTGCCAGCACTCTTGCTCAGGTGAGGGGCAAGAAAATGGAGACGTGCCAGGAAGGTCGAGAAACTGGGAGAAAAGCTGCTGGCGAGCCATGCCAGACGCCCCTTTGCCAGGATCACATCGTCCCATACGCTGGGAAAGGCACAGCAGATGCTGCCCGGGCCTTCCTTGTGCTGCTGCCCTGAAGTATGCAATTCTGGAGCCTAACTTTGACCCAAGAAAGCAGCACCGCCACCAAAATGGGCTTTGACTCTCTACAGATGGGCTTCTCAAGGGCTGGCACCCTCGCTGACTCCAATCAGACCCCAAATTCCCCACTGCTTGCTGACATCAGCAATCCGGGCTGCCTTTGTGGATATGCTGCAGATTTTCAGGGAGTTTTTCTAGCATGCCAGCATAGTCCCCAGGAAGGAGCTGCTGGTGCTGTGGCTCCCCTAAAACTTTCCTTACTGGCAAAGAGCAATTTGCTTCCCATCATGTGAGAGAGAGAGAGAGAGAGACAGGGAGGGAGATTATTTTGGGGACTAGAAAATGGCTAACCACGTGTCTACCCTAATTGGACGTAATTGAAATGCCATTGCCTAGACATTTGTGGAGGAAAAGCAGAGAGAAATAGATGTTAGGCAGAAAGGTAGAAATAAGAAATGTAGAGCTCTAAATAGCCAGGTATTTATCCCGCCCCTTTGGCCTGTAGAAAAGAGGAGTATTTTCCTCCAAGCTCTGGCTTGGCAGCCCACCGCAGCCCATTGGCAAAGACAGCCGGTTTCTCAGCTCTTGAGGCTTTGGAAGGATTTGCTTAGGCCGATCGATTTTTCTGCTGGATGCTCTGATGTCCAGCTTTGTGAGAGGAAGGAAGCATTGATAAGGACTCTTTGATTTCCAGAGTGTGGGCAAAGCAAAGAGGAGCAAAAGCCCTCCCAGAAAGGAGAACGGGGAGCCAGGGAAGAGAAGCCGCAAGAGGGCTCGCAGCGCCGAGTGTCCCTGCTGCCAACCGCGCCAGCCGCCCCCTTCGGCGGGAGGCCCCTTTCCCTGCGGGCAGTGCAAACGGTGCGTAAGTTCCTCCTCTTTCTGCTCAAAGCTGCGCCTTTGGACTAAAAGGGGCTGACCCTTTTCAAAGGCACCGCAGGGGAAGCTGGGGGCACTTGCAGCATCGCCCCCGGCAGCCGTGCTCAAGCTTAACACCCACCTCAAACCCAAAGAGCTTAGGTAAAACCCAGCCTTCACAATGAAACCTTGCCGTGCCCCAACAAGACCCAGTTGATACAAGTAGGAATAGATCCATCAAAGCTTGGTTTGATGCTGCTGATCAAATTCAAAAGAGGATGCAGCAAAAGGAGGAAGACATTTCAAGGCATTGAAAGTAGAACCATCAGACTCATGGTGCTGATCCATTGACAAATGTGCCACTGCCCGAAAAGACAGAAATTCATACTCAAACGGAGATCTCGGCACTTGCTTTCATGGTGTGTACTAGCGTCAGCAATGGATGGTTTGTTTCCTATCTTGCAGGGTGTTTGAAAGCATGAAGGAAAGGAACAAACACAGCAGAAGACATCGGCCTCGGAAGGAAGCAGAGCCTCTCCCCAAGAAGAAAAGACTCTGAAGTTAGACAAGCCTGCAGCTTGTCCAGGGCTAGCAAGAGTTAGGTGTCAATAGGACTAGATAGGAATAGGACTTTTAGGGTAGTTGAATCTTCTACATAGTTAGTGATAGGACATGATAGGAATCTCCTCAATTTAGTAGTTAAGATCCATTAGTATTATTCAAGATTCATTCGTTTCATTAGATTTCTCAATAAATTTCAAAGGTTGGGTGTTGTCTATGCTCTGCCTTTTGTCATTTTGCCTTTGTGGAGAGCCAATGGGTCTTTATCATTAAACCAAAGTTTGTTCCATTTTGTCTTTTTGTCTGTATAAAAACACTCCGGCAATGTTTGTTCCATTTGCCTGGTGTTGCAAAGACGGCACTTGCCCTGAGAGAAGAAGCTGGGCAGGCGCCACCTCCCCCAGGCCCAGCCCCTTGCTCAGCTGGCAGGACTAAGTGAGGTGTGTCTCCTTTACTGCCAGTGACGTAATGCTGGGGCTTCAGCCTTTGATTCCTCAACATCTCAGCTGGGAGTGGAAAGGGAGGCTTTGTTTAGTTCACTGAATTGCATCTAGATGAGTGGTCTGGTCTCCCCATATTTTCTGGCATAAAAGCAGCGGGTTGAGTCCTTTTTGGAGCCCAGACAGAAAACTTGCTTTCATTTTGGGGGACTGATGGAGCTGACCAGCTTGGAGGACGTTTCTAAGCCCTCCGATTCTATCCAATTCCTATCGGCATGCACCACAAAGGCATGGCTAGTTCAGTTTCAGTTTCTCCTGAAAGGACCAGTGTCCCGCTCTGGGCCTCCAGCAATCTCCTTAGCTAAAGCCGAGCGGGTGTGATCATTATCCTCTGACTTGTCACAGCTGGGGCACTTGCGCCAAAGAAGAATCCAAGTCACTCTTTTATTGAGGCCAGCAAATGGCCCTGCCTAGCAAGGCTTTGGTGGCAGGGGCTGTGGAGGGTGGATGGAGAGGGGGCGAGGGAGGGGGCAATTGGCAGGCTGCTTCTGGGAAGCCGAGGGAAGCTTGCCCTTGTCTGATGGAGCCGGTGCAGGTGGGCTTTGGAGGTTACAAAGTATCTGCCTTGCAGTGGGACTTGTTCCAGCTGCCCCCTCAGTTTGCTGGCCAGCGGGTAACATGCAGGCTGGGAAGGAAGCAAGATTGGGACTGAAGCAAGATTTGCTTTTCTTTAAGGACAGGCAGGAAAGCAGCAAAGCTGCCTGGCTTTTGTCATATCGGCGATCTAGGCGTTAAAAGCAACGTGAAGGCCAGCAGTGTGCAAAGGTAATTCTGTTAGTGTTGCTTCCTTAGAGGAATGCCAGAGCCTTTTGGGACAACCACCGAGCTTCTCCAAGGGAGCTGGAAGAGGGATCTAGAAATTCTGCCTGAATGTTTGCTAGAGAAATGCCCGTGTGCTGTCCCTGTGTGTGTGTGTGTGTGTGTGTGTGTGTGTGTCCCCATCAGTTGGCCTGAAAAAGATCCTGTTTCTCCAAGTTTCAAGGGAGGAGTGATGAGGTGAGAGACCAGCTCAGAGGCCCAAAGGAGGGAAACCATGCAGTGACATTATTGGGCAGCAAAAGAAGACTTGAGAAAGGGGGCAGGATGAATGCCTCCACTTTGAGA
This sequence comes from Agelaius phoeniceus, assembly GCF_051311805.1. Taxonomy (NCBI): domain Eukaryota; kingdom Metazoa; phylum Chordata; class Aves; order Passeriformes; family Icteridae; genus Agelaius; species Agelaius phoeniceus. The sequence continues at coordinate 35,837,683 of NC_135303.1, read as the reverse complement.
GGAAGCTTTGGAGTTGGCTTTGCGCTGGACAACTTGCAAATTCCAGCTCCTCTCAGAGCTGGAGGAGAGCCAGTGGGAGGAGCCCTTCCGGCTCTCCAGGGCAGGAGATGAGGTCTGGGCCCTTGCACAGAGGCAGGCTCCTGTGCACCTTCAGCTGGAGGCACCTTGCAAAGAAGAACCGGGAAGAGCCAGGGCTGTCCCTGCACTGCTTTTGCCCGTCTCATCAGACGACTGAGGAGAAAAGGCCCAATGGGAAGCTTCTCAGAGCAAACTTGCAGCAGAAGAAGTAGAAGGGGCAGAGGCGGCCCATGCCTCTTTCTGTCCCATGGCTCCCCCGGGGGTTCTAGATGGAATGTTGGGCTGTGCCCATAGCAACTGTCGTTGTCTCCTGCTCCTGCGGCCCTTGCTGGAACACTGCTGGAGCAGCGCTGGAGCAGCAGCTGCAGGATCAGCTCCTGGGCTGTCCCTGACCAGCCGCCTTCTGCACTCAGCGCCAGACCCGGCCTCTGCACCGACATCCCGGTCTCCTCGTCTGCCTCCGGGCATCCCCAGAGCACTTGGGAACCCTCCAAGGTAAGAAAATCCCCGTTTGCCCTCAAAGCACTAGCACAAGGGCAGGAGGCTCCAGCTGCCTCTCCCACCAAGCACGACACACAGGCTGCGTGCTCACTTTCCCCAGACGAGCTTCCACGTGAAAGCAGGGTGCAGCTTCTGAAGGAATCGTCTTGCCTCCAGGGGAAACACAGACCTTTCCACAGAGGACCTAGAGAGGTGTCCCAGTGCAGTTGCAGATCCTCGTCCACGCATCACCTGATTAAACGTTCTTAGCACCCATTTCAGTCCTCAAACTATCTTGTGCTGACCCCAAAACAAATTGTTCCTGGCTGAGCAGGTCAGGGCTTCAGTGTCAACAAATCCCCTTATGCCCTGACTCTGCTCACACCCGCTCCAAAGCTTCAAACAGCACAATGATGGCACTTCTCCTCTGGCATCCCTGTCGTTCAGGGCATGGAAGCATTTGACTGGGCTTCTCCTCAAACACAGGCTTTCAACTTTAAAAACCATCTGGGATCAGCAATTCTTATCTACTTACCTAGTTTCATCGCTTCTAGATCCATTCTATTTTAAGATCTTTAGAGATTCTTTTTTCAGTGCATGTAGGGCTGGTTCTACCTCATGCTCAGGGGCGGCCGTCAAATGCCATCTCCTCAAGAGCACAATCACAGTAGCACAGAATTTTTTGGCTTGGAAGGGATTCTGAAAGATCACTGAGGCCAACTGCAGGGCCTGCCCGGGGCAGCCTCAACAATCACAGCCTGTGCCCAAGAGCAGTGTCCAAACACTTTTGGAGCTCAGTCAGCCTTGGTGCTGTGCCCCCTTCCCTGGGGAGGCTGTTGCAGTGCCCAAGCAGCCTCTGGCTGAAGAAGCTTTTCCTTCGATCCAACCTAAGCCTGCACTGGCACATCTCCCCTGCCATTCTCTTGGCTCTTCTCCGTGGCCCCGGGAGTGAAGAGAGTAGTGCATGGCCTTCTGCTTGCCCTCCTGAGGAAGCTGCTGACTGCTAGAGGGTCCTGCCTAGGACATTCCATGTGTCAAAAAGGCGGCAATGACAGCAAAGAGAAAGGAGCTGGGACACGGGAGCTCGGGCTTTGCAATGATGAGGATGAGAAGGAAGGCTACCGACACATCCTTGGCAGAAGGATTTTGAACTGGAGCATTGTTTTGATCTCTTTCAGGTGGAAAGGAGAGGCACAATGAAAAGGAAAGCAAGAGCCCAGATTCAGCCGTGAGTTTTGGCCTAGGGTTAAAGCACAGCAAACTGGAGGAATGGCGAGGAGGAGAACTGCTCTTTCAGAGTCAGGCTGGGATTGGTTCAAGCCTGTGGGTGCACAGCAAGGCTCTCTTGACCACTTGCCTTTCTCACCTCCACCTCCTTCTTCCTTTAGACACATCAATGTTGGCAGCGACTTTCAGGCTGAGCTCCCAGAGCTGCAGAGCAGAGCACCAAGTGAGGATGAAGAGCCTGCAAGCCTGGTCTGGAAGCCCTGGGGGGAGGATGACTCTGACATGGAAAAACCTGACAGAGGTAGCTTTGCTTCAAGCTTTTCTTCCAGCCCTGAGCTACTTGGGTCTTGAAAAGGCTCCTTTTGCCTAAAAAGGCAGCCTTTTGAAGGCTCTGCTTCTCTCCTTGTCTTGCCCATCTTCCCATGTAGAAGTGTTAGAGACAGGAGAAAGAGCAAGCACCTTGCTCTCCAAATTGGTCAGGGCCGTTTGCCACTGGAAGAGCGGAGATTGGCCCCCACTTCTTCTTACAGAAGCTGCTTTGGAGGGAGAGCCAGCACTGCGTGGGCCCTTGCTTCAGCTGGCTCTGTCTTTGCTCTCCTTTTCATGCTCTCTCTCCAAGCTGCTGTCTTTAGCTGCCGGCCTTTCCTTCTGCCTTGCATGGCAAGCTTTGCCCTTGCTGGCCTCCAGGCTGACATTCGGTGGGTTTTTTCTTGTGCTTGCAGTAAGAGAACTGTTGGACATGGCCAGCTCCCGTGGCATTCCCGGGGCAGCAGCTAACCTGGAGCGCGCCCTGCACTGCCTGCACCAGGCACGCGGCAGCGTTCCGGTAAGAAGCGGCTGTTTGGGCGCAGAGGAGAGGGCACAGGGAATGCAGAAGGCCTGGGCACTGGGACAGCCTTTCCTGGCTGCTCTTGGAAGAAGGGTCTTAACAGGGAGCAGAGCACTTGCTGCCTGCTGGGTCTCCTCCAGCTGCGTCAGGGCTGAGCCCAAAGGGCTCCAGCAGGGAGAATCTCCCTCCTGGAGGCGGCGGCGGCGGCGGAAGGTCCTGCTGCCTTGTAAATGGCCTGGAGATCTGAGTTCTCTAAGACATTTGGAGGGGAAATTCCCAGAAGCCTCAGTCAGCTGAGGCCATTCTGGCTGCAGGAGCAGCAAAATCCTCAGCTTGGTGAGCAAAAGGCCTCTCTTGGGGACCAGGATCAAAGGGTTGGGCAGCAAAAACTTCACCCACATGGGATACAGTCGCTTGAATGTCTGGAGAGGCAAAGGAGCTGCAAGGCAGCACCTGTGATTTTTTGGCTCATTTTAAATGTGCTGGGGCGGCTAAAGCCTTTTCCCTCTTGATCTTGCAGGAGGCTCTGGAGATGCTGCTCTCAGAGGGGCCTGCAACAGCTCAAGGCCATCCCATGGCTGATTATCATTACGCAGGTAAGCAAAGCAGAGCTTCTTGCGTCCCTGACAGATGCTGCCGTCCCCTTCATTCTTGTGGCAAGCGTTTCTGCTTCAAGAAATTGTGCTTAACACCAGCACAAGGTCTTGTCTCCTCTGCAGCTGGGGAAAGCACCAGCATCTAGTCCTTCAGCTTTACTTGTTTTCCAATCCTTCTCCCCGGGCAATGCCTGCTCTTGTCTTCACGACCTTCTGAGGGAGCAGACACGTACACCCACGTGAATGACGGCCTGCGACCGTTTTCTTTCGGCAGCCAGTGGGATCTACTTGGTGTGGATCAAGGGATCCCTTTACTACCCGCTGCTTTTTATTGCCAGGCTCTGATAGATGGACACCTGAGGAGAAGGAGTCCTTCCAAAAGGCTTTCCACACCTACGGCAAGGATTTTCATCTCATCCAGAAGCAGGTAAAGCCACGGGACATTCTTTACCCGAGCAGATCAGCAGCAGGAAAGCTGGGTTATTTCTGGGAACAAGCACCGGGCTTCAGTCTCTCTCTTCTCAAGTACCAAGTATCTTCAAGTAGTAACAAAAGGGGACATCAAAAGCCTGTGTCAAAAGGATGATCCTGCCTCTCCAGCCCTTTTCTCCAAGCTCTTTTGGAAGATGAAGCTTTATTCTGTCAGACTTGTGGCACAGGTCTGCTGCTGCTTCCACAAGACGCTGTGCTGGCACAACTGGAGTGAAGCGGGGAAAGAAGAACTGTGCTAGATGGATTTGTTGTTGATCTGTGCATTGCGTGTATTAGCACCTAGCATAAGACACGCTTTAAGACATTGCATGATGCCTCTCTTTCCCCATGTTGATTTCATTTTACACCCTACTCCATTTCATTCATGCTTTTACTTCCTAGTTGACTCCATAGTCTACTTTTTCCCCAGTGCACCCGACACCATTTTCGATTCCTTCTTTTTCTCTTCACAACAGATCCAGACTAAGACCGTGGCCCAGTGTGTGGAGTACTACTACTCCTGGAAAAAGGAGCATAAACTTGCCAGCACTCTTGCTCAGGTGAGGGGCAAGAAAATGGAGACGTGCCAGGAAGGTCGAGAAACTGGGAGAAAAGCTGCTGGCGAGCCATGCCAGACGCCCCTTTGCCAGGATCACATCGTCCCATACGCTGGGAAAGGCACAGCAGATGCTGCCCGGGCCTTCCTTGTGCTGCTGCCCTGAAGTATGCAATTCTGGAGCCTAACTTTGACCCAAGAAAGCAGCACCGCCACCAAAATGGGCTTTGACTCTCTACAGATGGGCTTCTCAAGGGCTGGCACCCTCGCTGACTCCAATCAGACCCCAAATTCCCCACTGCTTGCTGACATCAGCAATCCGGGCTGCCTTTGTGGATATGCTGCAGATTTTCAGGGAGTTTTTCTAGCATGCCAGCATAGTCCCCAGGAAGGAGCTGCTGGTGCTGTGGCTCCCCTAAAACTTTCCTTACTGGCAAAGAGCAATTTGCTTCCCATCATGTGAGAGAGAGAGAGAGAGAGACAGGGAGGGAGATTATTTTGGGGACTAGAAAATGGCTAACCACGTGTCTACCCTAATTGGACGTAATTGAAATGCCATTGCCTAGACATTTGTGGAGGAAAAGCAGAGAGAAATAGATGTTAGGCAGAAAGGTAGAAATAAGAAATGTAGAGCTCTAAATAGCCAGGTATTTATCCCGCCCCTTTGGCCTGTAGAAAAGAGGAGTATTTTCCTCCAAGCTCTGGCTTGGCAGCCCACCGCAGCCCATTGGCAAAGACAGCCGGTTTCTCAGCTCTTGAGGCTTTGGAAGGATTTGCTTAGGCCGATAGATTTTTCTGCTGGATGCTCTGATGTCCAGCTTTGTGAGAGGAAGGAAGCATTGATAAGGACTCTTTGATTTCCAGAGTGTGGGCAAAGCAAAGAGGAGCAAAAGCCCTCCCAGAAAGGAGAACGGGGAGCCAGGGAAGAGAAGCCGCAAGAGGGCTCGCAGCGCCGAGTGTCCCTGCTGCCAACCGCGCCAGCCGCCCCCTTCGGCGGGAGGCCCCTTTCCCTGCGGGCAGTGCAAACGGTGCGTAAGTTCCTCCTCTTTCTGCTCAAAGCTGCGCCTTTGGACTAAAAGGGGCTGACCCTTTTCAAAGGCACCGCAGGGGAAGCTGGGGGCACTTGCAGCATCGCCCCCGGCAGCCGTGCTCAAGCTTAACACCCACCTCAAACCCAAAGAGCTTAGGTAAAACCCAGCCTTCACAATGAAACCTTGCCGTGCCCCAACAAGACCCAGTTGATACAAGTAGGAATAGATCCATCAAAGCTTGGTTTGATGCTGCTGATCAAATTCAAAAGAGGATGCAGCAAAAGGAGGAAGACATTTCAAGGCATTGAAAGTAGAACCATCAGACTCATGGTGCTGATCCATTGACAAATGTGCCACTGCCCGAAAAGACAGAAATTCATACTCAAACGGAGATCTCGGCACTTGCTTTCATGGTGTGTACTAGCGTGAGCAATGGATGGTTTGTTTCCTATCTTGCAGGGTGTTTGAAAGCATGAAGGAAAGGAACAAACACAGCAGAAGACATCGGCCTCGGAAGGAAGCAGAGCCTCTCCCCAAGAAGAAAAGACTCTGAAGTTAGACAAGCCTGCAGCTTGTCCAGGGCTAGCAAGAGTTAGGTGTCAATAGGACTAGATAGGAATAGGACTGTTTTTTAAGCTTTTAGGGTAGTTGAATCTTCTACATAGTTAGTGATAGGACATGATAGGAATCTCCTCAATTTAGTAGTTAAGATCCATTAGTATTATTCAAGATTCATTCGTTTCATTAGATTTCTCAATAAATTTCAAAGGTTGGGTGTTGTCTATGCTCTGCCTTTTGTCATTTTGCCTTTGTGGAGAGCCAATGGGTCTTTATCATTAAACCAAAGTTTGTTCCATTTTGTCTTTTTGTCTGTATAAAAACACTCCGGCAATGTTTGTTCCATTTGCCTGGTGTTGCAAAGACGGCACTTGCCCTGAGAGAAGAAGCTGGGCAGGCGCCACCTCCCCCAGGCCCAGCCCCTTGCTCAGCTGGCAGGACTTCCTGAGGTGTGTCTCCTTTACTGCCAGTGACGTAATGCTGGGGCTTCAGCCTTTGATTCCTCAACATCTCAGCTGGGAGTGGAAAGGGAGGCTTTGTTTAGTTCACTGAATTGCATCTAGATGAGTGGTCTGGTCTCCCCATATTTTCTGGCATAAAAGCAGCGGGTTGAGTCCTTTTTGGAGCCCAGCCAGAAAACTTGCTTTCATTTTGGGGGACTGATGGAGCTGACCAGCTTGGAGGACGTTTCTAAGCCCTCCGATTCTATCCAATTCCTATCGGCATGCACCACAAAGGCATGGCTAGTTCAGTTTCAGTTTCTCCTGAAAGGACCAGTGTCCCGCTCTGGGCCTCCAGCAATCTCCTTAGCTAAAGCCGAGCGGGTGTGATCATTATCCTCTGACTTGTCACAGCTGGGGCACTTGCGCCAAAGAAGAATCCAAGTCACTCTTTTATTGAGGCCAGCAAATGGCCCTGCCTAGCAAGGCTTTGGTGGCAGGGGCTGTGGAGGGTGGATGGAGAGGGGGCGAGGGAGGGGGCAATTGGCAGGCTGCTTCTGGGAAGCCGAGGGAAGCTTGCCCTTGTCTGATGGAGCCGGTGCAGGTGGGCTTTGGAGGTTACAAAGTATCTGCCTTGCAGTGGGACTTGTTCCAGCTGCCCCCTCAGTTTGCTGGCCAGCGGGTAACATGCAGGCTGGGAAGGAAGCAAGATTGGGACTGAAGCAAGATTTGCTTTTCTTTAAGGACAGGCAGGAAAGCAGCAAAGCTGCCTGGCTTTTGTCATATCGGCGATCTAGGCGTTAAAAGCAACGTGAAGGCCAGCAGTGTGCAAAGGTAATTCTGTTAGTGTTGCTTCCTTAGAGGAATGCCAGAGCCTTTTGGGACAACCACCGAGCTTCTCCAAGGGAGCTGGAAGAGGGATCTAGAAATTCTGCCTGAATGTTTGCTAGAGAAATGCCCGTGTGCTGTCCCTGTGTGTGTGTGTGTGTGTGTGTGTGTGTGTCCCCATCAGTTGGCCTGAAAAAGATCCTGTTTCTCCAAGTTTCAAGGGAGGAGTGATGAGGTGAGAGACCAGCTCAGAGGCCCAAAGGAGGGAAACCATGCAGTGACATTATTGGGCAGCAAAAGAAGACTTGAGAAAGGGGGCAGGATGAATGCCTCCACTTTGAGAGGAAGCTTTGGAGTTGGCTTTGCGCTGGACAACTTGCAAATTCCAGCTCCTCTCAGAGCTGGAGGAGAGCCAGTGGGAGGAGCCCTTCCGGCTCTCCAGGGCAGGAGATGAGGTCTGGGCCCTTGCACAGAGGCAGGCTCCTGTGCACCTTCAGCTGGAGGCACCTTGCAAAGAAGAACCGGGAAGAGCCAGGGCTGTCCCTGCACTGCTTTTGCCCGTCTCATCAGACGACTGAGGAGAAAAGGCCCAATGGGAAGCTTCTCAGAGCAAACTTGCAGCAGAAGAAGTAGAAGGGGCAGAGGCGGCCCATGCCTCTTTCTGTCCCATGGCTCCCCCGGGGGTTCTAGATGGAATGTTGGGCTGTGCCCATAGCAACTGTCGTTGTCTCCTGCTCCTGCGGCCCTTGCTGGAACACTGCTGGAGCAGCGCTGGAGCAGCAGCTGCAGGATCAGCTCCTGGGCTGTCCCTGACCAGCCGCCTTCTGCACTCAGCGCCAGACCCGGCCTCTGCACCGACATCCCGGTCTCCTCGTCTGCCTCCGGGCATCCCCAGAGCACTTGGGAACCCTCCAAGGTAAGAAAATCCCCGTTTGCCCTCAAAGCACTAGCACAAGGGCAGGAGGCTCCAGCTGCCTCTCCCACCAAGCACGACACACAGGCTGCGTGCTCACTTTCCCCAGACGAGCTTCCACGTGAAAGCAGGGTGCAGCTTCTGAAGGAATCGTCTTGCCTCCAGGGGAAACACAGACCTTTCCACAGAGGACCTAGAGAGGTGTCCCAGTGCAGTTGCAGATCCTCGTCCACGCATCACCTGATTAAACGTTCTTAGCACCCATTTCAGTCCTCAAACTATCTTGTGCTGACCCCAAAACAAATTGTTCCTGGCTGAGCAGGTCAGGGCTTCAGTGTCAACAAATCCCCTTATGCCCTGACTCTGCTCACACCCGCTCCAAAGCTTCAAACAGCACAATGATGGCACTTCTCCTCTGGCATCCCTGTCGTTCAGGGCATGGAAGCATTTGACTGGGCTTCTCCTCAAACACAGGCTTTCAACTTTAAAAACCATCTGGGATCAGCAATTCTTATCTACTTACCTAGTTTCATCGCTTCTAGATCCATTCTATTTTAAGATCTTTAGAGATTCTTTTTTCAGTGCATGTAGGGCTGGTTCTACCTCATGCTCAGGGGCGGCCGTCAAATGCCATCTCCTCAAGAGCACAATCACAGTAGCACAGAATTTTTTGGCTTGGAAGGGATTCTGAAAGATCACTGAGGCCAACTGCAGGGCCTGCCCGGGGCAGCCTCAACAATCACAGCCTGTGCCCAAGAGCAGTGTCCAAACACTTTTGGAGCTCAGTCAGCCTTGGTGCTGTGCCCCCTTCCCTGGGGAGGCTGTTGCAGTGCCCAAGCAGCCTCTGGCTGAAGAAGCTTTTCCTTCGATCCAACCTAAGCCTGCACTGGCACATCTCCCCTGCCATTCTCTTGGCTCTTCTCCGTGGCCCCGGGAGTGAAGAGAGTAGTGCATGGCCTTCTGCTTGCCCTCCTGAGGAAGCTGCTGACTGCTAGAGGGTCCTGCCTAGGACATTCCATGTGTCAAAAAGGCGGCAATGACAGCAAAGAGAAAGGAGCTGGGACACAGGAGCTCGGGCTTTGCAATGATGAGGATGAGAAGGAAGGCTACCGACACATCCTTGGCAGAAGGATTTTGAACTGGAGCATTGTTTTGATCTCTTTCAGGTGGAAAGGAGAGGCACAATGAAAAGGAAAGCAAGAGCCCAGATTCAGCCGTGAGTTTTGGCCTAGGGTTAAAGCACAGCAAACTGGAGGAATGGCGAGGAGGAGAACTGCTCTTTCAGAGTCAGGCTGGGATTGGTTCAAGCCTGTGGGTGCACAGCAAGGCTCTCTTGACCACTTGCCTTTCTCACCTCCACCTCCTTCTTCCTTTAGACACATCAATGTTGGCAGCGACTTTCAGGCTGAGCTCCCAGAGCTGCAGAGCAGAGCACCAAGTGAGGATGAAGAGCCTGCAAGCCTGGTCTGGAAGCCCTGGGGGGAGGATGACTCTGACATGGAAAAACCTGACAGAGGTAGCTTTGCTTCAAGCTTTTCTTCCAGCCCTGAGCTACTTGGGTCTTGAAAAGGCTCCTTTTGCCTAAAAAGGCAGCCTTTTGAAGGCTCTGCTTCTCTCCTTGTCTTGCCCATCTTCCCATGTAGAAGTGTTAGAGACAGGAGAAAGAGCAAGCACCTTGCTCTCCAAATTGGTCAGGGCCGTTTGCCACTGGAAGAGCGGAGATTGGCCCCCACTTCTTCTTACAGAAGCTGCTTTGGAGGGAGAGCCAGCACTGCGTGGGCCCTTGCTTCAGCTGGCTCTGTCTTTGCTCTCCTTTTCATGCTCTCTCTCCAAGCTGCTGTCTTTAGCTGCCGGCCTTTCCTTCTGCCTTGCATGGCAACCTTTGCCCTTTGCTGGCCTCCAGGCTGACTTTCGGTGGGTTTTTTCTTGTGCTTGCAGTAAGAGAACTGTTGGACATGGCCAGCTCCCGTGGCATTCCCGGGGCAGCAGCTAACCTGGAGCGCGCCCTGCACTGCCTGCACCAGGCACGCGGCAGCGTTCCGGTAAGAAGCGGCTGTTTGGGCGCAGAGGAGAGGGCACAGGGAATGCAGAAGGCCTGGGCACTGGGACAGCCTTTCCTGGCTGCTCTTGGAAGAAGGGTCTTAACAGGGAGCAGAGCACTTGCTGCCTGCTGGGTCTCCTCCAGCTGCGTCAGGGCTGAGCCCAAAGGGCTCCAGCAGGGAGAATCTCCCTCCTGGAGGCGGCGGCGGCGGCGGAAGGTCCTGCTGCCTTGTAAATGGCCTGGAGATCTGAGTTCTCTAAGACATTTGGAGGGGAAATTCCCAGAAGCCTCAGTCAGCTGAGGCCATTCTGGCTGCAGGAGCAGCAAAATCCTCAGCTTGGTGAGCAAAAGGCCTCTCTTGGGGACCAGGATCAAAGGGTTGGGCAGCAAAAACTTCACCCACATGGGATACAGTCGCTTGAATGTCTGGAGAGGCAAAGGAGCTGCAAGGCAGCACCTGTGATTTTTTGGCTCATTTTAAATGTGCTGGGGCGGCTAAAGCCTTTTCCCTCTTGATCTTGCAGGAGGCTCTGGAGATGCTGCTCTCAGAGGGGCCTGCAACAGCTCAAGGCCATCCCATGGCTGATTATCATTACGCAGGTAAGCAAAGCAGAGCTTCTTGCGTCCCTGACAGATGCTGCCGTCCCCTTCATTCTTGTGGCAAGCGTTTCTGCTTCAAGAAATTGTGCTTAACACCAGCACAAGGTCTTGTCTCCTCTGCAGCTGGGGAAAGCACCAGCATCTAGTCCTTCAGCTTTACTTGTTTTCCAATCCTTCTCCCCGGGCAATGCCTGCTCTTGTCTTCACGACCTTCTGAGGGAGCAGACACGTACACCCACGTGAATGACGGCCTGCGACCGTTTTCTTTCGGCAGCCAGTGGGATCTACTTGGTGTGGATCAAGGGATCCCTTTACTACCCGCTGCTTTTTATTGCCAGGCTCTGATAGATGGACACCTGAGGAGAAGGAGTCCTTCCAAAAGGCTTTCCACACCTACGGCAAGGATTTTCATCTCATCCAGAAGCAGGTAAAGCCACGGGACATTCTTTACCCGAGCAGATCAGCAGCAGGAAAGCTGGGTTATTTCTGGGAACAAGCACCGGGCTTCAGTCTCTCTCTTCTCAAGTACCAAGTATCTTCAAGTAGTAACAAAAGGGGACATCAAAAGCCTGTGTCAAAAGGATGATCCTGCCTCTCCAGCCCTTTTCTCCAAGCTCTTTTGGAAGATGAAGCTTTATTCTGTCAGACTTGTGGCACAGGTCTGCTGCTGCTTCCACAAGACGCTGTGCTGGCACAACTGGAGTGAAGCGGGGAAAGAAGAACTGTGCTAGATGGATTTGTTGTTGATCTGTGCATTGCGTGTATTAGCACCTAGCATAAGACACGCTTTAAGACATTGCATGATGCCTCTCTTTCCCCATGTTGATTTCATTTTACACCCTACTCCATTTCATTCATGCTTTTACTTCCTAGTTGACTCCATAGTCTACTTTTTCCCCAGTGCACCCGACACCATTTTCGATTCCTTCTTTTTCTCTTCACAACAGATCCAGACTAAGACCGTGGCCCAGTGTGTGGAGTACTACTACTCCTGGAAAAAGGAGCATAAACTTGCCAGCACTCTTGCTCAGGTGAGGGGCAAGAAAATGGAGACGTGCCAGGAAGGTCGAGAAACTGGGAGAAAAGCTGCTGGCGAGCCATGCCAGACGCCCCTTTGCCAGGATCACATCGTCCCATACGCTGGGAAAGGCACAGCAGATGCTGCCCGGGCCTTCCTTGTGCTGCTGCCCTGAAGTATGCAATTCTGGAGCCTAACTTTGACCCAAGAAAGCAGCACCGCCACCAAAATGGGCTTTGACTCTCTACAGATGGGCTTCTCAAGGGCTGGCACCCTCGCTGACTCCAATCAGACCCCAAATTCCCCACTGCTTGCTGACATCAGCAATCCGGGCTGCCTTTGTGGATATGCTGCAGATTTTCAGGGAGTTTTTCTAGCATGCCAGCATAGTCCCCAGGAAGGAGCTGCTGGTGCTGTGGCTCCCCTAAAACTTTCCTTACTGGCAAAGAGCAATTTGCTTCCCATCATGTGAGAGAGAGAGAGAGAGAGACAGGGAGGGAGATTATTTTGGGGACTAGAAAATGGCTAACCACGTGTCTACCCTAATTGGACTGAATTGAAATGCCATTGCCTAGACATTTGTGGAGGAAAAGCAGAGAGAAATAGATGTTAGGCAGAAAGGTAGAAATAAGAAATGTAGAGCTCTAAATAGCCAGGTATTTATCCCGCCCCTTTGGCCTGTAGAAAAGAGGAGTATTTTCCTCCAAGCTCTGGCTTGGCAGCCCACCGCAGCCCATTGGCAAAGACAGCCGGTTTCTCAGCTCTTGAGGCTTTGGAAGGATTTGCTTAGGCCGATCGATTTTTCTGCTGGATGCTCTGATGTCCAGCTTTGTGAGAGGAAGGAAGCATTGATAAGGACTCTTTGATTTCCAGAGTGTGGGCAAAGCAAAGAGGAGCAAAAGCCCTCCCAGAAAGGAGAACGGGGAGCCAGGGAAGAGAAGCCGCAAGAGGGCTCGCAGCGCCGAGTGTCCCTGCTGCCAACCGCGCCAGCCGCCCCCTTCGGCGGGAGGCCCCTTTCCCTGCGGGCAGTGCAAACGGTGCGTAAGTTCCTCCTCTTTCTGCTCAAAGCTGCGCCTTTGGACTAAAAGGGGCTGACCCTTTTCAAAGGCACCGCAGGGGAAGCTGGGGGCACTTGCAGCATCGCCCCCGGCAGCCGTGCTCAAGCTTAACACCCACCTCAAACCCAAAGAGCTTAGGTAAAACCCAGCCTTCACAATGAAACCTTGCCGTGCCCCAACAAGACCCAGTTGATACAAGTAGGAATAGATCCATCAAAGCTTGGTTTGATGCTGCTGATCAAATTCAAAAGAGGATGCAGCAAAAGGAGGAAGACATTTCAAGGCATTGAAAGTAGAACCATCAGACTCATGGTGCTGATCCATTGACAAATGTGCCACTGCCCGAAAAGACAGAAATTCATACTCAAACGGAGATCTCGGCACTTGCTTTCATGGTGTGTACTAGCGTCAGCAATGGATGGTTTGTTTCCTATCTTGCAGGGTGTTTGAAAGCATGAAGGAAAGGAACAAACACAGCAGAAGACATCGGCCTCGGAAGGAAGCAGAGCCTCTCCCCAAGAAGAAAAGACTCTGAAGTTAGACAAGCCTGCAGCTTGTCCAGGGCTAGCAAGAGTTAGGTGTCAATAGGACTAGATAGGAATAGGACTGTTTTTTAAGCTTTTAGGGTAGTTGAATCTTCTACATAGTTAGTGATAGGACATGATAGGAATCTCCTCAATTTAGTAGTTAAGATCCATTAGTATTATTCAAGATTCATTCGTTTCATTAGATTTCTCAATAAATTTCAAAGGTTGGGTGTTGTCTATGCTCTGCCTTTTGTCATTTTGCCTTTGTGGAGAGCCAATGGGTCTTTATCATTAAACCAAAGTTTGTTCCATTTTGTCTTTTTGTCTGTATAAAAACACTCCGGCAATGTTTGTTCCATTTGCCTGGTGTTGCAAAGACGGCACTTGCCCTGAGAGAAGAAGCTGGGCAGGCGCCACCTCCCCCAGGCCCAGCCCCTTGCTCAGCTGGCAGGACTTCCTGAGGTGTGTCTCCTTTACTGCCAGTGACGTAATGCTGGGGCTTCAGCCTTTGATTCCTCAACATCTCAGCTGGGAGTGGAAAGGGAGGCTTTGTTTAGTTCACTGAATTGCATCTAGATGAGTGGTCTGGTCTCCCCATATTTTCTGGCATAAAAGCAGCGGGTTGAGTCCTTTTTGGAGCCCAGCCAGAAAACTTGCTTTCATTTTGGGGGACTGATGGAGCTGACCAGCTTGGAGGACGTTTCTAAGCCCTCCGATTCTATCCAATTCCTATCGGCATGCACCACAAAGGCATGGCTAGTTCAGTTTCAGTTTCTCCTGAAAGGACCAGTGTCCCGCTCTGGGCCTCCAGCAATCTCCTTAGCTAAAGCCGAGCGGGTGTGATCATTATCCTCTGACTTGTCACAGCTGGGGCACTTGCGCCAAAGAAGAATCCAAGTCACTCTTTTATTGAGGCCAGCAAATGGCCCTGCCTAGCAAGGCTTTGGTGGCAGGGGCTGTGGAGGGTGGATGGAGAGGGGGCGAGGGAGGGGGCAATTGGCAGGCTGCTTCTGGGAAGCCGAGGCAAGCTTGCCCTTGTCTGATGGAGCCGGTGCAGGTGGGCTTTGGAGGTTACAAAGTATCTGCCTTGCAGTGGGACTTGTTCCAGCTGCCCCCTCAGTTTGCTGGCCAGCGGGTAACATGCAGGCTGGGAAGGAAGCAAGATTGGGACTGAAGCAAGATTTGCTTTTCTTTAAGGACAGGCAGGAAAGCAGCAAAGCTGCCTGGCTTTTGTCATATCGGCGATCTAGGCGTTAAAAGCAACGTGAAGGCCAGCAGTGTGCAAAGGTAATTCTGTTAGTGTTGCTTCCTTAGAGGAATGCCAGAGCCTTTTGGGACAACCACCGAGCTTCTCCAAGGGAGCTGGAAGAGGGATCTAGAAATTCTGCCTGAATGTTTGCTAGAGAAATGCCCGTGTGCTGTCCCTGGGTGTGTGTGTGTGTGTGTGTGTGTGTGTCCCCATCAGTTGGCCTGAAAAACATCCTGTTTCTCCAAGTTTCAAGGGAGGAGTGATGAGGTGAGAGACCAGCTCAGAGGCCCAAAGGAGGGAAACCATGCAGTGACATTATTGGGCAGCAAAAGAAGACTTGAGAAAGGGGGCAGGATGAATGCCTCCACTTTGAGAGGAAGCTTTGGAGTTGGCTTTGCGCTGGACAACTTGCAAATTCCAGCTCCTCTCAGAGCTGGAGGAGAGCCAGTGGGAGGAGCCCTTCCGGCTCTCCAGGGCAGGAGATGAGGTCTGGGCCCTTGCACAGAGGCAGGCTCCTGTGCACCTTCAGCTGGAGGCACCTTGCAAAGAAGAACCGGGAAGAGCCAGGGCTGTCCCTGCACTGCTTTTGCCCGTCTCATCAGACGACTGAGGAGAAAAGGCCCAATGGGAAGCTTCTCAGAGCAAACTTGCAGCAGAAGAAGTAGAAGGGGCAGAGGCGGCCCATGCCTCTTTCTGTCCCATGGCTCCCCCGGGGGTTCTAGATGGAATGTTGGGCTGTGCCCATAGCAACTGTCGTTGTCTCCTGCTCCTGCGGCCCTTGCTGGAACACTGCTGGAGCAGCGCTGGAGCAGCAGCTGCAGGATCAGCTCCTGGGCTGTCCCTGACCAGCCGCCTTCTGCACTCAGCGCCAGACCCGGCCTCTGCACCGACATCCCGGTCTCCTCGTCTGCCTCCGGGCATCCCCAGAGCACTTGGGAACCCTCCAAGGTAAGAAAATCCCCGTTTGCCCTCAAAGCACTAGCACAAGGGCAGGAGGCTCCAGCTGCCTCTCCCACCAAGCACGACACACAGGCTGCGTGCTCACTTTCCCCAGACGAGCTTCCACGTGAAAGCAGGGTGCAGCTTCTGAAGGAATCGTCTTGCCTCCAGGGGAAACACAGACCTTTCCACAGAGGACCTAGAGAGGTGTCCCAGTGCAGTTGCAGATCCTCGTCCACGCATCACCTGATTAAACGTTCTTAGCACCCATTTCAGTCCTCAAACTATCTTGTGCTGACCCCAAAACAAATTGTTCCTGGCTGAGCAGGTCAGGGCTTCAGTGTCAACAAATCCCCTTATGCCCTGACTCTGCTCACACCCGCTCCAAAGCTTCAAACACCACAATGATGGCACTTCTCCTCTGGCATCCCTGTCGTTCAGGGCATGGAAGCATTTGACTGGGCTTCTCCTCAAACACAGGCTTTCAACTTTAAAAACCATCTGGGATCAGCAATTCTTATCTACTTACCTAGTTTCATCGCTTCTAGATCCATTCTATTTTAAGATCTTTAGAGATTCTTTTTTCAGTGCATGTAGGGCTGGTTCTACCTCATGCTCAGGGGCGGCCGTCAAATGCCATCTCCTCAAGAGCACAATCACAGTAGCACAGAATTTTTTGGCTTGGAAGGGATTCTGAAAGATCACTGAGGCCAACTGCAGGGCCTGCCCGGGGCAGCCTCAACAATCACAGCCTGTGCCCAAGAGCAGTGTCCAAACACTTTTGGAGCTCAGTCAGCCTTGGTGCTGTGCCCCCTTCCCTGGGGAGGCTGTTGCAGTGCCCAAGCAGCCTCTGGCTGAAGAAGCTTTTCCTTCGATCCAACCTAAGCCTGCACTGGCACATCTCCCCTGCCATTCTCTTGGCTCTTCTCCGTGGCCCCGGGAGTGAAGAGAGTAGTGCATGGCCTTCTGCTTGCCCTCCTGAGGAAGCTGCTGACTGCTAGAGGGTCCTGCCTAGGACATTCCATGTGTCAAAAAGGCGGCAATGACAGCAAAGAGAAAGGAGCTGGGACACAGGAGCTCGGGCTTTGCAATGATGAGGATGAGAAGGAAGGCTACCGACACATCCTTGGCAGAAGGATTTTGAACTGGAGCATTGTTTTGATCTCTTTCAGGTGGAAAGGAGAGGCACAATGAAAAGGAAAGCAAGAGCCCAGATTCAGCCGTGAGTTTTGGCCTAGGGTTAAAGCACAGCAAACTGGAGGAATGGCGAGGAGGAGAACTGCTCTTTCAGAGTCAGGCTGGGATTGGTTCAAGCCTGTGGGTGCACAGCAAGGCTCTCTTGACCACTTGCCTTTCTCACCTCCACCTCCTTCTTCCTTTAGACGCATCAATGTTGGCAGCGACTTTCAGGCTGAGCTCCCAGAGCTGCAGAGCAGAGCACCAAGTGAGGATGAAGAGCCTGCAAGCCTGGTCTGGAAGCCCTGGGGGGAGGATGACTCTGACATGGAAAAACCTGACAGAGGTAGCTTTGCTTCAAGCTTTTCTTCCAGCCCTGAGCTACTTGGGTCTTGAAAAGGCTCCTTTTGCCTAAAAAGGCAGCCTTTTGAAGGCTCTGCTTCTCTCCTTGTCTTGCCCATCTTCCCATGTAGAAGTGTTAGAGACAGGAGAAAGAGCAAGCACCTTGCTCTCCAAATTGGTCAGGGCCGTTTGCCACTGGAAGAGCGGAGATTGGCCCCCACTTCTTCTTACAGAAGCTGCTTTGGAGGGAGAGCCAGCACTGCGTGGGCCCTTGCTTCAGCTGGCTCTGTCTTTGCTCTCCTTTTCATGCTCTCTCTCCAAGCTGCTGTCTTTAGCTGCCGGCCTTTCCTTCTGCCTTGCATGGCAAGCTTTGCCCTTGCTGGCCTCCAGGCTGACATTCGGTGGGTTTTTTCTTGTGCTTGCAGTAAGAGAACTGTTGGACATGGCCAGCTCCCGTGGCATTCCCGGGGCAGCAGCTAACCTGGAGCGCGCCCTGCACTGCCTGCACCAGGCACGCGGCAGCGTTCCGGTAAGAAGCGGCTGTTTGGGCGCAGAGGAGAGGGCACAGGGAATGCAGAAGGCCTGGGCACTGGGACAGCCTTTCCTGGCTGCTCTTGGAAGAAGGGTCTTAACAGGGAGCAGAGCACTTGCTGCCTGCTGGGTCTCCTCCAGCTGCGTCAGGGCTGAGCCCAAAGGGCTCCAGCAGGGAGAATCTCCCTCCTGGAGGCGGCGGCGGCGGCGGAAGGTCCTGCTGCCTTGTAAATGGCCTGGAGATCTGAGTTCTCTAAGACATTTGGAGGGGAAATTCCCAGAAGCCTCAGTCAGCTGAGGCCATTCTGGCTGCAGGAGCAGCAAAATCCTCAGCTTGGTGAGCAAAAGGCCTCTCTTGGGGACCAGGATCAAAGGGTTGGGCAGCAAAAACTTCACCCACATGGGATACAGTCGCTTGAATGTCTGGAGAGGCAAAGGAGCTGCAAGGCAGCACCTGTGATTTTTTGGCTCATTTTAAATGTGCTGGGGCGGCTAAAGCCTTTTCCCTCTTGATCTTGCAGGAGGCTCTGGAGATGCTGCTCTCAGAGGGGCCTGCAACAGCTCAAGGCCATCCCATGGCTGATTATCATTACGCAGGTAAGCAAAGCAGAGCTTCTTGCGTCCCTGACAGATGCTGCCGTCCCCTTCATTCTTGTGGCAAGCGTTTCTGCTTCAAGAAATTGTGCTTAACACCAGCACAAGGTCTTGTCTCCTCTGCAGCTGGGGAAAGCACCAGCATCTAGTCCTTCAGCTTTACTTGTTTTCCAATCCTTCTCCCCGGGCAATGCCTGCTCTTGTCTTCACGACCTTCTGAGGGAGCAGACACGTACACCCACGTGAATGACGGCCTGCGACCGTTTTCTTTCGGCAGCCAGTGGGATCTACTTGGTGTGGATCAAGGGATCCCTTTACTACCCGCTGCTTTTTATTGCCAGGCTCTGATAGATGGACACCTGAGGAGAAGGAGTCCTTCCAAAAGGCTTTCCACACCTACGGCAAGGATTTTCATCTCATCCAGAAGCAGGTAAAGCCACGGGACATTCTTTACCCGAGCAGATCAGCAGCAGGAAAGCTGGGTTATTTCTGGGAACAAGCACCGGGCTTCAGTCTCTCTCTTCTCAAGTACCAAGTATCTTCAAGTAGTAACAAAAGGGGACATCAAAAGCCTGTGTCAAAAGGATGATCCTGCCTCTCCAGCCCTTTTCTCCAAGCTCTTTTGGAAGATGAAGCTTTATTCTATCAGACTTGTGGCACAGGTCTGCTGCTGCTTCCACAAGACGCTGTGCTGGCACAACTGGAGTGAAGCGGGGAAAGAAGAACTGTGCTAGATGGATTTGTTGTTGATCTGTGCATTGCGTGTATTAGCACCTAGCATAAGACACGCTTTAAGACATTGCATGATGCCTCTCTTTCCCCATGTTGATTTCATTTTACACCCTACTCCATTTCATTCATGCTTTTACTTCCTAGTTGACTCCATAGTCTACTTTTTCCCCAGTGCACCCGACACCATTTTCGATTCCTTCTTTTTCTCTTCACAACAGATCCAGACTAAGACCGTGGCCCAGTGTGTGGAGTACTACTACTCCTGGAAAAAGGAGCATAAACTTGCCAGCACTCTTGCTCAGGTGAGGGGCAAGAAAATGGAGACGTGCCAGGAAGGTCGAGAAACTGGGAGAAAAGCTGCTGGCGAGCCATGCCAGACGCCCCTTTGCCAGGATCACATCGTCCCATACGCTGGGAAAGGCACAGCAGATGCTGCCCGGGCCTTCCTTGTGCTGCTGCCCTGAAGTATGCAATTCTGGAGCCTAACTTTGACCCAAGAAAGCAGCACCGCCACCAAAATGGGCTTTGACTCTCTACAGATGGGCTTCTCAAGGGCTGGCACCCTCGCTGACTCCAATCAGACCCCAAATTCCCCACTGCTTGCTGACATCAGCAATCCGGGCTGCCTTTGTGGATATGCTGCAGATTTTCAGGGAGTTTTTCTAGCATGCCAGCATAGTCCCCAGGAAGGAGCTGCTGGTGCTGTGGCTCCCCTAAAACTTTCCTTACTGGCAAAGAGCAATTTGCTTCCCATCATGTGAGAGAGAGAGAGAGAGAGACAGGGAGGGAGATTATTTTGGGGACTAGAAAATGGCTAACCACGTGTCTACCCTAATTGGACGTAATTGAAATGCCATTGCCTAGACATTTGTGGAGGAAAAGCAGAGAGAAATAGATGTTAGGCAGAAAGGTAGAAATAAGAAATGTAGAGCTCTAAATAGCCAGGTATTTATCCCGCCCCTTTGGCCTGTAGAAAAGAGGAGTATTTTCCTCCAAGCTCTGGCTTGGCAGCCCACCGCAGCCCATTGGCAAAGACAGCCGGTTTCTCAGCTCTTGAGGCTTTGGAAGGATTTGCTTAGGCCGATCGATTTTTCTGCTGGATGCTCTGATGTCCAGCTTTGTGAGAGGAAGGAAGCATTGATAAGGACTCTTTGATTTCCAGAGTGTGGGCAAAGCAAAGAGGAGCAAAAGCCCTCCCAGAAAGGAGAACGGGGAGCCAGGGAAGAGAAGCCGCAAGAGGGCTCGCAGCGCCCAGTGTCCCTGCTGCCAACCGCGCCAGCCGCCCCCTTCGGCGGGAGGCCCCTTTCCCTGCGGGCAGTGCAAACGGTGCGTAAGTTCCTCCTCTTTCTGCTCAAAGCTGCGCCTTTGGACTAAAAGGGGCTGACCCTTTTCAAAGGCACCGCAGGGGAAGCTGGGGGCACTTGCAGCATCGCCCCCGGCAGCCGTGCTCAAGCTTAACACCCACCTCAAACCCAAAGAGCTTAGGTAAAACCCAGCCTTCACAATGAAACCTTGCCGTGCCCCAACAAGACCCAGTTGATACAAGTAGGAATAGATCCATCAAAGCTTGGTTTGATGCTGCTGATCAAATTCAAAAGAGGATGCAGCAAAAGGAGGAAGACATTTCAAGGCATTGAAAGTAGAACCATCAGACTCATGGTGCTGATCCATTGACAAATGTGCCACTGCCCGAAAAGACAGAAATTCATACTCAAACGGAGATCTCGGCACTTGCTTTCATGGTGTGTACTAGCGTCAGCAATGGATGGTTTGTTTCCTATCTTGCAGGGTGTTTGAAAGCATGAAGGAAAGGAACAAACACAGCAGAAGACATCGGCCTCGGAAGGAAGCAGAGCCTCTCCCCAAGAAGAAAAGACTCTGAAGTTAGACAAGCCTGCAGCTTGTCCAGGGCTAGCAAGAGTTAGGTGTCAATAGGACTAGATAGGAATAGGACTGTTTTTTAAGCTTTTAGGGTAGTTGAATCTTCTACATAGTTAGTGATAGGACATGATAGGAATCTCCTCAATTTAGTAGTTAAGATCCATTAGTATTATTCAAGATTCATTCGTTTCATTAGATTTCTCAATAAATTTCAAAGGTTGGGTGTTGTCTATGCTCTGCCTTTTGTCATTTTGCCTTTGTGGAGAGCCAATGGGTCTTTATCATTAAACCAAAGTTTGTTCCATTTTGTCTTTTTGTCTGTATAAAAACACTCCGGCAATGTTTGTTCCATTTGCCTGGTGTTGCAAAGACGGCACTTGCCCTGAGAGAAGAAGCTGGGCAGGCGCCACCTCCCCCAGGCCCAGCCCCTTGCTCAGCTGGCAGGACTTCCTGAGGTGTGTCTCCTTTACTGCCAGTGACGTAATGCTGGGGCTTCAGCCTTTGATTCCTCAACATCTCAGCTGGGAGTGGAAAGGGAGGCTTTGTTTAGTTCACTGAATTGCATCTAGATGAGTGGTCTGGTCTCCCCATATTTTCTGGCATAAAAGCAGCGGGTTGAGTCCTTTTTGGAGCCCAGCCAGAAAACTTGCTTTCATTTTGGGGGACTGATGGAGCTGACCAGCTTGGAGGACGTTTCTAAGCCCTCCGATTCTATCCAATTCCTATCGGCATGCACCACAAAGGCATGGCTAGTTCAGTTTCAGTTTCTCCTGAAAGGACCAGTGTCCCGCTCTGGGCCTCCAGCAATCTCCTTAGCTAAAGCCGAGCGGGTGTGATCATTATCCTCTGACTTGTCACAGCTGGGGCACTTGCGCCAAAGAAGAATCCAAGTCACTCTTTTATTGAGGCCAGCAAATGGCCCTGCCTAGCAAGGCTTTGGTGGCAGGGGCTGTGGAGGGTGGATGGAGAGGGGGCGAGGGAGGGGGCAATTGGCAGGCTGCTTCTGGGAAGCCGAGGGAAGCTTGCCCTTGTCTGATGGAGCCGGTGCAGGTGGGCTTTGGAGGTTACAAAGTATCTGCCTTGCAGTGGGACTTGTTCCAGCTGCCCCCTCAGTTTGCTGGCCAGCGGGTAACATGCAGGCTGGGAAGGAAGCAAGATTGGGACTGAAGCAAGATTTGCTTTTCTTTAAGGACAGGCAGGAAAGCAGCAAAGCTGCCTGGCTTTTGTCATATCGGCGATCTAGGCGTTAAAAGCAACGTGAAGGCCAGCAGTGTGCAAAGGTAATTCTGTTAGTGTTGCTTCCTTAGAGGAATGCCAGAGCCTTTTGGGACAACCACCGAGCTTCTCCAAGGGAGCTGGAAGAGGGATCTAGAAATTCTGCCTGAATGTTTGCTAGAGAAATGCCCGTGTGCTGTCCCTGTGTGTGTGTGTGTGTGTGTGTGTGTGTGTCCCCATCAGTTGGCCTGAAAAAGATCCTGTTTCTCCAAGTTTCAAGGGAGGAGTGATGAGGTGAGAGACCAGCTCAGAGGCCCAAAGGAGGGAAACCATGCAGTGACATTATTGGGCAGCAAAAGAAGACTTGAGAAAGGGGGCAGGATGAATGCCTCCACTTTGAGAGGAAGCTTTGGAGTTGGCTTTGCGCTGGACAACTTGCAAATTCCAGCTCCTCTCAGAGCTGGAGGAGAGCCAGTGGGAGGAGCCCTTCCGGCTCTCCAGGGCAGGAGATGAGGTCTGGGCCCTTGCACAGAGGCAGGCTCCTGTGCACCTTCAGCTGGAGGCACCTTGCAAAGAAGAACCGGGAAGAGCCAGGGCTGTCCCTGCACTGCTTTTGCCCGTCTCATCAGACGACTGAGGAGAAAAGGCCCAATGGGAAGCTTCTCAGAGCAAACTTGCAGCAGAAGAAGTAGAAGGGGCAGAGGCGGCCCATGCCTCTTTCTGTCCCATGGCTCCCCCGGGGGTTCTAGATGGAATGTTGGGCTGTGCCCATAGCAACTGTCGTTGTCTCCTGCTCCTGCGGCCCTTGCTGGAACACTGCTGGAGCAGCGCTGGAGCAGCAGCTGCAGGATCAGCTCCTGGGCTGTCCCTGACCAGCCGCCTTCTGCACTCAGCGCCAGACCCGGCCTCTGCACCGACATCCCGGTCTCCTCGTCTGCCTCCGGGCATCCCCAGAGCACTTGGGAACCCTCCAAGGTAAGAAAATCCCCGTTTGCCCTCAAAGCACTAGCACAAGGGCAGGAGGCTCCAGCTGCCTCTCCCACCAAGCACGACACACAGGCTGCGTGCTCACTTTCCCCAGACGAGCTTCCACGTGAAAGCAGGGTGCAGCTTCTGAAGGAATCGTCTTGCCTCCAGGGGAAACACAGACCTTTCCACAGAGGACCTAGAGAGGTGTCCCAGTGCAGTTGCAGATCCTCGTCCACGCATCACCTGATTAAACGTTCTTAGCACCCATTTCAGTCCTCAAACTATCTTGTGCTGACCCCAAAACAAATTGTTCCTGGCTGAGCAGGTCAGGGCTTCAGTGTCAACAAATCCCCTTATGCCCTGACTCTGCTCACACCCGCTCCAAAGCTTCAAACAGCACAATGATGGCACTTCTCCTCTGGCATCCCTGTCGTTCAGGGCATGGAAGCATTTGACTGGGCTTCTCCTCAAACACAGGCTTTCAACTTTAAAAACCATCTGGGATCAGCAATTCTTATCTACTTACCTAGTTTCATCGCTTCTAGATCCATTCTATTTTAAGATCTTTAGAGATTCTTTTTTCAGTGCATGTAGGGCTGGTTCTACCTCATGCTCAGGGGCGGCCGTCAAATGCCATCTCCTCAAGAGCACAATCACAGTAGCACAGAATTTTTTGGCTTGGAAGGGATTCTGAAAGATCACTGAGGCCAACTGCAGGGCCTGCCCGGGGCAGCCTCAACAATCACAGCCTGTGCCCAAGAGCAGTGTCCAAACACTTTTGGAGCTCAGTCAGCCTTGGTGCTGTGCCCCCTTCCCTGGGGAGGCTGTTGCAGTGCCCAAGCAGCCTCTGGCTGAAGAAGCTTTTCCTTCGATCCAACCTAAGCCTGCACTGGCACATCTCCCCTGCCATTCTCTTGGCTCTTCTCCGTGGCCCCGGGAGTGAAGAGAGTAGTGCATGGCCTTCTGCTTGCCCTCCTGAGGAAGCTGCTGACTGCTAGAGGGTCCTGCCTAGGACATTCCATGTGTCAAAAAGGCGGCAATGACAGCAAAGAGAAAGGAGCTGGGACACAGGAGCTCGGGCTTTGCAATGATGAGGATGAGAAGGAAGGCTACCGACACATCCTTGGCAGAAGGATTTTGAACTGGAGCATTGTTTTGATCTCTTTCAGGTGGAAAGGAGAGGCACAATGAAAAGGAAAGCAAGAGCCCAGATTCAGCCGTGAGTTTTGGCCTAGGGTTAAAGCACAGCAAACTGGAGGAATGGCGAGGAGGAGAACTGCTCTTTCAGAGTCAGGCTGGGATTGGTTCAAGCCTGTGGGTGCACAGCAAGGCTCTCTTGACCACTTGCCTTTCTCACCTCCACCTCCTTCTTCCTTTAGACGCATCAATGTTGGCAGCGACTTTCAGGCTGAGCTCCCAGAGCTGCAGAGCAGAGCACCAAGTGAGGATGAAGAGCCTGCAAGCCTGGTCTGGAAGCCCTGGGGGGAGGATGACTCTGACATGGAAAAACCTGACAGAGGTAGCTTTGCTTCAAGCTTTTCTTCCAGCCCTGAGCTACTTGGGTCTTGAAAAGGCTCCTTTTGCCTAAAAAGGCAGCCTTTTGAAGGCTCTGCTTCTCTCCTTGTCTTGCCCATCTTCCCATGTAGAAGTGTTAGAGACAGGAGAAAGAGCAAGCACCTTGCTCTCCAAATTGGTCAGGGCCGTTTGCCACTGGAAGAGCGGAGATTGGCCCCCACTTCTTCTTACAGAAGCTGCTTTGGAGGGAGAGCCAGCACTGCGTGGGCCCTTGCTTCAGCTGGCTCTGTCTTTGCTCTCCTTTTCATGCTCTCTCTCCAAGCTGCTGTCTTTAGCTGCCGGCCTTTCCTTCTGCCTTGCATGGCAAGCTTTGCCCTTGCTGGCCTCCAGGCTGACATTCGGTGGGTTTTTTCTTGTGCTTGCAGTAAGAGAACTGTTGGACATGGCCAGCTCCCGTGGCATTCCCGGGGCAGCAGCTAACCTGGAGCGCGCCCTGCACTGCCTGCACCAGGCACGCGGCAGCGTTCCGGTAAGAAGCGGCTGTTTGGGCGCAGAGGAGAGGGCACAGGGAATGCAGAAGGCCTGGGCACTGGGACAGCCTTTCCTGGCTGCTCTTGGAAGAAGGGTCTTAACAGGGAGCAGAGCACTTGCTGCCTGCTGGGTCTCCTCCAGCTGCGTCAGGGCTGAGCCCAAAGGGCTCCAGCAGGGAGAATCTCCCTCCTGGAGGCGGCGGCGGCGGCGGAAGGTCCTGCTGCCTTGTAAATGGCCTGGAGATCTGAGTTCTCTAAGACATTTGGAGGGGAAATTCCCAGAAGCCTCAGTCAGCTGAGGCCATTCTGGCTGCAGGAGCAGCAAAATCCTCAGCTTGGTGAGCAAAAGGCCTCTCTTGGGGACCAGGATCAAAGGGTTGGGCAGCAAAAACTTCACCCACATGGGATACAGTCGCTTGAATGTCTGGAGAGGCAAAGGAGCTGCAAGGCAGCACCTGTGATTTTTTGGCTCATTTTAAATGTGCTGGGGCGGCTAAAGCCTTTTCCCTCTTGATCTTGCAGGAGGCTCTGGAGATGCTGCTCTCAGAGGGGCCTGCAACAGCTCAAGGCCATCCCATGGCTGATTATCATTACGCAGGTAAGCAAAGCAGAGCTTCTTGCGTCCCTGACAGATGCTGCCGTCCCCTTCATTCTTGTGGCAAGCGTTTCTGCTTCAAGAAATTGTGCTTAACACCAGCACAAGGTCTTGTCTCCTCTGCAGCTGGGGAAAGCACCAGCATCTAGTCCTTCAGCTTTACTTGTTTTCCAATCCTTCTCCCCGGGCAATGCCTGCTCTTGTCTTCACGACCTTCTGAGGGAGCAGACACGTACACCCACGTGAATGACGGCCTGCGACCGTTTTCTTTCGGCAGCCAGTGGGATCTACTTGGTGTGGATCAAGGGATCCCTTTACTACCCGCTGCTTTTTATTGCCAGGCTCTGATAGATGGACACCTGAGGAGAAGGAGTCCTTCCAAAAGGCTTTCCACACCTACGGCAAGGATTTTCATC
Source organism: Agelaius phoeniceus (assembly GCF_051311805.1). Taxonomy (NCBI): domain Eukaryota; kingdom Metazoa; phylum Chordata; class Aves; order Passeriformes; family Icteridae; genus Agelaius; species Agelaius phoeniceus. The sequence goes on along the minus strand of NC_135303.1, from coordinate 35,811,748 downwards.
TCATCCAGAAGCAGGTAAAGCCACGGGACATTCTTTACCCGAGCAGATCAGCAGCAGGAAAGCTGGGTTATTTCTGGGAACAAGCACCGGGCTTCAGTCTCTCTCTTCTCAAGGAGCAAGTATCTTCAAGTAGTAACAAAAGGGGACATCAAAAGCCTGTGTCAAAAGGATGATCCTGCCTCTCCAGCCCTTTGCTCCAAGCTCTTTTGGAAGATGAAGCTTTATTCTGTCAGACTTGTGGCACAGGTCTGCTGCTGCTTCCACAAGACGCTGTGCTGGCACAACTGGAGTGAAGCGGGGAAAGAAGAACTGTGCTAGATGGATTTGTTGTTGATCTGTGCATTGCGTGTATTAGCACCTAGCATAAGACACGCTTTAAGACATTGCATGATGCCTCTCTTTCCCCATGTTGATTTCATTTTACACCCTACTCCATTTCATTCATGCTTTTACTTCCTAGTTGACTCCATAGTCTACTTTTTCCCCAGTGCACCCGACACCATTTTCGATTCCTTCTTTTTCTCTTCACAACAGATCCAGACTAAGACCGTGGCCCAGTGTGTGGAGTACTACTACTCCTGGAAAAAGGAGCATAAACTTGCCAGCACTCTTGCTCAGGTGAGGGGCAAGAAAATGGAGACGTGCCAGGAAGGTCGAGAAACTGGGAGAAAAGCTGCTGGCGAGCCATGCCAGACGCCCCTTTGCCAGGATCACATCGTCCCATACGCTGGGAAAGGCACAGCAGATGCTGCCCGGGCCTTCCTTGTGCTGCTGCCCTGAAGTATGCAATTCTGGAGCCTAACTTTGACCCAAGAAAGCAGCACCGCCACCAAAATGGGCTTTGACTCTCTACAGATGGGCTTCTCAAGGGCTGGCACCCTCGCTGACTCCAATCAGACCCCAAATTCCCCACTGCTTGCTGACATCAGCAATCCGGGCTGCCTTTGTGGATATGCTGCAGATTTTCAGGGAGTTTTTCTAGCATGCCAGCATAGTCCCCAGGAAGGAGCTGCTGGTGCTGTGGCTCCCCTAAAACTTTCCTTACTGGCAAAGAGCAATTTGCTTCCCATCATGTGAGAGAGAGAGAGAGAGAGACAGGGAGGGAGATTATTTTGGGGACTAGAAAATGGCTAACCACGTGTCTACCCTAATTGGACTGAATTGAAATGCCATTGCCTAGACATTTGTGGAGGAAAAGCAGAGAGAAATAGATGTTAGGCAGAAAGGTAGAAATAAGAAATGTAGAGCTCTAAATAGCCAGGTATTTATCCCGCCCCTTTGGCCTGTAGAAAAGAGGAGTATTTTCCTCCAAGCTCTGGCTTGGCAGCCCACCGCAGCCCATTGGCAAAGACAGCCGGTTTCTCAGCTCTTGAGGCTTTGGAAGGATTTGCTTAGGCCGATCGATTTTTCTGCTGGATGCTCTGATGTCCAGCTTTGTGAGAGGAAGGAAGCATTGATAAGGACTCTTTGATTTCCAGAGTGTGGGCAAAGCAAAGAGGAGCAAAAGCCCTCCCAGAAAGGAGAACGGGGAGCCAGGGAAGAGAAGCCGCAAGAGGGCTCGCAGCGCCGAGTGTCCCTGCTGCCAACCGCGCCAGCCGCCCCCTTCGGCGGGAGGCCCCTTTCCCTGCGGGCAGTGCAAACGGTGCGTAAGTTCCTCCTCTTTCTGCTCAAAGCTGCGCCTTTGGACTAAAAGGGGCTGACCCTTTTCAAAGGCACCGCAGGGGAAGCTGGGGGCACTTGCAGCATCGCCCCCGGCAGCCGTGCTCAAGCTTAACACCCACCTCAAACCCAAAGAGCTTAGGTAAAACCCAGCCTTCACAATGAAACCTTGCCGTGCCCCAACAAGACCCAGTTGATACAAGTAGGAATAGATCCATCAAAGCTTGGTTTGATGCTGCTGATCAAATTCAAAAGAGGATGCAGCAAAAGGAGGAAGACATTTCAAGGCATTGAAAGTAGAACCATCAGACTCATGGTGCTGATCCATTGACAAATGTGCCACTGCCCGAAAAGACAGAAATTCATACTCAAACGGAGATCTCGGCACTTGCTTTCATGGTGTGTACTAGCGTCAGCAATGGATGGTTTGTTTCCTATCTTGCAGGGTGTTTGAAAGCATGAAGGAAAGGAACAAACACAGCAGAAGACATCGGCCTCGGAAGGAAGCAGAGCCTCTCCCCAAGAAGAAAAGACTCTGAAGTTAGACAAGCCTGCAGCTTGTCCAGGGCTAGCAAGAGTTAGGTGTCAATAGGACTAGATAGGAATAGGACTGTTTTTTAAGCTTTTAGGGTAGTTGAATCTTCTACATAGTTAGTGATAGGACATGATAGGAATCTCCTCAATTTAGTAGTTAAGATCCATTAGTATTATTCAAGATTCATTCGTTTCATTAGATTTCTCAATAAATTTCAAAGGTTGGGTGTTGTCTATGCTCTGCCTTTTGTCATTTTGCCTTTGTGGAGAGCCAATGGGTCTTTATCATTAAACCAAAGTTTGTTCCATTTTGTCTTTTTGTCTGTATAAAAACACTCCGGCAATGTTTGTTCCATTTGCCTGGTGTTGCAAAGACGGCACTTGCCCTGAGAGAAGAAGCTGGGCAGGCGCCACCTCCCCCAGGCCCAGCCCCTTGCTCAGCTGGCAGGACTTCCTGAGGTGTGTCTCCTTTACTGCCAGTGACGTAATGCTGGGGCTTCAGCCTTTGATTCCTCAACATCTCAGCTGGGAGTGGAAAGGGAGGCTTTGTTTAGTTCACTGAATTGCATCTAGATGAGTGGTCTGGTCTCCCCATATTTTCTGGCATAAAAGCAGCGGGTTGAGTCCTTTTTGGAGCCCAGCCAGAAAACTTGCTTTCATTTTGGGGGACTGATGGAGCTGACCAGCTTGGAGGACGTTTCTAAGCCCTCCGATTCTATCCAATTCCTATCGGCATGCACCACAAAGGCATGGCTAGTTCAGTTTCAGTTTCTCCTGAAAGGACCAGTGTCCCGCTCTGGGCCTCCAGCAATCTCCTTAGCTAAAGCCGAGCGGGTGTGATCATTATCCTCTGACTTGTCACAGCTGGGGCACTTGCGCCAAAGAAGAATCCAAGTCACTCTTTTATTGAGGCCAGCAAATGGCCCTGCCTAGCAAGGCTTTGGTGGCAGGGGCTGTGGAGGGTGGATGGAGAGGGGGCGAGGGAGGGGGCAATTGGCAGGCTGCTTCTGGGAAGCCGAGGGAAGCTTGCCCTTGTCTGATGGAGCCGGTGCAGGTGGGCTTTGGAGGTTACAAAGTATCTGCCTTGCAGTGGGACTTGTTCCAGCTGCCCCCTCAGTTTGCTGGCCAGCGGGTAACATGCAGGCTGGGAAGGAAGCAAGATTGGGACTGAAGCAAGATTTGCTTTTCTTTAAGGACAGGCAGGAAAGCAGCAAAGCTGCCTGGCTTTTGTCATATCGGCGATCTAGGCGTTAAAAGCAACGTGAAGGCCAGCAGTGTGCAAAGGTAATTCTGTTAGTGTTGCTTCCTTAGAGGAATGCCAGAGCCTTTTGGGACAACCACCGAGCTTCTCCAAGGGAGCTGGAAGAGGGATCTAGAAATTCTGCCTGAATGTTTGCTAGAGAAATGCCCGTGTGCTGTCCCTGTGTGTGTGTGTGTGTGTGTGTGTGTGTGTCCCCATCAGTTGGCCTGAAAAAGATCCTGTTTCTCCAAGTTTCAAGGGAGGAGTGATGAGGTGAGAGACCAGCTCAGAGGCCCAAAGGAGGGAAACCATGCAGTGACATTATTGGGCAGCAAAAGAAGACTTGAGAAAGGGGGCAGGATGAATGCCTCCACTTTGAGAGGAAGCTTTGGAGTTGGCTTTGCGCTGGACAACTTGCAAATTCCAGCTCCTCTCAGAGCTGGAGGAGAGCCAGTGGGAGGAGCCCTTCCGGCTCTCCAGGGCAGGAGATGAGGTCTGGGCCCTTGCACAGAGGCAGGCTCCTGTGCACCTTCAGCTGGAGGCACCTTGCAAAGAAGAACCGGGAAGAGCCAGGGCTGTCCCTGCACTGCTTTTGCCCGTCTCATCAGACGACTGAGGAGAAAAGGCCCAATGGGAAGCTTCTCAGAGCAAACTTGCAGCAGAAGAAGTAGAAGGGGCAGAGGCGGCCCATGCCTCTTTCTGTCCCATGGCTCCCCCGGGGGTTCTAGATGGAATGTTGGGCTGTGCCCATAGCAACTGTCGTTGTCTCCTGCTCCTGCGGCCCTTGCTGGAACACTGCTGGAGCAGCGCTGGAGCAGCAGCTGCAGGATCAGCTCCTGGGCTGTCCCTGACCAGCCGCCTTCTGCACTCAGCGCCAGACCCGGCCTCTGCACCGACATCCCGGTCTCCTCGTCTGCCTCCGGGCATCCCCAGAGCACTTGGGAACCCTCCAAGGTAAGAAAATCCCCGTTTGCCCTCAAAGCACTAGCACAAGGGCAGGAGGCTCCAGCTGCCTCTCCCACCAAGCACGACACACAGGCTGCGTGCTCACTTTCCCCAGACGAGCTTCCACGTGAAAGCAGGGTGCAGCTTCTGAAGGAATCGTCTTGCCTCCAGGGGAAACACAGACCTTTCCACAGAGGACCTAGAGAGGTGTCCCAGTGCAGTTGCAGATCCTCGTCCACGCATCACCTGATTAAACGTTCTTAGCACCCATTTCAGTCCTCAAACTATCTTGTGCTGACCCCAAAACAAATTGTTCCTGGCTGAGCAGGTCAGGGCTTCAGTGTCAACAAATCCCCTTATGCCCTGACTCTGCTCACACCCGCTCCAAAGCTTCAAACAGCACAATGATGGCACTTCTCCTCTGGCATCCCTGTCGTTCAGGGCATGGAAGCATTTGACTGGGCTTCTCCTCAAACACAGGCTTTCAACTTTAAAAACCATCTGGGATCAGCAATTCTTATCTACTTACCTAGTTTCATCGCTTCTAGATCCATTCTATTTTAAGATCTTTAGAGATTCTTTTTTCAGTGCATGTAGGGCTGGTTCTACCTCATGCTCAGGGGCGGCCGTCAAATGCCATCTCCTCAAGAGCACAATCACAGTAGCACAGAATTTTTTGGCTTGGAAGGGATTCTGAAAGATCACTGAGGCCAACTGCAGGGCCTGCCCGGGGCAGCCTCAACAATCACAGCCTGTGCCCAAGAGCAGTGTCCAAACACTTTTGGAGCTCAGTCAGCCTTGGTGCTGTGCCCCCTTCCCTGGGGAGGCTGTTGCAGTGCCCAAGCAGCCTCTGGCTGAAGAAGCTTTTCCTTCGATCCAACCTAAGCCTGCACTGGCACATCTCCCCTGCCATTCTCTTGGCTCTTCTCCGTGGCCCCGGGAGTGAAGAGAGTAGTGCATGGCCTTCTGCTTGCCCTCCTGAGGAAGCTGCTGACTGCTAGAGGGTCCTGCCTAGGACATTCCATGTGTCAAAAAGGCGGCAATGACAGCAAAGAGAAAGGAGCTGGGACACAGGAGCTCGGGCTTTGCAATGATGAGGATGAGAAGGAAGGCTACCGACACATCCTTGGCAGAAGGATTTTGAACTGGAGCATTGTTTTGATCTCTTTCAGGTGGAAAGGAGAGGCACAATGAAAAGGAAAGCAAGAGCCCAGATTCAGCCGTGAGTTTTGGCCTAGGGTTAAAGGACAGCAAACTGGAGGAATGGCGAGGAGGAGAACTGCTCTTTCACAGTCAGGCTGGGATTGGTTCAAGCCTGTGGGTGCACAGCAAGGCTCTCTTGACCACTTGCCTTTCTCACCTCCACCTCCTTCTTCCTTTAGACGCATCAATGTTGGCAGCGACTTTCAGGCTGAGCTCCCAGAGCTGCAGAGCAGACCAGCAAGTGAGGATGAAGAGCCTGCAAGCCTGGTCTGGAAGCCCTGGGGGGAGGATGACTCTGACATGGAAAAACCTGACAGAGGTAGCTTTGCTTCAAGCTTTTCTTCCAGCCCTGAGCTACTTGGGTCTTGAAAAGGCTCCTTTTGCCTAAAAAGGCAGCCTTTTGAAGGCTCTGCTTCTCTCCTTGTCTTGCCCATCTTCCCATGTAGAAGTGTTAGAGACAGGAGAAAGAGCAAGCACCTTGCTCTCCAAATTGGTCAGGGCCGTTTGCCACTGGAAGAGCGGAGATTGGCCCCCACTTCTTCTTACAGAAGCTGCTTTGGAGGGAGAGCCAGCACTGCGTGGGCCCTTGCTTCAGCTGGCTCTGTCTTTGCTCTCCTTTTCATGCTCTCTCTCCAAGCTGCTGTCTTTAGCTGCCGGCCTTTCCTTCTGCCTTGCATGGCAACCTTTGCCCTTTGCTGGCCTCCAGGCTGACTTTCGGTGGGTTTTTTCTTGTGCTTGCAGTAAGAGAACTGTTGGACATGGCCAGCTCCCGTGGCATTCCCGGGGCAGCAGCTAACCTGGAGCGCGCCCTGCACTGCCTGCACCAGGCACGCGGCAGCGTTCCGGTAAGAAGCGGCTGTTTGGGCGCAGAGGAGAGGGCACAGGGAATGCAGAAGGCCTGGGCACTGGGACAGCCTTTCCTGGCTGCTCTTGGAAGAAGGGTCTTAACAGGGAGCAGAGCACTTGCTGCCTGCTGGGTCTCCTCCAGCTGCGTCAGGGCTGAGCCCAAAGGGCTCCAGCAGGGAGAATTTCCCTCCTGGAGGCGGCGGCGGCGGCGGAAGGTCCTGCTGCCTTGTAAATGGCCTGGAGATCTGAGTTCTCTAAGACATTTGGAGGGGAAATTCCCAGAAGCCTCAGTCAGCTGAGGCCATTCTGGCTGCAGGAGCAGCAAAATCCTCAGCTTGGTGAGCAAAAGGCCTCTCTTGGGGACCAGGATCAAAGGGTTGGGCAGCAAAAACTTCACCCACATGGGATACAGTCGCTTGAATGTCTGGAGAGGCAAAGGAGCTGCAAGGCAGCACCTGTGATTTTTTGGCTCATTTTAAATGTGCTGGGGCGGCTAAAGCCTTTTCCCTCTTGATCTTGCAGGAGGCTCTGGAGATGCTGCTCTCAGAGGGGCCTGCAACAGCTCAAGGCCATCCCATGGCTGATTATCATTACGCAGGTAAGCAAAGCAGAGCTTCTTGCGTCCCTGACAGATGCTGCCGTCCCCTTCATTCTTGTGGCAAGGGTTTCTGCTTCAAGAAATTGTGCTTAACACCAGCACAAGGTCTTGTCTCCTCTGCAGCTGGGGAAAGCACCAGCATCTAGTCCTTCAGCTTTACTTGTTTTCCAATCCTTCTCCCCGGGCAAGGCCTGCTCTTGTCTTCACGACCTTCTGAGGGAGCAGACACGTACACCCACGTGAATGACGGCCTGCGACCGTTTTCTTTCGGCAGCCAGTGGGATCTACTTGGTGTGGATCAAGGGATCCCTTTACTACCCGCTGCTTTTTATTGCCAGGCTCTGATAGATGGACACCTGAGGAGAAGGAGTCCTTCCAAAAGGCTTTCCACACCTACGGCAAGGATTTTCATCTCATCCAGAAGCAGGTAAAGCCACGGGACATTCTTTACCCGAGCAGATCAGCAGCAGGAAAGCTGGGTTATTTCTGGGAACAAGCACCGGGCTTCAGTCTCTCTCTTCTCAAGTACCAAGTATCTTCAAGTAGTAACAAAAGGGGACATCAAAAGCCTGTGTCAAAAGGATGATCCTGCCTCTCCAGCCCTTTGCTCCAAGCTCTTTTGGAAGATGAAGCTTTATTCTGTCAGACTTGTGGCACAGGTCTGCTGCTGCTTCCACAAGACGCTGTGCTGGCACAACTGGAGTGAAGCGGGGAAAGAAGAACTGTGCTAGATGGATTTGTTGTTGATCTGTGCATTGCGTGTATTAGCACCTAGCATAAGACACGCTTTAAGACATTGCATGATGCCTCTCTTTCTCCATGTTGATTTCATTTTACACCCTACTCCATTTCATTCATGCTTTTACTTCCTAGTTGACTCCATAGTCTACTTTTTCCCCAGTGCACCCGACACCATTTTCGATTCCTTCTTTTTCTCTTCACAACAGATCCAGACTAAGACCGTGGCCCAGTGTGTGGAGTACTACTACTCCTGGAAAAAGGAGCATAAACTTGCCAGCACTCTTGCTCAGGTGAGGGGCAAGAAAATGGAGACGTGCCAGGAAGGTCGAGAAACTGGGAGAAAAGCTGCTGGCGAGCCATGCCAGACGCCCCTTTGCCAGGATCACATCGTCCCATACACTGGGAAAGGCACAGCAGATGCTGCCCGGGCCTTCCTTGTGCTGCTGCCCTGAAGTATGCAATTCTGGAGCCTAACTTTGACCCAAGAAAGCAGCACCGCCACCAAAATGGGCTTTGACTCTCTACAGATGGGCTTCTCAAGGGCTGGCACCCTCGCTGACTCCAATCAGACCCCAAATTCCCCACTGCTTGCTGACATCAGCAATCCGGGCTGCCTTTGTGGATATGCTGCAGATTTTCAGGGAGTTTTTCTAGCATGCCAGCATAGTCCCCAGGAAGGAGCTGCTGGTGCTGTGGCTCCCCTAAAACTTTCCTTACTGGCAAAGAGCAATTTGCTTCCCATCATGTGAGAGAGAGAGAGAGAGAGACAGGGAGGGAGATTATTTTGGGGACTAGAAAATGGCTAACCACGTGTCTACCCTAATTGGACTGGATTGAAATGCCATTGCCTAGACATTTGTGGAGGAAAAGCAGAGAGAAATAGATGTTAGGCAGAAAGGTAGAAATAAGAAATGTAGAGCTCTAAATAGCCAGGTATTTATCCCGCCCCTTTGGCCTGTAGAAAAGAGGAGTATTTTCCTCCAAGCTCTGGCTTGGCAGCCCACCGCAGCCCATTGGCAAAGACAGCCGGTTTCTCAGCTCTTGAGGCTTTGGAAGGATTTGCTTAGGCCGATAGATTTTTCTGCTGGATGCTCTGATGTCCAGCTTTGTGAGAGGAAGGAAGCATTGATAAGGACTCTTTGATTTCCAGAGTGTGGGCAAAGCAAAGAGGAGCAAAAGCCCTCCCAGAAAGGAGAAGGGGGAGCCAGGGAAGAGAAGCCGCAAGAGGGCTCGCAGCGCCGAGTGTCCCTGCTGCCAACCGCGCCAGCCGCCCCCTTCGGCGGGAGGCCCCTTTCCCTGCGGGCAGTGCAAACGGTGCGTAAGTTCCTCCTCTTTCTGCTCAAAGCTGCGCCTTTGGACTAAAAGGGGCTGACCCTTTTCAAAGGCACCGCAGGGGAAGCTGGGGGCACTTGCAGCATCGCCCCCGGCAGCCGTGCTCAAGCTTAACACCCACCTCAAACCCAAAGAGCTTAGGTAAAACCCAGCCTTCACAATGAAACCTTGCCGTGCCCCAACAAGACCCAGTTGATACAAGTAGGAATAGATCCATCAAAGCTTGGTTTGATGCTGCTGATCAAATTCAAAAGAGGATGCAGCAAAAGGAGGAAGACATTTCAAGGCATTGAAAGTAGAACCATCAGACTCATGGTGCTGATCCATTGACAAATGTGCCACTGCCCGAAAAGACAGAAATTCATACTCAAACGGAGATCTCGGCACTTGCTTTCATGGTGTGTACTAGCGTGAGCAATGGATGGTTTGTTTCCTATCTTGCAGGGTGTTTGAAAGCATGAAGGAAAGGAACAAACACAGCAGAAGACATCGGCCTCGGAAGGAAGCAGAGCCTCTCCCCAAGAAGAAAAGACTCTGAAGTTAGACAAGCCTGCAGCTTGTCCAGGGCTAGCAAGAGTTAGGTGTCAATAGGACTAGATAGGAATAGGACTGTTTTTTAAGCTTTTAGGGTAGTTGAATCTTCTACATAGTTAGTGATAGGACATGATAGGAATCTCCTCAATTTAGTAGTTAAGATCCATTAGTATTATTCAAGATTCATTCGTTTCATTAGATTTCTCAATAAATTTCAAAGGTTGGGTGTTGTCTATGCTCTGCCTTTTGTCATTTTGCCTTTGTGGAGAGCCAATGGGTCTTTATCATTAAACCAAAGTTTGTTCCATTTTGTCTTTTTGTCTGTATAAAAACACTCCGGCAATGTTTGTTCCATTTGCCTGGTGTTGCAAAGACGGCACTTGCCCTGAGAGAAGAAGCTGGGCAGGCGCCACCTCCCCCAGGCCCAGCCCCTTGCTCAGCTGGCAGGACTAAGTGAGGTGTGTCTCCTTTACTGCCAGTGACGTAATGCTGGGGCTTCAGCCTTTGATTCCTCAACATCTCAGCTGGGAGTGGAAAGGGAGGCTTTGTTTAGTTCACTGAATTGCATCTAGATGAGTGGTCTGGTCTCCCCATATTTTCTGGCATAAAAGCAGCGGGTTGAGTCCTTTTTGGAGCCCAGACAGAAAACTTGCTTTCATTTTGGGGGACTGATGGAGCTGACCACCTTGGAGGACGTTTCTAAGCCCTCCGATTCTATCCAATTCCTATCGGCATGCACCACAAAGGCATGGCTAGTTCAGTTGCAGTTTCTCCTGAAAGGACCAGTGTCCCGCTCTGGGCCTCCAGCAATCTCCTTAGCTAAAGCCGAGCGGGTGTGATCATTATCCTCTGACTTGTCACAGCTGGGGCACTTGCGCCAAAGAAGAATCCAAGTCACTCTTTTATTGAGGCCAGCAAATGGCCCTGCCTAGCAAGGCTTTGGTGGCAGGGGCTGTGGAGGGTGGATGGAGAGGGGGCGAGGGAGGGGGCAATTGGCAGGCTGCTTCTGGGAAGCCGAGGCAAGCTTGCCCTTGTCTGATGGAGCCGGTGCAGGTGGGCTTTGGAGGTTACAAAGTATCTGCCTTGCAGTGGGACTTGTTCCAGCTGCCCCCTCAGTTTGCTGGCCAGCGGGTAACATGCAGGCTGGGAAGGAAGCAAGATTGGGACTGAAGCAAGATTTGCTTTTCTTTAAGGACAGGCAGGAAAGCAGCAAAGCTGCCTGGCTTTTGTCATATCTGGGATCTAGGCGTTAAAAGCAACGTGAAGGCCAGCAGTGTGCAAAGGTAATTCTGTTAGTGTTGCTTCCTTAGAGGAATGCCAGAGCCTTTTGGGACAACCACCGAGCTTCTCCAAGGGAGCTGGAAGAGGGATCTAGAAATTCTGCCTGAATGTTTGCTAGAGAAATGCCCGTGTGCTGTCCCTGGGTGTGTGTGTGTGTGTGTGTGTGTGTGTCCCCATCAGTTGGCCTGAAAAAGATCCTGTTTCTCCAAGTTTCAAGGGAGGAGTGATGAGGTGAGAGACCAGCTCAGAGGCCCAAAGGAGGGAAACCATGCAGTGACATTATTGGGCAGCAAAAGAAGACTTGAGAAAGGGGGCAGGATGAATGCCTCCACTTTGAGAGGAAGCTTTGGAGTTGGCTTTGCGCTGGACAACTTGCAAATTCCAGCTCCTCTCAGAGCTGGAGGAGAGCCAGTGGGAGGAGCCCTTCCGGCTCTCCAGGGCAGGAGATGAGGTCTGGGCCCTTGCACAGAGGCAGGCTCCTGTGCACCTTCAGCTGGAGGCACCTTGCAAAGAAGAACCGGGAAGAGCCAGGGCTGTCCCTGCACTGCTTTTGCCCGTCTCATCAGACGACTGAGGAGAAAAGGCCCAATGGGAAGCTTCTCAGAGCAAACTTGCAGCAGAAGAAGTAGAAGGGGCAGAGGCGGCCCATGCCTCTTTCTGTCCCATGGCTCCCCCAGGGGTTCTAGATGGAATGTTGGGCTGTGCCCATAGCAACTGTCGTTGTCTCCTGCTCCTGCGGCCCTTGCTGGAACACTGCTGGAGCAGCGCTGGAGCAGCAGCTGCAGGATCAGCTCCTGGGCTGTCCCTGACCAGCCGCCTTCTGCACTCAGCGCCAGACCCGGCCTCTGCACCGACATCCCGGTCTCCTCGTCTGCCTCCGGGCATCCCCAGAGCACTTGGGAACCCTCCAAGGTAAGAAAATCCCCGTTTGCCCTCAAAGCACTAGCACAAGGGCAGGAGGCTCCAGCTGCCTCTCCCACCAAGCACGACACACAGGCTGCGTGCTCACTTTCCCCAGACGAGCTTCCACGTGAAAGCAGGGTGCAGCTTCTGAAGGAATCGTCTTGCCTCCAGGGGAAACACAGACCTTTCCACAGAGGACCTAGAGAGGTGTCCCAGTGCAGTTGCAGATCCTCGTCCACGCATCACCTGATTAAACGTTCTTAGCACCCATTTCAGTCCTCAAACTATCTTGTGCTGACCCCAAAACAAATTGTTCCTGGCTGAGCAGGTCAGGGCTTCAGTGTCAACAAATCCCCTTATGCCCTGACTCTGCTCACACCCGCTCCAAAGCTTCAAACAGCACAATGATGGCACTTCTCCTCTGGCATCCCTGTCGTTCAGGGCATGGAAGCATTTGACTGGGCTTCTCCTCAAACACAGGCTTTCAACTTTAAAAACCATCTGCGATCAGCAATTCTTATCTACTTACCTAGTTTCATCGCTTCTAGATCCATTCTATTTTAAGATCTTTAGAGATTCTTTTTTCAGTGCATGTAGGGCTGGTTCTACCTCATGCTCAGGGGCGGCCGTCAAATGCCATCTCCTCAAGAGCACAATCACAGTAGCACAGAATTTTTTGGCTTGGAAGGGATTCTGAAAGATCACTGAGCCCAACTGCAGGGCCTGCCCGGGGCAGCCTCAACAATCACAGCCTGTGCCCAAGAGCAGTGTCCAAACACTTTTGGAGCTCAGTCAGCCTTGGTGCTGTGCCCCCTTCCCTGGGGAGGCTGTTGCAGTGCCCAAGCAGCCTGTGGCTGAAGAAGCTTTTCCTTCTATCCAACCTAAGCCTGCACTGGCACATCTCCCCTGCCATTCTCTTGGCTCTTCTCCGTGGCCCCGGGAGTGAAGAGAGTAGTGCATGGCCTTCTGCTTGCCCTCCTGAGGAAGCTGCTGACTGCTGGAGGGTCCTGCCTAGGACATTCCATGTGTCAAAAAGGCGGCAATGACAGCAAAGAGAAAGGAGCTGGGACACAGGAGCTCGGGCTTTGCAATGATGAGGATGAGAAGGAAGGCTACCGACACATCCTTGGCAGAAGGATTTTGAACTGGAGCATTGTTTTGATCTCTTTCAGGTGGAAAGGAGAGGCACAATGAAAAGGAAAGCAAGAGCCCAGATTCAGCCGTGAGTTTTGGCCTAGGGTTAAAGCACAGCAAACTGGAGGAATGGCGAGGAGGAGAACTGCTCTTTCAGAGTCAGGCTGGGATTGGTTCAAGCCTGTGGGTGCACAGCAAGGCTCTCTTGACCACTTGCCTTTCTCACCTCCACCTCCTTCTTCCTTTAGACGCATCAATGTTGGCAGCGACTTTCAGGCTGAGCTCCCAGAGCTGCAGAGCAGACCAGCAAGTGAGGATGAAGAGCCTGCAAGCCTGGTCTGGAAGCCCTGGGGGGAGGATGACTCTGACATGGAAAAACCTGACAGAGGTAGCTTTGCTTCAAGCTTTTCTTCCAGCCCTGAGCTACTTGGGTCTTGAAAAGGCTCCTTTTGCCTAAAAAGGCAGCCTTTTGAAGGCTCTGCTTCTCTCCTTGTCTTGCCCATCTTCCCATGTAGAAGTGTTAGAGACAGGAGAAAGAGCAAGCACCTTGCTCTCCAAATTGGTCAGGGCCGTTTGCCACTGGAAGAGCGGAGATTGGCCCCCACTTCTTCTTACAGAAGCTGCTTTGGAGGGAGAGCCAGCACTGCGTGGGCCCTTGCTTCAGCTGGCTCTGTCTTTGCTCTCCTTTTCATGCTCTCTCTCCAAGCTGCTGTCTTTAGCTGCCGGCCTTTCCTTCTGCCTTGCATGGCAAGCTTTGCCCTTGCTGGCCTCCAGGCTGACTTTCGGTGGGTTTTTTCTTGTGCTTGCAGTAAGAGAACTGTTGGACATGGCCAGCTCCTGTGGCATTCCCGGGGCAGCAGCTAACCTGGAGCGCGCCCTGCACTGCCTGCACCAGGCACGCGGCAGCGTTCCGGTAAGAAGCGGCTGTTTGGGCGCAGAGGAGAGGGCACAGGGAATGCAGAAGGCCTGGGCACTGGGACAGCCTTTCCTGGCTGCTCTTGGAAGAAGGGTCTTAACAGGGAGCAGAGCACTTGCTGCCTGCTGGGTCTCCTCCAGCTGCGTCAGGGCTGAGCCCAAAGGGCTCCAGCAGGGAGAATCTCCCTCCTGGAGGCGGCGGCGGCGGCGGAAGGTCCTGCTGCCTTGTAAATGGCCTGGAGATCTGAGTTCTCTAAGACATTTGGAGGGGAAATTCCCAGAAGCCTCAGTCAGCTGAGGCCATTCTGGCTGCAGGAGCAGCAAAATCCTCAGCTTGGTGAGCAAAAGGCCTCTCTTGGGGACCAGGATCAAAGGGTTGGGCAGCAAAAACTTCACCCACATGGGATACAGTCGCTTGAATGTCTGGAGAGGCAAAGGAGCTGCAAGGCAGCACCTGTGATTTTTTGGCTCATTTTAAATGTGCTGGGGCGGCTAAAGCCTTTTCCCTCTTGATCTTGCAGGAGGCTCTGGAGATGCTGCTCTCAGAGGGGCCTGCAACAGCTCAAGGCCATCCCATGGCTGATTATCATTACGCAGGTAAGCAAAGCAGAGCTTCTTGCGTCCCTGACAGATGCTGCCGTCCCCTTCATTCTTGTGGCAAGGGTTTCTGCTTCAAGAAATTGTGCTTAACACCAGCACAAGGTCTTGTCTCCTCTGCAGCTGGGGAAAGCACCAGCATCTAGTCCTTCAGCTTTACTTGTTTTCCAATCCTTCTCCCCGGGCAAGGCCTGCTCTTGTCTTCACGACCTTCTGAGGGAGCAGACACGTACACCCACGTGAATGACGGCCTGCGACCGTTTTCTTTCGGCAGCCAGTGGGATCTACTTGGTGTGGATCAAGGGATCCCTTTACTAGCCGCTGCTTTTTATTGCCAGGCTCTGATAGATGGACACCTGAGGAGAAGGAGTCCTTCCAAAAGGCTTTCCACACCTACGGCAAGGATTTTCATCTCATCCAGAAGCAGGTAAAGCCACGGGACATTCTTTACCCGAGCAGATCAGCAGCAGGAAAGCTGGGTTATTTCTGGGAACAAGCACCGGGCTTCAGTCTCTCTCTTCTCAAGGAGCAAGTATCTTCAAGTAGTAACAAAAGGGGACATCAAAAGCCTGTGTCAAAAGGATGATCCTGCCTCTCCAGCCCTTTGCTCCAAGCTCTTTTGGAAGATGAAGCTTTATTCTGTCAGACTTGTGGCACAGGTCTGCTGCTGCTTCCACAAGACGCTGTGCTGGCACAACTGGAGTGAAGCGGGGAAAGAAGAACTGTGCTAGATGGATTTGTTGTTGATCTGTGCATTGCGTGTATTAGCACCTAGCATAAGACACGCTTTAAGACATTGCATGATGCCTCTCTTTCTCCATGTTGATTTCATTTTACACCCTACTCCATTTCATTCATGCTTTTACTTCCTAGTTGACTCCATAGTCTACTTTTTCCCCAGTGCACCCGACACCATTTTCGATTCCTTCTTTTTCTCTTCACAACAGATCCAGACTAAGACCGTGGCCCAGTGTGTGGAGTACTACTACTCCTGGAAAAAGGAGCATAAACTTGCCAGCACTCTTGCTCAGGTGAGGGGCAAGAAAATGGAGACGTGCCAGGAAGGTCGAGAAACTGGGAGAAAAGCTGCTGGCGAGCCATGCCAGACGCCCCTTTGCCAGGATCACATCGTCCCATACGCTGGGAAAGGCACAGCAGATGCTGCCCGGGCCTTCCTTGTGCTGCTGCCCTGAAGTATGCAATTCTGGAGCCTAACTTTGACCCAAGAAAGCAGCACCGCCACCAAAATGGGCTTTGACTCTCTACAGATGGGCTTCTCAAGGGCTGGCACCCTCGCTGACTCCAATCAGACCCCAAATTCCCCACTGCTTGCTGACATCAGCAATCCGGGCTGCCTTTGTGGATATGCTGCAGATTTTCAGGGAGTTTTTCTAGCATGCCAGCATAGTCCCCAGGAAGGAGCTGCTGGTGCTGTGGCTCCCCTAAAACTTTCCTTACTGGCAAAGAGCAATTTGCTTCCCATCATGTGAGAGAGAGAGAGAGAGAGACAGGGAGGGAGATTATTTTGGGGACTAGAAAATGGCTAACCACGTGTCTACCCTAATTGGACTGGATTGAAATGCCATTGCCTAGACATTTGTGGAGGAAAAGCAGAGAGAAATAGATGTTAGGCAGAAAGGTAGAAATAAGAAATGTAGAGCTCTAAATAGCCAGGTATTTATCCCGCCCCTTTGGCCTGTAGAAAAGAGGAGTATTTTCCTCCAAGCTCTGGCTTGGCAGCCCACCGCAGCCCATTGGCAAAGACAGCCGGTTTCTCAGCTCTTGAGGCTTTGGAAGGATTTGCTTAGGCCGATCGATTTTTCTGCTGGATGCTCTGATGTCCAGCTTTGTGAGAGGAAGGAAGCATTGATAAGGACTCTTTGATTTCCAGAGTGTGGGCAAAGCAAAGAGGAGCAAAAGCCCTCCCAGAAAGGAGAACGGGGAGCCAGGGAAGAGAAGCCGCAAGAGGGCTCGCAGCGCCGAGTGTCCCTGCTGCCAACCGCGCCAGCCGCCCCCTTCGGCGGGAGGCCCCTTTCCCTGCGGGCAGTGCAAACGGTGCGTAAGTTCCTCCTCTTTCTGCTCAAAGCTGCGCCTTTGGACTAAAAGGGGCTGACCCTTTTCAAAGGCACCGCAGGGGAAGCTGGGGGCACTTGCAGCATCGCCCCCGGCAGCCGTGCTCAAGCTTAACACCCACCTCAAACCCAAAGAGCTTAGGTAAAACCCAGCCTTCACAATGAAACCTTGCCGTGCCCCAACAAGACCCAGTTGATACAAGTAGGAATAGATCCATCAAAGCTTGGTTTGATGCTGCTGATCAAATTCAAAAGAGGATGCAGCAAAAGGAGGAAGACATTTCAAGGCATTGAAAGTAGAACCATCAGACTCATGGTGCTGATCCATTGACAAATGTGCCACTGCCCGAAAAGACAGAAATTCATACTCAAACGGAGATCTCGGCACTTGCTTTCATGGTGTGTACTAGCGTCAGCAATGGATGGTTTGTTTCCTATCTTGCAGGGTGTTTGAAAGCATGAAGGAAAGGAACAAACACAGCAGAAGACATCGGCCTCGGAAGGAAGCAGAGCCTCTCCCCAAGAAGAAAAGACTCTGAAGTTAGACAAGCCTGCAGCTTGTCCAGGGCTAGCAAGAGTTAGGTGTCAATAGGACTAGATAGGAATAGGACTGTTTTTTAAGCTTTTAGGGTAGTTGAATCTTCTACATAGTTAGTGATAGGACATGATAGGAATCTCCTCAATTTAGTAGTTAAGATCCATTAGTATTATTCAAGATTCATTCGTTTCATTAGATTTCTCAATAAATTTCAAAGGTTGGGTGTTGTCTATGCTCTGCCTTTTGTCATTTTGCCTTTGTGGAGAGCCAATGGGTCTTTATCATTAAACCAAAGTTTGTTCCATTTTGTCTTTTTGTCTGTATAAAAACACTCCGGCAATGTTTGTTCCATTTGCCTGGTGTTGCAAAGACGGCACTTGCCCTGAGAGAAGAAGCTGGGCAGGCGCCACCTCCCCCAGGCCCAGCCCCTTGCTCAGCTGGCAGGACTTCCTGAGGTGTGTCTCCTTTACTGCCAGTGACGTAATGCTGGGGCTTCAGCCTTTGATTCCTCAACATCTCAGCTGGGAGTGGAAAGGGAGGCTTTGTTTAGTTCACTGAATTGCATCTAGATGAGTGGTCTGGTCTCCCCATATTTTCTGGCATAAAAGCAGCGGGTTGAGTCCTTTTTGGAGCCCAGCCAGAAAACTTGCTTTCATTTTGGGGGACTGATGGAGCTGACCAGCTTGGAGGACGTTTCTAAGCCCTCCGATTCTATCCAATTCCTATCGGCATGCACCACAAAGGCATGGCTAGTTCAGTTTCAGTTTCTCCTGAAAGGACCAGTGTCCCGCTCTGGGCCTCCAGCAATCTCCTTAGCTAAAGCCGAGCGGGTGTGATCATTATCCTCTGACTTGTCACAGCTGGGGCACTTGCGCCAAAGAAGAATCCAAGTCACTCTTTTATTGAGGCCAGCAAATGGCCCTGCCTAGCAAGGCTTTGGTGGCAGGGGCTGTGGAGGGTGGATGGAGAGGGGGCGAGGGAGGGGGCAATTGGCAGGCTGCTTCTGGGAAGCCGAGGCAAGCTTGCCCTTGTCTGATGGAGCCGGTGCAGGTGGGCTTTGGAGGTTACAAAGTATCTGCCTTGCAGTGGGACTTGTTCCAGCTGCCCCCTCAGTTTGCTGGCCAGCGGGTAACATGCAGGCTGGGAAGGAAGCAAGATTGGGACTGAAGCAAGATTTGCTTTTCTTTAAGGACAGGCAGGAAAGCAGCAAAGCTGCCTGGCTTTTGTCATATCGGCGATCTAGGCGTTAAAAGCAATGTGAAGGCCAGCAGTGTGCAAAGGTAATTCTGTTAGTGTTGCTTCCTTAGAGGAATGCCAGAGCCTTTTGGGACAACCACCGAGCTTCTCCAAGGGAGCTGGAAGAGGGATCTAGAAATTCTGCCTGAATGTTTGCTAGAGAAATGCCCGTGTGCTGTCCCTGGGTGTGTGTGTGTGTGTGTGTGTGTGTGTCCCCATCAGTTGGCCTGAAAAAGATCCTGTTTCTCCAAGTTTCAAGGGAGGAGTGATGAGGTGAGAGACCAGCTCAGAGGCCCAAAGGAGGGAAACCATGCAGTGACATTATTGGGCAGCAAAAGAAGACTTGAGAAAGGGGGCAGGATGAATGCCTCCACTTTGAGAGGAAGCTTTGGAGTTGGCTTTGCGCTGGACAACTTGCAAATTCCAGCTCCTCTCAGAGCTGGAGGAGAGCCAGTGGGAGGAGCCCTTCCGGCTCTCCAGGGCAGGAGATGAGGTCTGGGCCCTTGCACAGAGGCAGGCTCCTGTGCACCTTCAGCTGGAGGCACCTTGCAAAGAAGAACCGGGAAGAGCCAGGGCTGTCCCTGCACTGCTTTTGCCCGTCTCATCAGACGACTGAGGAGAAAAGGCCCAATGGGAAGCTTCTCAGAGCAAACTTGCAGCAGAAGAAGTAGAAGGGGCAGAGGCGGCCCATGCCTCTTTCTGTCCCATGGCTCCCCCGGGGGTTCTAGATGGAATGTTGGGCTGTGCCCATAGCAACTGTCGTTGTCTCCTGCTCCTGCGGCCCTTGCTGGAACACTGCTGGAGCAGCGCTGGAGCAGCAGCTGCAGGATCAGCTCCTGGGCTGTCCCTGACCAGCCGCCTTCTGCACTCAGCGCCAGACCCGGCCTCTGCACCGACATCCCGGTCTCCTCGTCTGCCTCCGGGCATCCCCAGAGCACTTGGGAACCCTCCAAGGTAAGAAAATCCCCGTTTGCCCTCAAAGCACTAGCACAAGGGCAGGAGGCTCCAGCTGCCTCTCCCACCAAGCACGACACACAGGCTGCGTGCTCACTTTCCCCAGACGAGCTTCCACGTGAAAGCAGGGTGCAGCTTCTGAAGGAATCGTCTTGCCTCCAGGGGAAACACAGACCTTTCCACAGAGGACCTAGAGAGGTGTCCCAGTGCAGTTGCAGATCCTCGTCCACGCATCACCTGATTAAACGTTCTTAGCACCCATTTCAGTCCTCAAACTATCTTGTGCTGACCCCAAAACAAATTGTTCCTGGCTGAGCAGGTCAGGGCTTCAGTGTCAACAAATCCCCTTATGCCCTGACTCTGCTCACACCCGCTCCAAAGCTTCAAACAGCACAATGATGGCACTTCTCCTCTGGCATCCCTGTCGTTCAGGGCATGGAAGCATTTGACTGGGCTTCTCCTCAAACACAGGCTTTCAACTTTAAAAACCATCTGCGATCAGCAATTCTTATCTACTTACCTAGTTTCATCGCTTCTAGATCCATTCTATTTTAAGATCTTTAGAGATTCTTTTTTCAGTGCACGTAGGGCTGGTTCTACCTCATGCTCAGGGGCGGCCGTCAAATGCCATCTCCTCAAGAGCACAATCACAGTAGCACAGAATTTTTTGGCTTGGAAGGGATTCTGAAAGATCACTGAGCCCAACTGCAGGGCCTGCCCGGGGCAGCCTCAACAATCACAGCCTGTGCCCAAGAGCAGTGTCCAAACACTTTTGGAGCTCAGTCAGCCTTGGTGCTGTGCCCCCTTCCCTGGGGAGGCTGTTGCAGTGCCCAAGCAGCCTGTGGCTGAAGAAGCTTTTCCTTCTATCCAACCTAAGCCTGCACTGGCACATCTCCCCTGCCATTCTCTTGGCTCTTCTCCGTGGCCCCGGGAGTGAAGAGAGTAGTGCATGGCCTTCTGCTTGCCCTCCTGAGGAAGCTGCTGACTGCTAGAGGGTCCTGCCTAGGACATTCCATGTGTCAAAAAGGCGGCAATGACAGCAAAGAGAAAGGAGCTGGGACACAGGAGCTCGGGCTTTGCAATGATGAGGATGAGAAGGAAGGCTACCGACACATCCTTGGCAGAAGGATTTTGAACTGGAGCATTGTTTTGATCTCTTTCAGGTGGAAAGGAGAGGCACAATGAAAAGGAAAGCAAGAGCCCAGATTCAGCCGTGAGTTTTGGCCTAGGGTTAAAGCACAGCAAACTGGAGGAATGGCGAGGAGGAGAACTGCTCTTTCAGAGTCAGGCTGGGATTGGTTCAAGCCTGTGGGTGCACAGCAAGGCTCTCTTGACCACTTGCCTTTCTCACCTCCACCTCCTTCTTCCTTTAGACGCATCAATGTTGGCAGCGACTTTCAGGCTGAGCTCCCAGAGCTGCAGAGCAGACCAGCAAGTGAGGATGAAGAGCCTGCAAGCCTGGTCTGGAAGCCCTGGGGGGAGGATGACTCTGACATGGAAAAACCTGACAGAGGTAGCTTTGCTTCAAGCTTTTCTTCCAGCCCTGAGCTACTTGGGTCTTGAAAAGGCTCCTTTTGCCTAAAAAGGCAGCCTTTTGAAGGCTCTGCTTCTCTCCTTGTCTTGCCCATCTTCCCATGTAGAAGTGTTAGAGACAGGAGAAAGAGCAAGCACCTTGCTCTCCAAATTGGTCAGGGCCGTTTGCCACTGGAAGAGCGGAGATTGGCCCCCACTTCTTCTTACAGAAGCTGCTTTGGAGGGAGAGCCAGCACTGCGTGGGCCCTTGCTTCAGCTGGCTCTGTCTTTGCTCTCCTTTTCATGCTCTCTCTCCAAGCTGCTGTCTTTAGCTGCCGGCCTTTCCTTCTGCCTTGCATGGCAAGCTTTGCCCTTGCTGGCCTCCAGGCTGACTTTCGGTGGGTTTTTTCTTGTGCTTGCAGTAAGAGAACTGTTGGACATGGCCAGCTCCCGTGGCATTCCCGGGGCAGCAGCTAACCTGGAGCGCGCCCTGCACTGCCTGCACCAGGCACGCGGCAGCGTTCCGGTAAGAAGCGGCTGTTTGGGCGCAGAGGAGAGGGCACAGGGAATGCAGAAGGCCTGGGCACTGGGACAGCCTTTCCTGGCTGCTCTTGGAAGAAGGGTCTTAACAGGGAGCAGAGCACTTGCTGCCTGCTGGGTCTCCTCCAGCTGCGTCAGGGCTGAGCCCAAAGGGCTCCAGCAGGGAGAATCTCCCTCCTGGAGGCGGCGGCGGCGGCGGAAGGTCCTGCTGCCTTGTAAATGGCCTGGAGATCTGAGTTCTCTAAGACATTTGGAGGGGAAATTCCCAGAAGCCTCAGTCAGCTGAGGCCATTCTGGCTGCAGGAGCAGCAAAATCCTCAGCTTGGTGAGCAAAAGGCCTCTCTTGGGGACCAGGATCAAAGGGTTGGGCAGCAAAAACTTCACCCACATGGGATACAGTCGCTTGAATGTCTGGAGAGGCAAAGGAGCTGCAAGGCAGCACCTGTGATTTTTTGGCTCATTTTAAATGTGCTGGGGCGGCTAAAGCCTTTTCCCTCTTGATCTTGCAGGAGGCTCTGGAGATGCTGCTCTCAGAGGGGCCTGCAACAGCTCAAGGCCATCCCATGGCTGATTATCATTACGCAGGTAAGCAAAGCAGAGCTTCTTGCGTCCCTGACAGATGCTGCCGTCCCCTTCATTGTTGTGGCAAGCGTTTCTGCTTCAAGAAATTGTGCTTAACACCAGCACAAGGTCTTGTCTCCTCTGCAGCTGGGGAAAGCACCAGCATCTAGTCCTTCAGCTTTACTTGTTTTCCAATCCTTCTCCCCGGGCAAGGCCTGCTCTTGTCTTCACGACCTTCTGAGGGAGCAGACACGTACACCCACGTGAATGACGGCCTGCGACCGTTTTCTTTCGGCAGCCAGTGGGATCTACTTGGTGTGGATCAAGGGATCCCTTTACTACCCGCTGCTTTTTATTGCCAGGCTCTGATAGATGGACACCTGAGGAGAAGGAGTCCTTCCAAAAGGCTTTCCACACCTACGGCAAGGATTTTCATCTCATCCAGAAGCAGGTAAAGCCACGGGACATTCTTTACCCGAGCAGATCAGCAGCAGGAAAGCTGGGTTATTTCTGGGAACAAGCACCGGGCTTCAGTCTCTCTCTTCTCAAGTACCAAGTATCTTCAAGTAGTAACAAAAGGGGACATCAAAAGCCTGTGTCAAAAGGATGATCCTGCCTCTCCAGCCCTTTTCTCCAAGCTCTTTTGGAAGATGAAGCTTTATTCTGTCAGACTTGTGGCACAGGTCTGCTGCTGCTTCCACAAGACGCTGTGCTGGCACAACTGGAGTGAAGCGGGGAAAGAAGAACTGTGCTAGATGGATTTGTTGTTGATCTGTGCATTGCGTGTATTAGCACCTAGCATAAGACACGCTTTAAGACATTGCATGATGCCTCTCTTTCTCCATGTTGATTTCATTTTACACCCTACTCCATTTCATTCATGCTTTTACTTCCTAGTTGACTCCATAGTCTACTTTTTCCCCAGTGCACCCGACACCATTTTCGATTCCTTCTTTTTCTCTTCACAACAGATCCAGACTAAGACCGTGGCCCAGTGTGTGGAGTACTACTACTCCTGGAAAAAGGAGCATAAACTTGCCAGCACTCTTGCTCAGGTGAGGGGCAAGAAAATGGAGACGTGCCAGGAAGGTCGAGAAACTGGGAGAAAAGCTGCTGGCGAGCCATGCCAGACGCCCCTTTGCCAGGATCACATCGTCCCATACACTGGGAAAGGCACAGCAGATGCTGCCCGGGCCTTCCTTGTGCTGCTGCCCTGAAGTATGCAATTCTGGAGCCTAACTTTGACCCAAGAAAGCAGCACCGCCACCAAAATGGGCTTTGACTCTCTACAGATGGGCTTCTCAAGGCCTGGCACCCTCGCTGACTCCAATCAGACCCCAAATTCCCCACTGCTTGCTGACATCAGCAATCCGGGCTGCCTTTGTGGATATGCTGCAGATTTTCAGGGAGTTTTTCTAGCATGCCAGCATAGTCCCCAGGAAGGAGCTGCTGGTGCTGTGGCTCCCCTAAAACTTTCCTTACTGGCAAAGAGCAATTTGCTTCCCATCATGTGAGAGAGAGAGAGAGAGAGACAGGGAGGGAGATTATTTTGGGGACTAGAAAATGGCTAACCACGTGTCTACCCTAATTGGACTGAATTGAAATGCCATTGCCTAGACATTTGTGGAGGAAAAGCAGAGAGAAATAGATGTTAGGCAGAAAGGTAGAAATAAGAAATGTAGAGCTCTAAATAGCCAGGTATTTATCCCGCCCCTTTGGCCTGTAGAAAAGAGGAGTATTTTCCTCCAAGCTCTGGCTTGGCAGCCCACCGCAGCCCATTGGCAAAGACAGCCGGTTTCTCAGCTCTTGAGGCTTTGGAAGGATTTGCTTAGGCCGATCGATTTTTCTGCTGGATGCTCTGATGTCCAGCTTTGTGAGAGGAAGGAAGCATTGATAAGGACTCTTTGATTTCCAGAGTGTGGGCAAAGCAAAGAGGAGCAAAAGCCCTCCCAGAAAGGAGAACGGGGAGCCAGGGAAGAGAAGCCGCAAGAGGGCTCGCAGCGCCGAGTGTCCCTGCTGCCAACCGCGCCAGCCGCCCCCTTCGGCGGGAGGCCCCTTTCCCTGCGGGCAGTGCAAACGGTGCGTAAGTTCCTCCTCTTTCTGCTCAAAGCTGCGCCTTTGGACTAAAAGGGGCTGACCCTTTTCAAAGGCACCGCAGGGGAAGCTGGGGGCACTTGCAGCATCGCCCCCGGCAGCCGTGCTCAAGCTTAACACCCACCTCAAACCCAAAGAGCTTAGGTAAAACCCAGCCTTCACAATGAAACCTTGCCGTGCCCCAACAAGACCCAGTTGATACAAGTAGGAATAGATCCATCAAAGCTTGGTTTGATGCTGCTGATCAAATTCAAAAGAGGATGCAGCAAAAGGAGGAAGACATTTCAAGGCATTGAAAGTAGAACCATCAGACTCATGGTGCTGATCCATTGACAAATGTGCCACTGCCCGAAAAGACAGAAATTCATACTCAAACGGAGATCTCGGCACTTGCTTTCATGGTGTGTACTAGCGTCAGCAATGGATGGTTTGTTTCCTATCTTGCAGGGTGTTTGAAAGCATGAAGGAAAGGAACAAACACAGCAGAAGACATCGGCCTCGGAAGGAAGCAGAGCCTCTCCCCAAGAAGAAAAGACTCTGAAGTTAGACAAGCCTGCAGCTTGTCCAGGGCTAGCAAGAGTTAGGTGTCAATAGGACTAGATAGGAATAGGACTGTTTTTTAAGCTTTTAGGGTAGTTGAATCTTCTACATAGTTAGTGATAGGACATGATAGGAATCTCCTCAATTTAGTAGTTAAGATCCATTAGTATTATTCAAGATTCATTCGTTTCATTAGATTTCTCAATAAATTTCAAAGGTTGGGTGTTGTCTATGCTCTGCCTTTTGTCATTTTGCCTTTGTGGAGAGCCAATGGGTCTTTATCATTAAACCAAAGTTTGTTCCATTTTGTCTTTTTGTCTGTATAAAAACACTCCGGCAATGTTTGTTCCATTTGCCTGGTGTTGCAAAGACGGCACTTGCCCTGAGAGAAGAAGCTGGGCAGGCGCCACCTCCCCCAGGCCCAGCCCCTTGCTCAGCTGGCAGGACTTCCTGAGGTGTGTCTCCTTTACTGCCAGTGACGTAATGCTGGGGCTTCAGCCTTTGATTCCTCAACATCTCAGCTGGGAG
The DNA here is from genome assembly GCF_051311805.1 of Agelaius phoeniceus. Classification (NCBI taxonomy): domain Eukaryota; kingdom Metazoa; phylum Chordata; class Aves; order Passeriformes; family Icteridae; genus Agelaius; species Agelaius phoeniceus. The sequence goes on along the minus strand of NC_135303.1, from coordinate 35,786,711 downwards.
TGGAAAGGGAGGCTTTGTTTAGTTCACTGAATTGCATCTAGATGAGTGGTCTGGTCTCCCCATATTTTCTGGCATAAAAGCAGCGGGTTGAGTCCTTTTTGGAGCCCAGCCAGAAAACTTGCTTTCATTTTGGGGGACTGATGGAGCTGACCAGCTTGGAGGACGTTTCTAAGCCCTCCGATTCTATCCAATTCCTATCGGCATGCACCACAAAGGCATGGCTAGTTCAGTTTCAGTTTCTCCTGAAAGGACCAGTGTCCCGCTCTGGGCCTCCAGCAATCTCCTTAGCTAAAGCCGAGCGGGTGTGATCATTATCCTCTGACTTGTCACAGCTGGGGCACTTGCGCCAAAGAAGAATCCAAGTCACTCTTTTATTGAGGCCAGCAAATGGCCCTGCCTAGCAAGGCTTTGGTGGCAGGGGCTGTGGAGGGTGGATGGAGAGGGGGCGAGGGAGGGGGCAATTGGCAGGCTGCTTCTGGGAAGCCGAGGGAAGCTTGCCCTTGTCTGATGGAGCCGGTGCAGGTGGGCTTTGGAGGCTACAAAGTATCTGCCTTGCAGTGGGACTTGTTCCAGCTGCCCCCTCAGTTTGCTGGCCAGCGGGTAACATGCAGGCTGGGAAGGAAGCAAGATTGGGACTGAAGCAAGATTTGCTTTTCTTTAAGGACAGGCAGGAAAGCAGCAAAGCTGCCTGGCTTTTGTCATATCTGGGATCTAGGCGTTAAAAGCAACGTGAAGGCCAGCAGTGTGCAAAGGTAATTCTGTTAGTGTTGCTTCCTTAGAGGAATGCCAGAGCCTTTTGGGACAACCACCGAGCTTCTCCAAGGGAGCTGGAAGAGGGATCTAGAAATTCTGCCTGAATGTTTGCTAGAGAAATGCCCGTGTGCTGTCCCTGTGTGTGTGTGTGTGTGTGTGTGTGTGTGTCCCCATCAGTTGGCCTGAAAAAGATCCTGTTTCTCCAAGTTTCAAGGGAGGAGTGATGAGGTGAGAGACCAGCTCAGAGGCCCAAAGGAGGGAAACCATGCAGTGACATTATTGGGCAGCAAAAGAAGACTTGAGAAAGGGGGCAGGATGAATGCCTCCACTTTGAGAGGAAGCTTTGGAGTTGGCTTTGCGCTGGACAACTTGCAAATTCCAGCTCCTCTCAGAGCTGGAGGAGAGCCAGTGGGAGGAGCCCTTCCGGCTCTCCAGGGCAGGAGATGAGGTCTGGGCCCTTGCACAGAGGCAGGCTCCTGTGCACCTTCAGCTGGAGGCACCTTGCAAAGAAGAACCGGGAAGAGCCAGGGCTGTCCCTGCACTGCTTTTGCCCGTCTCATCAGACGACTGAGGAGAAAAGGCCCAATGGGAAGCTTCTCAGAGCAAACTTGCAGCAGAAGAAGTAGAAGGGGCAGAGGCGGCCCATGCCTCTTTCTGTCCCATGGCTCCCCCGGGGGTTCTAGATGGAATGTTGGGCTGTGCCCATAGCAACTGTCGTTGTCTCCTGCTCCTGCGGCCCTTGCTGGAACACTGCTGGAGCAGCGCTGGAGCAGCAGCTGCAGGATCAGCTCCTGGGCTGTCCCTGACCAGCCGCCTTCTGCACTCAGCGCCAGACCCGGCCTCTGCACCGACATCCCGGTCTCCTCGTCTGCCTCCGGGCATCCCCAGAGCACTTGGGAACCCTCCAAGGTAAGAAAATCCCCGTTTGCCCTCAAAGCACTAGCACAAGGGCAGGAGGCTCCAGCTGCCTCTCCCACCAAGCACGACACACAGGCTGCGTGCTCACTTTCCCCAGACGAGCTTCCACGTGAAAGCAGGGTGCAGCTTCTGAAGGAATCGTCTTGCCTCCAGGGGAAACACAGACCTTTCCACAGAGGACCTAGAGAGGTGTCCCAGTGCAGTTGCAGATCCTCGTCCACGCATCACCTGATTAAACGTTCTTAGCACCCATTTCAGTCCTCAAACTATCTTGTGCTGACCCCAAAACAAATTGTTCCTGGCTGAGCAGGTCAGGGCTTCAGTGTCAACAAATCCCCTTATGCCCTGACTCTGCTCACACCCGCTCCAAAGCTTCAAACAGCACAATGATGGCACTTCTCCTCTGGCATCCCTGTCGTTCAGGGCATGGAAGCATTTGACTGGGCTTCTCCTCAAACACAGGCTTTCAACTTCAAAAACCATCTGGGATCAGCAATTCTTATCTACTTACCTAGTTTCATCGCTTCTAGATCCATTCTATTTTAAGATCTTTAGAGATTCTTTTTTCAGTGCATGTAGGGCTGGTTCTACCTCATGCTCAGGGGCGGCCGTCAAATGCCATCTCCTCAAGAGCACAATCACAGTAGCACAGAATTTTTTGGCTTGGAAGGGATTCTGAAAGATCACTGAGGCCAACTGCAGGGCCTGCCCGGGGCAGCCTCAACAATCACAGCCTGTGCCCAAGAGCAGTGTCCAAACACTTTTGGAGCTCAGTCAGCCTTGGTGCTGTGCCCCCTTCCCTGGGGAGGCTGTTGCAGTGCCCAAGCAGCCTCTGGCTGAAGAAGCTTTTCCTTCTATCCAACCTAAGCCTGCACTGGCACATCTCCCCTGCCATTCTCTTGGCTCTTCTCCGTGGCCCCGGGAGTGAAGAGAGTAGTGCATGGCCTTCTGCTTGCCCTCCTGAGGAAGCTGCTGACTGCTAGAGGGTCCTGCCTAGGACATTCCATGTGTCAAAAAGGCGGCAATGACAGCAAAGAGAAAGGAGCTGGGACACAGGAGCTCGGGCTTTGCAATGATGAGGATGAGAAGGAAGGCTACCGACACATCCTTGGCAGAAGGATTTTGAACTGGAGCATTGTTTTGATCTCTTTCAGGTGGAAAGGAGAGGCACAATGAAAAGGAAAGCAAGAGCCCAGATTCAGCCGTGAGTTTTGGCCTAGGGTTAAAGCACAGCAAACTGGAGGAATGGCGAGGAGGAGAACTGCTCTTTCACAGTCAGGCTGGGATTGGTTCAAGCCTGTGGGTGCACAGCAAGGCTCTCTTGACCACTTGCCTTTCTCACCTCCACCTCCTTCTTCCTTTAGACGCATCAATGTTGGCAGCGACTTTCAGGCTGAGCTCCCAGAGCTGCAGAGCAGAGCACCAAGTGAGGATGAAGAGCCTGCAAGCCTGGTCTGGAAGCCCTGGGGGGAGGATGACTCTGACATGGAAAAACCTGACAGAGGTAGCTTTGCTTCAAGCTTTTCTTCCAGCCCTGAGCTACTTGGGTCTTGAAAAGGCTCCTTTTGCCTAAAAAGGCAGCCTTTTGAAGGCTCTGCTTCTCTCCTTGTCTTGCCCATCTTCCCATGTAGAAGTGTTAGAGACAGGAGAAAGAGCAAGCACCTTGCTCTCCAAATTGGTCAGGGCCGTTTGCCACTGGAAGAGCGGAGATTGGCCCCCACTTCTTCTTACAGAAGCTGCTTTGGAGGGAGAGCCAGCACTGCGTGGGCCCTTGCTTCAGCTGGCTCTGTCTTTGCTCTCCTTTTCATGCTCTCTCTCCAAGCTGCTGTCTTTAGCTGCCGGCCTTTCCTTCTGCCTTGCATGGCAAGCTTTGCCCTTGCTGGCCTCCAGGCTGACTTTCGGTGGGTTTTTTCTTGTGCTTGCAGTAAGAGAACTGTTGGACATGGCCAGCTCCCGTGGCATTCCCGGGGCAGCAGCTAACCTGGAGCGCGCCCTGCACTGCCTGCACCAGGCACGCGGCAGCGTTCCGGTAAGAAGCGGCTGTTTGGGCGCAGAGGAGAGGGCACAGGGAATGCAGAAGGCCTGGGCACTGGGACAGCCTTTCCTGGCTGCTCTTGGAAGAAGGGTCTTAACAGGGAGCAGAGCACTTGCTGCCTGCTGGGTCTCCTCCAGCTGCGTCAGGGCTGAGCCCAAAGGGCTCCAGCAGGGAGAATCTCCCTCCTGGAGGCGGCGGCGGCGGCGGAAGGTCCTGCTGCCTTGTAAATGGCCTGGAGATCTGAGTTCTCTAAGACATTTGGAGGGGAAATTCCCAGAAGCCTCAGTCAGCTGAGGCCATTCTGGCTGCAGGAGCAGCAAAATCCTCAGCTTGGTGAGCAAAAGGCCTCTCTTGGGGACCAGGATCAAAGGGTTGGGCAGCAAAAACTTCACCCACATGGGATACAGTCGCTTGAATGTCTGGAGAGGCAAAGGAGCTGCAAGGCAGCACCTGTGATTTTTTGGCTCATTTTAAATGTGCTGGGGCGGCTAAAGCCTTTTCCCTCTTGATCTTGCAGGAGGCTCTGGAGATGCTGCTCTCAGAGGGGCCTGCAACAGCTCAAGGCCATCCCATGGCTGATTATCATTACGCAGGTAAGCAAAGCAGAGCTTCTTGCGTCCCTGACAGATGCTGCCGTCCCCTTCATTCTTGTGGCAAGGGTTTCTGCTTCAAGAAATTGTGCTTAACACCAGCACAAGGTCTTGTCTCCTCTGCAGCTGGGGAAAGCACCAGCATCTAGTCCTTCAGCTTTACTTGTTTTCCAATCCTTCTCCCCGGGCAAGGCCTGCTCTTGTCTTCACGACCTTCTGAGGGAGCAGACACGTACACCCACGTGAATGACGGCCTGCGACCGTTTTCTTTCGGCAGCCAGTGGGATCTACTTGGTGTGGATCAAGGGATCCCTTTACTAGCCGCTGCTTTTTATTGCCAGGCTCTGATAGATGGACACCTGAGGAGAAGGAGTCCTTCCAAAAGGCTTTCCACACCTACGGCAAGGATTTTCATCTCATCCAGAAGCAGGTAAAGCCACGGGACATTCTTTACCCGAGCAGATCAGCAGCAGGAAAGCTGGGTTATTTCTGGGAACAAGCACCGGGCTTCAGTCTCTCTCTTCTCAAGGAGCAAGTATCTTCAAGTAGTAACAAAAGGGGACATCAAAAGCCTGTGTCAAAAGGATGATCCTGCCTCTCCAGCCCTTTGCTCCAAGCTCTTTTGGAAGATGAAGCTTTATTCTGTCAGACTTGTGGCACAGGTCTGCTGCTGCTTCCACAAGACGCTGTGCTGGCACAACTGGAGTGAAGCGGGGAAAGAAGAACTGTGCTAGATGGATTTGTTGTTGATCTGTGCATTGCGTGTATTAGCACCTAGCATAAGACACGCTTTAAGACATTGCATGATGCCTCTCTTTCTCCATGTTGATTTCATTTTACACCCTACTCCATTTCATTCATGCTTTTACTTCCTAGTTGACTCCATAGTCTACTTTTTCCCCAGTGCACCCGACACCATTTTCGATTCCTTCTTTTTCTCTTCACAACAGATCCAGACTAAGACCGTGGCCCAGTGTGTGGAGTACTACTACTCCTGGAAAAAGGAGCATAAACTTGCCAGCACTCTTGCTCAGGTGAGGGGCAAGAAAATGGAGACGTGCCAGGAAGGTCGAGAAACTGGGAGAAAAGCTGCTGGCGAGCCATGCCAGACGCCCCTTTGCCAGGATCACATCGTCCCATACGCTGGGAAAGGCACAGCAGATGCTGCCCGGGCCTTCCTTGTGCTGCTGCCCTGAAGTATGCAATTCTGGAGCCTAACTTTGACCCAAGAAAGCAGCACCGCCACCAAAATGGGCTTTGACTCTCTACAGATGGGCTTCTCAAGGGCTGGCACCCTCGCTGACTCCAATCAGACCCCAAATTCCCCACTGCTTGCTGACATCAGCAATCCGGGCTGCCTTTGTGGATATGCTGCAGATTTTCAGGGAGTTTTTCTAGCATGCCAGCATAGTCCCCAGGAAGGAGCTGCTGGTGCTGTGGCTCCCCTAAAACTTTCCTTACTGGCAAAGAGCAATTTGCTTCCCATCATGTGAGAGAGAGAGAGAGAGAGACAGGGAGGGAGATTATTTTGGGGACTAGAAAATGGCTAACCACGTGTCTACCCTAATTGGACTGGATTGAAATGCCATTGCCTAGACATTTGTGGAGGAAAAGCAGAGAGAAATAGATGTTAGGCAGAAAGGTAGAAATAAGAAATGTAGAGCTCTAAATAGCCAGGTATTTATCCCGCCCCTTTGGCCTGTAGAAAAGAGGAGTATTTTCCTCCAAGCTCTGGCTTGGCAGCCCACCGCAGCCCATTGGCAAAGACAGCCGGTTTCTCAGCTCTTGAGGCTTTGGAAGGATTTGCTTAGGCCGATCGATTTTTCTGCTGGATGCTCTGATGTCCAGCTTTGTGAGAGGAAGGAAGCATTGATAAGGACTCTTTGATTTCCAGAGTGTGGGCAAAGCAAAGAGGAGCAAAAGCCCTCCCAGAAAGGAGAACGGGGAGCCAGGGAAGAGAAGCCGCAAGAGGGCTCGCAGCGCCGAGTGTCCCTGCTGCCAACCGCGCCAGCCGCCCCCTTCGGCGGGAGGCCCCTTTCCCTGCGGGCAGTGCAAACGGTGCGTAAGTTCCTCCTCTTTCTGCTCAAAGCTGCGCCTTTGGACTAAAAGGGGCTGACCCTTTTCAAAGGCACCGCAGGGGAAGCTGGGGGCACTTGCAGCATCGCCCCCGGCAGCCGTGCTCAAGCTTAACACCCACCTCAAACCCAAAGAGCTTAGGTAAAACCCAGCCTTCACAATGAAACCTTGCCGTGCCCCAACAAGACCCAGTTGATACAAGTAGGAATAGATCCATCAAAGCTTGGTTTGATGCTGCTGATCAAATTCAAAAGAGGATGCAGCAAAAGGAGGAAGACATTTCAAGGCATTGAAAGTAGAACCATCAGACTCATGGTGCTGATCCATTGACAAATGTGCCACTGCCCGAAAAGACAGAAATTCATACTCAAACGGAGATCTCGGCACTTGCTTTCATGGTGTGTACTAGCGTCAGCAATGGATGGTTTGTTTCCTATCTTGCAGGGTGTTTGAAAGCATGAAGGAAAGGAACAAACACAGCAGAAGACATCGGCCTCGGAAGGAAGCAGAGCCTCTCCCCAAGAAGAAAAGACTCTGAAGTTAGACAAGCCTGCAGCTTGTCCAGGGCTAGCAAGAGTTAGGTGTCAATAGGACTAGATAGGAATAGGACTGTTTTTTAAGCTTTTAGGGTAGTTGAATCTTCTACATAGTTAGTGATAGGACATGATAGGAATCTCCTCAATTTAGTAGTTAAGATCCATTAGTATTATTCAAGATTCATTCGTTTCATTAGATTTCTCAATAAATTTCAAAGGTTGGGTGTTGTCTATGCTCTGCCTTTTGTCATTTTGCCTTTGTGGAGAGCCAATGGGTCTTTATCATTAAACCAAAGTTTGTTCCATTTTGTCTTTTTGTCTGTATAAAAACACTCCGGCAATGTTTGTTCCATTTGCCTGGTGTTGCAAAGACGGCACTTGCCCTGAGAGAAGAAGCTGGGCAGGCGCCACCTCCCCCAGGCCCAGCCCCTTGCTCAGCTGGCAGGACTTCCTGAGGTGTGTCTCCTTTACTGCCAGTGACGTAATGCTGGGGCTTCAGCCTTTGATTCCTCAACATCTCAGCTGGGAGTGGAAAGGGAGGCTTTGTTTAGTTCACTGAATTGCATCTAGATGAGTGGTCTGGTCTCCCCATATTTTCTGGCATAAAAGCAGCGGGTTGAGTCCTTTTTGGAGCCCAGCCAGAAAACTTGCTTTCATTTTGGGGGACTGATGGAGCTGACCAGCTTGGAGGACGTTTCTAAGCCCTCCGATTCTATCCAATTCCTATCGGCATGCACCACAAAGGCATGGCTAGTTCAGTTTCAGTTTCTCCTGAAAGGACCAGTGTCCCGCTCTGGGCCTCCAGCAATCTCCTTAGCTAAAGCCGAGCGGGTGTGATCATTATCCTCTGACTTGTCACAGCTGGGGCACTTGCGCCAAAGAAGAATCCAAGTCACTCTTTTATTGAGGCCAGCAAATGGCCCTGCCTAGCAAGGCTTTGGTGGCAGGGGCTGTGGAGGGTGGATGGAGAGGGGGCGAGGGAGGGGGCAATTGGCAGGCTGCTTCTGGGAAGCCGAGGCAAGCTTGCCCTTGTCTGATGGAGCCGGTGCAGGTGGGCTTTGGAGGTTACAAAGTATCTGCCTTGCAGTGGGACTTGTTCCAGCTGCCCCCTCAGTTTGCTGGCCAGCGGGTAACATGCAGGCTGGGAAGGAAGCAAGATTGGGACTGAAGCAAGATTTGCTTTTCTTTAAGGACAGGCAGGAAAGCAGCAAAGCTGCCTGGCTTTTGTCATATCGGCGATCTAGGCGTTAAAAGCAATGTGAAGGCCAGCAGTGTGCAAAGGTAATTCTGTTAGTGTTGCTTCCTTAGAGGAATGCCAGAGCCTTTTGGGACAACCACCGAGCTTCTCCAAGGGAGCTGGAAGAGGGATCTAGAAATTCTGCCTGAATGTTTGCTAGAGAAATGCCCGTGTGCTGTCCCTGGGTGTGTGTGTGTGTGTGTGTGTGTGTGTCCCCATCAGTTGGCCTGAAAAAGATCCTGTTTCTCCAAGTTTCAAGGGAGGAGTGATGAGGTGAGAGACCAGCTCAGAGGCCCAAAGGAGGGAAACCATGCAGTGACATTATTGGGCAGCAAAAGAAGACTTGAGAAAGGGGGCAGGATGAATGCCTCCACTTTGAGAGGAAGCTTTGGAGTTGGCTTTGCGCTGGACAACTTGCAAATTCCAGCTCCTCTCAGAGCTGGAGGAGAGCCAGTGGGAGGAGCCCTTCCGGCTCTCCAGGGCAGGAGATGAGGTCTGGGCCCTTGCACAGAGGCAGGCTCCTGTGCACCTTCAGCTGGAGGCACCTTGCAAAGAAGAACCGGGAAGAGCCAGGGCTGTCCCTGCACTGCTTTTGCCCGTCTCATCAGACGACTGAGGAGAAAAGGCCCAATGGGAAGCTTCTCAGAGCAAACTTGCAGCAGAAGAAGTAGAAGGGGCAGAGGCGGCCCATGCCTCTTTCTGTCCCATGGCTCCCCCGGGGGTTCTAGATGGAATGTTGGGCTGTGCCCATAGCAACTGTCGTTGTCTCCTGCTCCTGCGGCCCTTGCTGGAACACTGCTGGAGCAGCGCTGGAGCAGCAGCTGCAGGATCAGCTCCTGGGCTGTCCCTGACCAGCCGCCTTCTGCACTCAGCGCCAGACCCGGCCTCTGCACCGACATCCCGGTCTCCTCGTCTGCCTCCGGGCATCCCCAGAGCACTTGGGAACCCTCCAAGGTAAGAAAATCCCCGTTTGCCCTCAAAGCACTAGCACAAGGGCAGGAGGCTCCAGCTGCCTCTCCCACCAAGCACGACACACAGGCTGCGTGCTCACTTTCCCCAGACGAGCTTCCACGTGAAAGCAGGGTGCAGCTTCTGAAGGAATCGTCTTGCCTCCAGGGGAAACACAGACCTTTCCACAGAGGACCTAGAGAGGTGTCCCAGTGCAGTTGCAGATCCTCGTCCACGCATCACCTGATTAAACGTTCTTAGCACCCATTTCAGTCCTCAAACTATCTTGTGCTGACCCCAAAACAAATTGTTCCTGGCTGAGCAGGTCAGGGCTTCAGTGTCAACAAATCCCCTTATGCCCTGACTCTGCTCACACCCGCTCCAAAGCTTCAAACAGCACAATGATGGCACTTCTCCTCTGGCATCCCTGTCGTTCAGGGCATGGAAGCATTTGACTGGGCTTCTCCTCAAACACAGGCTTTCAACTTTAAAAACCATCTGCGATCAGCAATTCTTATCTACTTACCTAGTTTCATCGCTTCTAGATCCATTCTATTTTAAGATCTTTAGAGATTCTTTTTTCAGTGCATGTAGGGCTGGTTCTACCTCATGCTCAGGGGCGGCCGTCAAATGCCATCTCCTCAAGAGCACAATCACAGTAGCACAGAATTTTTTGGCTTGGAAGGGATTCTGAAAGATCACTGAGCCCAACTGCAGGGCCTGCCCGGGGCAGCCTCAACAATCACAGCCTGTGCCCAAGAGCAGTGTCCAAACACTTTTGGAGCTCAGTCAGCCTTGGTGCTGTGCCCCCTTCCCTGGGGAGGCTGTTGCAGTGCCCAAGCAGCCTGTGGCTGAAGAAGCTTTTCCTTCTATCCAACCTAAGCCTGCACTGGCACATCTCCCCTGCCATTCTCTTGGCTCTTCTCCGTGGCCCCGGGAGTGAAGAGAGTAGTGCATGGCCTTCTGCTTGCCCTCCTGAGGAAGCTGCTGACTGCTGGAGGGTCCTGCCTAGGACATTCCATGTGTCAAAAAGGCGGCAATGACAGCAAAGAGAAAGGAGCTGGGACACAGGAGCTCGGGCTTTGCAATGATGAGGATGAGAAGGAAGGCTACCGACACATCCTTGGCAGAAGGATTTTGAACTGGAGCATTGTTTTGATCTCTTTCAGGTGGAAAGGAGAGGCACAATGAAAAGGAAAGCAAGAGCCCAGATTCAGCCGTGAGTTTTGGCCTAGGGTTAAAGCACAGCAAACTGGAGGAATGGCGAGGAGGAGAACTGCTCTTTCACAGTCAGGCTGGGATTGGTTCAAGCCTGTGGGTGCACAGCAAGGCTCTCTTGACCACTTGCCTTTCTCACCTCCACCTCCTTCTTCCTTTAGACGCATCAATGTTGGCAGCGACTTTCAGGCTGAGCTCCCAGAGCTGCAGAGCAGACCAGCAAGTGAGGATGAAGAGCCTGCAAGCCTGGTCTGGAAGCCCTGGGGGGAGGATGACTCTGACATGGAAAAACCTGACAGAGGTAGCTTTGCTTCAAGCTTTTCTTCCAGCCCTGAGCTACTTGGGTCTTGAAAAGGCTCCTTTTGCCTAAAAAGGCAGCCTTTTGAAGGCTCTGCTTCTCTCCTTGTCTTGCCCATCTTCCCATGTAGAAGTGTTAGAGACAGGAGAAAGAGCAAGCACCTTGCTCTCCAAATTGGTCAGGGCCGTTTGCCACTGGAAGAGCGGAGATTGGCCCCCACTTCTTCTTACAGAAGCTGCTTTGGAGGGAGAGCCAGCACTGCGTGGGCCCTTGCTTCAGCTGGCTCTGTCTTTGCTCTCCTTTTCATGCTCTCTCTCCAAGCTGCTGTCTTTAGCTGCCGGCCTTTCCTTCTGCCTTGCATGGCAAGCTTTGCCCTTGCTGGCCTCCAGGCTGACTTTCGGTGGGTTTTTTCTTGTGCTTGCAGTAAGAGAACTGTTGGACATGGCCAGCTCCCGTGGCATTCCCGGGGCAGCAGCTAACCTGGAGCGCGCCCTGCACTGCCTGCACCAGGCACGCGGCAGCGTTCCGGTAAGAAGCGGCTGTTTGGGCGCAGAGGAGAGGGCACAGGGAATGCAGAAGGCCTGGGCACTGGGACAGCCTTTCCTGGCTGCTCTTGGAAGAAGGGTCTTAACAGGGAGCAGAGCACTTGCTGCCTGCTGGGTCTCCTCCAGCTGCGTCAGGGCTGAGCCCAAAGGGCTCCAGCAGGGAGAATCTCCCTCCTGGAGGCGGCGGCGGCGGCGGAAGGTCCTGCTGCCTTGTAAATGGCCTGGAGATCTGAGTTCTCTAAGACATTTGGAGGGGAAATTCCCAGAAGCCTCAGTCAGCTGAGGCCATTCTGGCTGCAGGAGCAGCAAAATCCTCAGCTTGGTGAGCAAAAGGCCTCTCTTGGGGACCAGGATCAAAGGGTTGGGCAGCAAAAACTTCACCCACATGGGATACAGTCGCTTGAATGTCTGGAGAGGCAAAGGAGCTGCAAGGCAGCACCTGTGATTTTTTGGCTCATTTTAAATGTGCTGGGGCGGCTAAAGCCTTTTCCCTCTTGATCTTGCAGGAGGCTCTGGAGATGCTGCTCTCAGAGGGGCCTGCAACAGCTCAAGGCCATCCCATGGCTGATTATCATTACGCAGGTAAGCAAAGCAGAGCTTCTTGCGTCCCTGACAGATGCTGCCGTCCCCTTCATTCTTGTGGCAAGGGTTTCTGCTTCAAGAAATTGTGCTTAACACCAGCACAAGGTCTTGTCTCCTCTGCAGCTGGGGAAAGCACCAGCATCTAGTCCTTCAGCTTTACTTGTTTTCCAATCCTTCTCCCCGGGCAAGGCCTGCTCTTGTCTTCACGACCTTCTGAGGGAGCAGACACGTACACCCACGTGAATGACGGCCTGCGACCGTTTTCTTTCGGCAGCCAGTGGGATCTACTTGGTGTGGATCAAGGGATCCCTTTACTACCCGCTGCTTTTTATTGCCAGGCTCTGATAGATGGACACCTGAGGAGAAGGAGTCCTTCCAAAAGGCTTTCCACACCTACGGCAAGGATTTTCATCTCATCCAGAAGCAGGTAAAGCCACGGGACATTCTTTACCCGAGCAGATCAGCAGCAGGAAAGCTGGGTTATTTCTGGGAACAAGCACCGGGCTTCAGTCTCTCTCTTCTCAAGTACCAAGTATCTTCAAGTAGTAACAAAAGGGGACATCAAAAGCCTGTGTCAAAAGGATGATCCTGCCTCTCCAGCCCTTTTCTCCAAGCTCTTTTGGAAGATGAAGCTTTATTCTGTCAGACTTGTGGCACAGGTCTGCTGCTGCTTCCACAAGACGCTGTGCTGGCACAACTGGAGTGAAGCGGGGAAAGAAGAACTGTGCTAGATGGATTTGTTGTTGATCTGTGCATTGCGTGTATTAGCACCTAGCATAAGACACGCTTTAAGACATTGCATGATGCCTCTCTTTCTCCATGTTGATTTCATTTTACACCCTACTCCATTTCATTCATGCTTTTACTTCCTAGTTGACTCCATAGTCTACTTTTTCCCCAGTGCACCCGACACCATTTTCGATTCCTTCTTTTTCTCTTCACAACAGATCCAGACTAAGACCGTGGCCCAGTGTGTGGAGTACTACTACTCCTGGAAAAAGGAGCATAAACTTGCCAGCACTCTTGCTCAGGTGAGGGGCAAGAAAATGGAGACGTGCCAGGAAGGTCGAGAAACTGGGAGAAAAGCTGCTGGCGAGCCATGCCAGACGCCCCTTTGCCAGGATCACATCGTCCCATACACTGGGAAAGGCACAGCAGATGCTGCCCGGGCCTTCCTTGTGCTGCTGCCCTGAAGTATGCAATTCTGGAGCCTAACTTTGACCCAAGAAAGCAGCACCGCCACCAAAATGGGCTTTGACTCTCTACAGATGGGCTTCTCAAGGGCTGGCACCCTCGCTGACTCCAATCAGACCCCAAATTCCCCACTGCTTGCTGACATCAGCAATCCGGGCTGCCTTTGTGGATATGCTGCAGATTTTCAGGGAGTTTTTCTAGCATGCCAGCATAGTCCCCAGGAAGGAGCTGCTGGTGCTGTGGCTCCCCTAAAACTTTCCTTACTGGCAAAGAGCAATTTGCTTCCCATCATGTGAGAGAGAGAGAGAGAGAGACAGGGAGGGAGATTATTTTGGGGACTAGAAAATGGCTAACCACGTGTCTACCCTAATTGGACTGAATTGAAATGCCATTGCCTAGACATTTGTGGAGGAAAAGCAGAGAGAAATAGATGTTAGGCAGAAAGGTAGAAATAAGAAATGTAGAGCTCTAAATAGCCAGGTATTTATCCCGCCCCTTTGGCCTGTAGAAAAGAGGAGTATTTTCCTCCAAGCTCTGGCTTGGCAGCCCACCGCAGCCCATTGGCAAAGACAGCCGGTTTCTCAGCTCTTGAGGCTTTGGAAGGATTTGCTTAGGCCGATAGATTTTTCTGCTGGATGCTCTGATGTCCAGCTTTGTGAGAGGAAGGAAGCATTGATAAGGACTCTTTGATTTCCAGAGTGTGGGCAAAGCAAAGAGGAGCAAAAGCCCTCCCAGAAAGGAGAACGGGGAGCCAGGGAAGAGAAGCCGCAAGAGGGCTCGCAGCGCCGAGTGTCCCTGCTGCCAACCGCGCCAGCCGCCCCCTTCGGCGGGAGGCCCCTTTCCCTGCGGGCAGTGCAAACGGTGCGTAAGTTCCTCCTCTTTCTGCTCAAAGCTGCGCCTTTGGACTAAAAGGGGCTGACCCTTTTCAAAGGCACCGCAGGGGAAGCTGGGGGCACTTGCAGCATCGCCCCCGGCAGCCGTGCTCAAGCTTAACACCCACCTCAAACCCAAAGAGCTTAGGTAAAACCCAGCCTTCACAATGAAACCTTGCCGTGCCCCAACAAGACCCAGTTGATACAAGTAGGAATAGATCCATCAAAGCTTGGTTTGATGCTGCTGATCAAATTCAAAAGAGGATGCAGCAAAAGGAGGAAGACATTTCAAGGCATTGAAAGTAGAACCATCAGACTCATGGTGCTGATCCATTGACAAATGTGCCACTGCCCGAAAAGACAGAAATTCATACTCAAACGGAGATCTTGGCACTTGCTTTCATGGTGTGTACTAGCGTGAGCAATGGATGGTTTGTTTCCTATCTTGCAGGGTGTTTGAAAGCATGAAGGAAAGGAACAAACACAGCAGAAGACATCGGCCTCGGAAGGAAGCAGAGCCTCTCCCCAAGAAGAAAAGACTCTGAAGTTAGACAAGCCTGCAGCTTGTCCAGGGCTAGCAAGAGTTAGGTGTCAATAGGACTAGATAGGAATAGGACTGTTTTTTAAGCTTTTAGGGTAGTTGAATCTTCTACATAGTTAGTGATAGGACATGATAGGAATCTCCTCAATTTAGTAGTTAAGATCCATTAGTATTATTCAAGATTCATTCGTTTCATTAGATTTCTCAATAAATTTCAAAGGTTGGGTGTTGTCTATGCTCTGCCTTTTGTCATTTTGCCTTTGTGGAGAGCCAATGGGTCTTTATCATTAAACCAAAGTTTGTTCCATTTTGTCTTTTTGTCTGTATAAAAACACTCCGGCAATGTTTGTTCCATTTGCCTGGTGTTGCAAAGACGGCACTTGCCCTGAGAGAAGAAGCTGGGCAGGCGCCACCTCCCCCAGGCCCAGCCCCTTGCTCAGCTGGCAGGACTTCCTGAGGTGTGTCTCCTTTACTGCCAGTGACGTAATGCTGGGGCTTCAGCCTTTGATTCCTCAACATCTCAGCTGGGAGTGGAAAGGGAGGCTTTGTTTAGTTCACTGAATTGCATCTAGATGAGTGGTCTGGTCTCCCCATATTTTCTGGCATAAAAGCAGCGGGTTGAGTCCTTTTTGGAGCCCAGCCAGAAAACTTGCTTTCATTTTGGGGGACTGATGGAGCTGACCAGCTTGGAGGACGTTTCTAAGCCCTCCGATTCTATCCAATTCCTATCGGCATGCACCACAAAGGCATGGCTAGTTCAGTTTCAGTTTCTCCTGAAAGGACCAGTGTCCCGCTCTGGGCCTCCAGCAATCTCCTTAGCTAAAGCCGAGCGGGTGTGATCATTATCCTCTGACTTGTCACAGCTGGGGCACTTGCGCCAAAGAAGAATCCAAGTCACTCTTTTATTGAGGCCAGCAAATGGCCCTGCCTAGCAAGGCTTTGGTGGCAGGGGCTGTGGAGGGTGGATGGAGAGGGGGCGAGGGAGGGGGCAATTGGCAGGCTGCTTCTGGGAAGCCGAGGGAAGCTTGCCCTTGTCTGATGGAGCCGGTGCAGGTGGGCTTTGGAGGCTACAAAGTATCTGCCTTGCAGTGGGACTTGTTCCAGCTGCCCCCTCAGTTTGCTGGCCAGCGGGTAACATGCAGGCTGGGAAGGAAGCAAGATTGGGACTGAAGCAAGATTTGCTTTTCTTTAAGGACAGGCAGGAAAGCAGCAAAGCTGCCTGGCTTTTGTCATATCTGGGATCTAGGCGTTAAAAGCAACGTGAAGGCCAGCAGTGTGCAAAGGTAATTCTGTTAGTGTTGCTTCCTTAGAGGAATGCCAGAGCCTTTTGGGACAACCACCGAGCTTCTCCAAGGGAGCTGGAAGAGGGATCTAGAAATTCTGCCTGAATGTTTGCTAGAGAAATGCCCGTGTGCTGTCCCTGTGTGTGTGTGTGTGTGTGTGTGTGTGTGTGTCCCCATCAGTTGGCCTGAAAAAGATCCTGTTTCTCCAAGTTTCAAGGGAGGAGTGATGAGGTGAGAGACCAGCTCAGAGGCCCAAAGGAGGGAAACCATGCAGTGACATTATTGGGCAGCAAAAGAAGACTTGAGAAAGGGGGCAGGATGAATGCCTCCACTTTGAGAGGAAGCTTTGGAGTTGGCTTTGCGCTGGACAACTTGCAAATTCCAGCTCCTCTCAGAGCTGGAGGAGAGCCAGTGGGAGGAGCCCTTCCGGCTCTCCAGGGCAGGAGATGAGGTCTGGGCCCTTGCACAGAGGCAGGCTCCTGTGCACCTTCAGCTGGAGGCACCTTGCAAAGAAGAACCGGGAAGAGCCAGGGCTGTCCCTGCACTGCTTTTGCCCGTCTCATCAGACGACTGAGGAGAAAAGGCCCAATGGGAAGCTTCTCAGAGCAAACTTGCAGCAGAAGAAGTAGAAGGGGCAGAGGCGGCCCATGCCTCTTTCTGTCCCATGGCTCCCCCGGGGGTTCTAGATGGAATGTTGGGCTGTGCCCATAGCAACTGTCGTTGTCTCCTGCTCCTGCGGCCCTTGCTGGAACACTGCTGGAGCAGCGCTGGAGCAGCAGCTGCAGGATCAGCTCCTGGGCTGTCCCTGACCAGCCGCCTTCTGCACTCAGCGCCAGACCCGGCCTCTGCACCGACATCCCGGTCTCCTCGTCTGCCTCCGGGCATCCCCAGAGCACTTGGGAACCCTCCAAGGTAAGAAAATCCCCGTTTGCCCTCAAAGCACTAGCACAAGGGCAGGAGGCTCCAGCTGCCTCTCCCACCAAGCACGACACACAGGCTGCGTGCTCACTTTCCCCAGACGAGCTTCCACGTGAAAGCAGGGTGCAGCTTCTGAAGGAATCGTCTTGCCTCCAGGGGAAACACAGACCTTTCCACAGAGGACCTAGAGAGGTGTCCCAGTGCAGTTGCAGATCCTCGTCCACGCATCACCTGATTAAACGTTCTTAGCACCCATTTCAGTCCTCAAACTATCTTGTGCTGACCCCAAAACAAATTGTTCCTGGCTGAGCAGGTCAGGGCTTCAGTGTCAACAAATCCCCTTATGCCCTGACTCTGCTCACACCCGCTCCAAAGCTTCAAACAGCACAATGATGGCACTTCTCCTCTGGCATCCCTGTCGTTCAGGGCATGGAAGCATTTGACTGGGCTTCTCCTCAAACACAGGCTTTCAACTTCAAAAACCATCTGGGATCAGCAATTCTTATCTACTTACCTAGTTTCATCGCTTCTAGATCCATTCTATTTTAAGATCTTTAGAGATTCTTTTTTCAGTGCATGTAGGGCTGGTTCTACCTCATGCTCAGGGGCGGCCGTCAAATGCCATCTCCTCAAGAGCACAATCACAGTAGCACAGAATTTTTTGGCTTGGAAGGGATTCTGAAAGATCACTGAGCCCAACTGCAGGGCCTGCCCGGGGCAGCCTCAACAATCACAGCCTGTGCCCAAGAGCAGTGTCCAAACACTTTTGGAGCTCAGTCAGCCTTGGTGCTGTGCCCCCTTCCCTGGGGAGGCTGTTGCAGTGCCCAAGCAGCCTGTGGCTGAAGAAGCTTTTCCTTCTATCCAACCTAAGCCTGCACTGGCACATCTCCCCTGCCATTCTCTTGGCTCTTCTCCGTGGCCCCGGGAGTGAAGAGAGTAGTGCATGGCCTTCTGCTTGCCCTCCTGAGGAAGCTGCTGACTGCTAGAGGGTCCTGCCTAGGACATTCCATGTGTCAAAAAGGCGGCAATGACAGCAAAGAGAAAGGAGCTGGGACACAGGAGCTCGGGCTTTGCAATGATGAGGATGAGAAGGAAGGCTACCGACACATCCTTGGCAGAAGGATTTTGAACTGGAGCATTGTTTTGATCTCTTTCAGGTGGAAAGGAGAGGCACAATGAAAAGGAAAGCAAGAGCCCAGATTCAGCCGTGAGTTTTGGCCTAGGGTTAAAGCACAGCAAACTGGAGGAATGGCGAGGAGGAGAACTGCTCTTTCACAGTCAGGCTGGGATTGGTTCAAGCCTGTGGGTGCACAGCAAGGCTCTCTTGACCACTTGCCTTTCTCACCTCCACCTCCTTCTTCCTTTAGACGCATCAATGTTGGCAGCGACTTTCAGGCTGAGCTCCCAGAGCTGCAGAGCAGAGCACCAAGTGAGGATGAAGAGCCTGCAAGCCTGGTCTGGAAGCCCTGGGGGGAGGATGACTCTGACATGGAAAAACCTGACAGAGGTAGCTTTGCTTCAAGCTTTTCTTCCAGCCCTGAGCTACTTGGGTCTTGAAAAGGCTCCTTTTGCCTAAAAAGGCAGCCTTTTGAAGGCTCTGCTTCTCTCCTTGTCTTGCCCATCTTCCCATGTAGAAGTGTTAGAGACAGGAGAAAGAGCAAGCACCTTGCTCTCCAAATTGGTCAGGGCCGTTTGCCACTGGAAGAGCGGAGATTGGCCCCCACTTCTTCTTACAGAAGCTGCTTTGGAGGGAGAGCCAGCACTGCGTGGGCCCTTGCTTCAGCTGGCTCTGTCTTTGCTCTCCTTTTCATGCTCTCTCTCCAAGCTGCTGTCTTTAGCTGCCGGCCTTTCCTTCTGCCTTGCATGGCAAGCTTTGCCCTTGCTGGCCTCCAGGCTGACTTTCGGTGGGTTTTTTCTTGTGCTTGCAGTAAGAGAACTGTTGGACATGGCCAGCTCCCGTGGCATTCCCGGGGCAGCAGCTAACCTGGAGCGCGCCCTGCACTGCCTGCACCAGGCACGCGGCAGCGTTCCGGTAAGAAGCGGCTGTTTGGGCGCAGAGGAGAGGGCACAGGGAATGCAGAAGGCCTGGGCACTGGGACAGCCTTTCCTGGCTGCTCTTGGAAGAAGGGTCTTAACAGGGAGCAGAGCACTTGCTGCCTGCTGGGTCTCCTCCAGCTGCGTCAGGGCTGAGCCCAAAGGGCTCCAGCAGGGAGAATCTCCCTCCTGGAGGCGGCGGCGGCGGCGGAAGGTCCTGCTGCCTTGTAAATGGCCTGGAGATCTGAGTTCTCTAAGACATTTGGAGGGGAAATTCCCAGAAGCCTCAGTCAGCTGAGGCCATTCTGGCTGCAGGAGCAGCAAAATCCTCAGCTTGGTGAGCAAAAGGCCTCTCTTGGGGACCAGGATCAAAGGGTTGGGCAGCAAAAACTTCACCCACATGGGATACAGTCGCTTGAATGTCTGGAGAGGCAAAGGAGCTGCAAGGCAGCACCTGTGATTTTTTGGCTCATTTTAAATGTGCTGGGGCGGCTAAAGCCTTTTCCCTCTTGATCTTGCAGGAGGCTCTGGAGATGCTGCTCTCAGAGGGGCCTGCAACAGCTCAAGGCCATCCCATGGCTGATTATCATTACGCAGGTAAGCAAAGCAGAGCTTCTTGCGTCCCTGACAGATGCTGCCGTCCCCTTCATTGTTGTGGCAAGCGTTTCTGCTTCAAGAAATTGTGCTTAACACCAGCACAAGGTCTTGTCTCCTCTGCAGCTGGGGAAAGCACCAGCATCTAGTCCTTCAGCTTTACTTGTTTTCCAATCCTTCTCCCCGGGCAAGGCCTGCTCTTGTCTTCACGACCTTCTGAGGGAGCAGACACGTACACCCACGTGAATGACGGCCTGCGACCGTTTTCTTTCGGCAGCCAGTGGGATCTACTTGGTGTGGATCAAGGGATCCCTTTACTACCCGCTGCTTTTTATTGCCAGGCTCTGATAGATGGACACCTGAGGAGAAGGAGTCCTTCCAAAAGGCTTTCCACACCTACGGCAAGGATTTTCATCTCATCCAGAAGCAGGTAAAGCCACGGGACATTCTTTACCCGAGCAGATCAGCAGCAGGAAAGCTGGGTTATTTCTGGGAACAAGCACCGGGCTTCAGTCTCTCTCTTCTCAAGGAGCAAGTATCTTCAAGTAGTAACAAAAGGGGACATCAAAAGCCTGTGTCAAAAGGATGATCCTGCCTCTCCAGCCCTTTGCTCCAAGCTCTTTTGGAAGATGAAGCTTTATTCTGTCAGACTTGTGGCACAGGTCTGCTGCTGCTTCCACAAGACGCTGTGCTGGCACAACTGGAGTGAAGCGGGGAAAGAAGAACTGTGCTAGATGGATTTGTTGTTGATCTGTGCATTGCGTGTATTAGCACCTAGCATAAGACACGCTTTAAGACATTGCATGATGCCTCTCTTTCCCCATGTTGATTTCATTTTACACCCTACTCCATTTCATTCATGCTTTTACTTCCTAGTTGACTCCATAGTCTACTTTTTCCCCAGTGCACCCGACACCATTTTCGATTCCTTCTTTTTCTCTTCACAACAGATCCAGACTAAGACCGTGGCCCAGTGTGTGGAGTACTACTACTCCTGGAAAAAGGAGCATAAACTTGCCAGCACTCTTGCTCAGGTGAGGGGCAAGAAAATGGAGACGTGCCAGGAAGGTCGAGAAACTGGGAGAAAAGCTGCTGGCGAGCCATGCCAGACGCCCCTTTGCCAGGATCACATCGTCCCATACGCTGGGAAAGGCACAGCAGATGCTGCCCGGGCCTTCCTTGTGCTGCTGCCCTGAAGTATGCAATTCTGGAGCCTAACTTTGACCCAAGAAAGCAGCACCGCCACCAAAATGGGCTTTGACTCTCTACAGATGGGCTTCTCAAGGGCTGGCACCCTCGCTGACTCCAATCAGACCCCAAATTCCCCACTGCTTGCTGACATCAGCAATCCGGGCTGCCTTTGTGGATATGCTGCAGATTTTCAGGGAGTTTTTCTAGCATGCCAGCATAGTCCCCAAGAAGGAGCTGCTGGTGCTGTGGCTCCCCTAAAACTTTCCTTAGCGGCAAAGAGCAATTTGCTTCCCATCATGTGAGAGAGAGAGAGAGAGAGACAGGGAGGGAGATTATTTTGGGGACTAGAAAATGGCTAACCACGTGTCTACCCTAATTGGACGTAATTGAAATGCCATTGCCTAGACATTTGTGGAGGAAAAGCAGAGAGAAATAGATGTTAGGCAGAAAGGTAGAAATAAGAAATGTAGAGCTCTAAATAGCCAGGTATTTATCCCGCCCCTTTGGCCTGTAGAAAAGAGGAGTATTTTCCTCCAAGCTCTGGCTTGGCAGCCCACCGCAGCCCATTGGCAAAGACAGCCGGTTTCTCAGCTCTTGAGGCTTTGGAAGGATTTGCTTAGGCCGATCGATTTTTCTGCTGGATGCTCTGATGTCCAGCTTTGTGAGAGGAAGGAAGCATTGATAAGGACTCTTTGATTTCCAGAGTGTGGGCAAAGCAAAGAGGAGCAAAAGCCCTCCCAGAAAGGAGAACGGGGAGCCAGGGAAGAGAAGCCGCAAGAGGGCTCGCAGCGCCGAGTGTCCCTGCTGCCAACCGCGCCAGCCGCCCCCTTCGGCGGGAGGCCCCTTTCCCTGCGGGCAGTGCAAACGGTGCGTAAGTTCCTCCTCTTTCTGCTCAAAGCTGCGCCTTTGGACTAAAAGGGGCTGACCCTTTTCAAAGGCACCGCAGGGGAAGCTGGGGGCACTTGCAGCATCGCCCCCGGCAGCCGTGCTCAAGCTTAACACCCACCTCAAACCCAAAGAGCTTAGGTAAAACCCAGCCTTCACAATGAAACCTTGCCGTGCCCCAACAAGACCCAGTTGATACAAGTAGGAATAGATCCATCAAAGCTTGGTTTGATGCTGCT
Source organism: Agelaius phoeniceus (assembly GCF_051311805.1). Taxonomy (NCBI): domain Eukaryota; kingdom Metazoa; phylum Chordata; class Aves; order Passeriformes; family Icteridae; genus Agelaius; species Agelaius phoeniceus. Next base: position 35,765,224 of record NC_135303.1, on the reverse strand, counting down.
GATCAAATTCAAAAGAGGATGCAGCAAAAGGAGGAAGACATTTCAAGGCATTGAAAGTAGAACCATCAGACTCATGGTGCTGATCCATTGACAAATGTGCCACTGCCCGAAAAGACAGAAATTCATACTCAAACGGAGATCTCGGCACTTGCTTTCATGGTGTGTACTAGCGTCAGCAATGGATGGTTTGTTTCCTATCTTGCAGGGTGTTTGAAAGCATGAAGGAAAGGAACAAACACAGCAGAAGACATCGGCCTCGGAAGGAAGCAGAGCCTCTCCCCAAGAAGAAAAGACTCTGAAGTTAGACAAGCCTGCAGCTTGTCCAGGGCTAGCAAGAGTTAGGTGTCAATAGGACTAGATAGGAATAGGACTGTTTTTTAAGCTTTTAGGGTAGTTGAATCTTCTACATAGTTAGTGATAGGACATGATAGGAATCTCCTCAATTTAGTAGTTAAGATCCATTAGTATTATTCAAGATTCATTCGTTTCATTAGATTTCTCAATAAATTTCAAAGGTTGGGTGTTGTCTATGCTCTGCCTTTTGTCATTTTGCCTTTGTGGAGAGCCAATGGGTCTTTATCATTAAACCAAAGTTTGTTCCATTTTGTCTTTTTGTCTGTATAAAAACACTCCGGCAATGTTTGTTCCATTTGCCTGGTGTTGCAAAGACGGCACTTGCCCTGAGAGAAGAAGCTGGGCAGGCGCCACCTCCCCCAGGCCCAGCCCCTTGCTCAGCTGGCAGGACTTCCTGAGGTGTGTCTCCTTTACTGCCAGTGACGTAATGCTGGGGCTTCAGCCTTTGATTCCTCAACATCTCAGCTGGGAGTGGAAAGGGAGGCTTTGTTTAGTTCACTGAATTGCATCTAGATGAGTGGTCTGGTCTCCCCATATTTTCTGGCATAAAAGCAGCGGGTTGAGTCCTTTTTGGAGCCCAGCCAGAAAACTTGCTTTCATTTTGGGGGACTGATGGAGCTGACCAGCTTGGAGGACGTTTCTAAGCCCTCCGATTCTATCCAATTCCTATCGGCATGCACCACAAAGGCATGGCTAGTTCAGTTTCAGTTTCTCCTGAAAGGACCAGTGTCCCGCTCTGGGCCTCCAGCAATCTCCTTAGCTAAAGCCGAGCGGGTGTGATCATTATCCTCTGACTTGTCACAGCTGGGGCACTTGCGCCAAAGAAGAATCCAAGTCACTCTTTTATTGAGGCCAGCAAATGGCCCTGCCTAGCAAGGCTTTGGTGGCAGGGGCTGTGGAGGGTGGATGGAGAGGGGGCGAGGGAGGGGGCAATTGGCAGGCTGCTTCTGGGAAGCCGAGGGAAGCTTGCCCTTGTCTGATGGAGCCGGTGCAGGTGGGCTTTGGAGGCTACAAAGTATCTGCCTTGCAGTGGGACTTGTTCCAGCTGCCCCCTCAGTTTGCTGGCCAGCGGGTAACATGCAGGCTGGGAAGGAAGCAAGATTGGGACTGAAGCAAGATTTGCTTTTCTTTAAGGACAGGCAGGAAAGCAGCAAAGCTGCCTGGCTTTTGTCATATCTGGGATCTAGGCGTTAAAAGCAACGTGAAGGCCAGCAGTGTGCAAAGGTAATTCTGTTAGTGTTGCTTCCTTAGAGGAATGCCAGAGCCTTTTGGGACAACCACCGAGCTTCTCCAAGGGAGCTGGAAGAGGGATCTAGAAATTCTGCCTGAATGTTTGCTAGAGAAATGCCCGTGTGCTGTCCCTGTGTGTGTGTGTGTGTGTGTGTGTGTGTGTGTCCCCATCAGTTGGCCTGAAAAAGATCCTGTTTCTCCAAGTTTCAAGGGAGGAGTGATGAGGTGAGAGACCAGCTCAGAGGCCCAAAGGAGGGAAACCATGCAGTGACATTATTGGGCAGCAAAAGAAGACTTGAGAAAGGGGGCAGGATGAATGCCTCCACTTTGAGAGGAAGCTTTGGAGTTGGCTTTGCGCTGGACAACTTGCAAATTCCAGCTCCTCTCAGAGCTGGAGGAGAGCCAGTGGGAGGAGCCCTTCCGGCTCTCCAGGGCAGGAGATGAGGTCTGGGCCCTTGCACAGAGGCAGGCTCCTGTGCACCTTCAGCTGGAGGCACCTTGCAAAGAAGAACCGGGAAGAGCCAGGGCTGTCCCTGCACTGCTTTTGCCCGTCTCATCAGACGACTGAGGAGAAAAGGCCCAATGGGAAGCTTCTCAGAGCAAACTTGCAGCAGAAGAAGTAGAAGGGGCAGAGGCGGCCCATGCCCCTTTCTGTCCCATGGCTCCCCCGGGGGTTCTAGATGGAATGTTGGGCTGTGCCCATAGCAACTGTCGTTGTCTCCTGCTCCTGCGGCCCTTGCTGGAACACTGCTGGAGCAGCGCTGGAGCAGCAGCTGCAGGATCAGCTCCTGGGCTGTCCCTGACCAGCCGCCTTCTGCACTCAGCGCCAGACCCGGCCTCTGCACCGACATCCCGGTCTCCTCGTCTGCCTCCGGGCATCCCCAGAGCACTTGGGAACCCTCCAAGGTAAGAAAATCCCCGTTTGCCCTCAAAGCACTAGCACAAGGGCAGGAGGCTCCAGCTGCCTCTCCCACCAAGCACGACACACAGGCTGCGTGCTCACTTTCCCCAGACGAGCTTCCACGTGAAAGCAGGGTGCAGCTTCTGAAGGAATCGTCTTGCCTCCAGGGGAAACACAGACCTTTCCACAGAGGACCTAGAGAGGTGTCCCAGTGCAGTTGCAGATCCTCGTCCACGCATCACCTGATTAAACGTTCTTAGCACCCATTTCAGTCCTCAAACTATCTTGTGCTGACCCCAAAACAAATTGTTCCTGGCTGAGCAGGTCAGGGCTTCAGTGTCAACAAATCCCCTTATGCCCTGACTCTGCTCACACCCGCTCCAAAGCTTCAAACAGCACAATGATGGCACTTCTCCTCTGGCATCCCTGTCGTTCAGGGCATGGAAGCATTTGACTGGGCTTCTCCTCAAACACAGGCTTTCAACTTCAAAAACCATCTGGGATCAGCAATTCTTATCTACTTACCTAGTTTCATCGCTTCTAGATCCATTCTATTTTAAGATCTTTAGAGATTCTTTTTTCAGTGCATGTAGGGCTGGTTCTACCTCATGCTCAGGGGCGGCCGTCAAATGCCATCTCCTCAAGAGCACAATCACAGTAGCACAGAATTTTTTGGCTTGGAAGGGATTCTGAAAGATCACTGAGGCCAACTGCAGGGCCTGCCCGGGGCAGCCTCAACAATCACAGCCTGTGCCCAAGAGCAGTGTCCAAACACTTTTGGAGCTCAGTCAGCCTTGGTGCTGTGCCCCCTTCCCTGGGGAGGCTGTTGCAGTGCCCAAGCAGCCTGTGGCTGAAGAAGCTTTTCCTTCTATCCAACCTAAGCCTGCACTGGCACATCTCCCCTGCCATTCTCTTGGCTCTTCTCCGTGGCCCCGGGAGTGAAGAGAGTAGTGCATGGCCTTCTGCTTGCCCTCCTGAGGAAGCTGCTGACTGCTAGAGGGTCCTGCCTAGGACATTCCATGTGTCAAAAAGGCGGCAATGACAGCAAAGAGAAAGGAGCTGGGACACAGGAGCTCGGGCTTTGCAATGATGAGGATGAGAAGGAAGGCTACCGACACATCCTTGGCAGAAGGATTTTGAACTGGAGCATTGTTTTGATCTCTTTCAGGTGGAAAGGAGAGGCACAATGAAAAGGAAAGCAAGAGCCCAGATTCAGCCGTGAGTTTTGGCCTAGGGTTAAAGCACAGCAAACTGGAGGAATGGCGAGGAGGAGAACTGCTCTTTCAGAGTCAGGCTGGGATTGGTTCAAGCCTGTGGGTGCACAGCAAGGCTCTCTTGACCACTTGCCTTTCTCACCTCCACCTCCTTCTTCCTTTAGACGCATCAATGTTGGCAGCGACTTTCAGGCTGAGCTCCCAGAGCTGCAGAGCAGACCAGCAAGTGAGGATGAAGAGCCTGCAAGCCTGGTCTGGAAGCCCTGGGGGGAGGATGACTCTGACATGGAAAAACCTGACAGAGGTAGCTTTGCTTCAAGCTTTTCTTCCAGCCCTGAGCTACTTGGGTCTTGAAAAGGCTCCTTTTGCCTAAAAAGGCAGCCTTTTGAAGGCTCTGCTTCTCTCCTTGTCTTGCCCATCTTCCCATGTAGAAGTGTTAGAGACAGGAGAAAGAGCAAGCACCTTGCTCTCCAAATTGGTCAGGGCCGTTTGCCACTGGAAGAGCGGAGATTGGCCCCCACTTCTTCTTACAGAAGCTGCTTTGGAGGGAGAGCCAGCACTGCGTGGGCCCTTGCTTCAGCTGGCTCTGTCTTTGCTCTCCTTTTCATGCTCTCTCTCCAAGCTGCTGTCTTTAGCTGCCGGCCTTTCCTTCTGCCTTGCATGGCAAGCTTTGCCCTTGCTGGCCTCCAGGCTGACTTTCGGTGGGTTTTTTCTTGTGCTTGCAGTAAGAGAACTGTTGGACATGGCCAGCTCCCGTGGCATTCCCGGGGCAGCAGCTAACCTGGAGCGCGCCCTGCACTGCCTGCACCAGGCACGCGGCAGCGTTCCGGTAAGAAGCGGCTGTTTGGGCGCAGAGGAGAGGGCACAGGGAATGCAGAAGGCCTGGGCACTGGGACAGCCTTTCCTGGCTGCTCTTGGAAGAAGGGTCTTAACAGGGAGCAGAGCACTTGCTGCCTGCTGGGTCTCCTCCAGCTGCGTCAGGGCTGAGCCCAAAGGGCTCCAGCAGGGAGAATCTCCCTCCTGGAGGCGGCGGCGGCGGAAGGTCCTGCTGCCTTGTAAATGGCCTGGAGATCTGAGTTCTCTAAGACATTTGGAGGGGAAATTCCCAGAAGCCTCAGTCAGCTGAGGCCATTCTGGCTGCAGGAGCAGCAAAATCCTCAGCTTGGTGAGCAAAAGGCCTCTCTTGGGGACCAGGATCAAAGGGTTGGGCAGCAAAAACTTCACCCACATGGGATACAGTCGCTTGAATGTCTGGAGAGGCAAAGGAGCTGCAAGGCAGCACCTGTGATTTTTTGGCTCATTTTAAATGTGCTGGGGCGGCTAAAGCCTTTTCCCTCTTGATCTTGCAGGAGGCTCTGGAGATGCTGCTCTCAGAGGGGCCTGCAACAGCTCAAGGCCATCCCATGGCTGATTATCATTACGCAGGTAAGCAAAGCAGAGCTTCTTGCGTCCCTGACAGATGCTGCCGTCCCCTTCATTCTTGTGGCAAGGGTTTCTGCTTCAAGAAATTGTGCTTAACACCAGCACAAGGTCTTGTCTCCTCTGCAGCTGGGGAAAGCACCAGCATCTAGTCCTTCAGCTTTACTTGTTTTCCAATCCTTCTCCCCGGGCAAGGCCTGCTCTTGTCTTCACGACCTTCTGAGGGAGCAGACACGTACACCCACGTGAATGACGGCCTGCGACCGTTTTCTTTCGGCAGCCAGAGGAATCTACTTGGTGTGGATCAAGGGATCCCTTTACTACCCGCTGCTTTTTATTGCCAGGCTCTGATAGATGGACACCTGAGGAGAAGGAGTCCTTCCAAAAGGCTTTCCACACCTACGGCAAGGATTTTCATCTCATCCAGAAGCAGGTAAAGCCACGGGACATTCTTTACCCGAGCAGATCAGCAGCAGGAAAGCTGGGTTATTTCTGGGAACAAGCACCGGGCTTCAGTCTCTCTCTTCTCAAGGAGCAAGTATCTTCAAGTAGTAACAAAAGGGGACATCAAAAGCCTGTGTCAAAAGGATGATCCTGCCTCTCCAGCCCTTTGCTCCAAGCTCTTTTGGAAGATGAAGCTTTATTCTGTCAGACTTGTGGCACAGGTCTGCTGCTGCTTCCACAAGACGCTGTGCTGGCACAACTGGAGTGAAGCGGGGAAAGAAGAACTGTGCTAGATGGATTTGTTGTTGATCTGTGCATTGCGTGTATTAGCACCTAGCATAAGACACGCTTTAAGACATTGCATGATGCCTCTCTTTCCCCATGTTGATTTCATTTTACACCCTACTCCATTTCATTCATGCTTTTACTTCCTAGTTGACTCCATAGTCTACTTTTTCCCCAGTGCACCCGACACCATTTTCGATTCCTTCTTTTTCTCTTCACAACAGATCCAGACTAAGACCGTGGCCCAGTGTGTGGAGTACTACTACTCCTGGAAAAAGGAGCATAAACTTGCCAGCACTCTTGCTCAGGTGAGGGGCAAGAAAATGGAGAGGTGCCAGGAAGGTCGAGAAACTGGGAGAAAAGCTGCTGGCGAGCCATGCCAGACGCCCCTTTGCCAGGATCACATCGTCCCATACGCTGGGAAAGGCACAGCAGATGCTGCCCGGGCCTTCCTTGTGCTGCTGCCCTGAAGTATGCAATTCTGGAGCCTAACTTTGACCCAAGAAAGCAGCACCGCCACCAAAATGGGCTTTGACTCTCTACAGATGGGCTTCTCAAGGGCTGGCACCCTCGCTGACTCCAATCAGACCCCAAATTCCCCACTGCTTGCTGACATCAGCAATCCGGGCTGCCTTTGTGGATATGCTGCAGATTTTCAGGGAGTTTTTCTAGCATGCCAGCATAGTCCCCAAGAAGGAGCTGCTGGTGCTGTGGCTCCCCTAAAACTTTCCTTAGCGGCAAAGAGCAATTTGCTTCCCATCATGTGAGAGAGAGAGAGAGAGAGACAGGGAGGGAGATTATTTTGGGGACTAGAAAATGGCTAACCACGTGTCTACCCTAATTGGACGTAATTGAAATGCCATTGCCTAGACATTTGTGGAGGAAAAGCAGAGAGAAATAGATGTTAGGCAGAAAGGTAGAAATAAGAAATGTAGAGCTCTAAATAGCCAGGTATTTATCCCGCCCCTTTGGCCTGTAGAAAAGAGGAGTATTTTCCTCCAAGCTCTGGCTTGGCAGCCCACCGCAGCCCATTGGCAAAGACAGCCGGTTTCTCAGCTCTTGAGGCTTTGGAAGGATTTGCTTAGGCCGATAGATTTTTCTGCTGGATGCTCTGATGTCCAGCTTTGTGAGAGGAAGGAAGCATTGATAAGGACTCTTTGATTTCCAGAGTGTGGGCAAAGCAAAGAGGAGCAAAAGCCCTCCCAGAAAGGAGAACGGGGAGCCAGGGAAGAGAAGCCGCAAGAGGGCTCGCAGCGCCGAGTGTCCCTGCTGCCAACCGCGCCAGCCGCCCCCTTCGGCGGGAGGCCCCTTTCCCTGCGGGCAGTGCAAACGGTGCGTAAGTTCCTCCTCTTTCTGCTCAAAGCTGCGCCTTTGGACTAAAAGGGGCTGACCCTTTTCAAAGGCACCGCAGGGGAAGCTGGGGGCACTTGCAGCATCGCCCCCGGCAGCCGTGCTCAAGCTTAACACCCACCTCAAACCCAAAGAGCTTAGGTAAAACCCAGCCTTCACAATGAAACCTTGCCGTGCCCCAACAAGACCCAGTTGATACAAGTAGGAATAGATCCATCAAAGCTTGGTTTGATGCTGCTGATCAAATTCAAAAGAGGATGCAGCAAAAGGAGGAAGACATTTCAAGGCATTGAAAGTAGAACCATCAGACTCATGGTGCTGATCCATTGACAAATGTGCCACTGCCCGAAAAGACAGAAATTCATACTCAAACGGAGATCTCGGCACTTGCTTTCATGGTGTGTACTAGCGTCAGCAATGGATGGTTTGTTTCCTATCTTGCAGGGTGTTTGAAAGCATGAAGGAAAGGAACAAACACAGCAGAAGACATCGGCCTCGGAAGGAAGCAGAGCCTCTCCCCAAGAAGAAAAGACTCTGAAGTTAGACAAGCCTGCAGCTTGTCCAGGGCTAGCAAGAGTTAGGTGTCAATAGGACTAGATAGGAATAGGACTGTTTTTTAAGCTTTTAGGGTAGTTGAATCTTCTACATAGTTAGTGATAGGACATGATAGGAATCTCCTCAATTTAGTAGTTAAGATCCATTAGTATTATTCAAGATTCATTCGTTTCATTAGATTTCTCAATAAATTTCAAAGGTTGGGTGTTGTCTATGCTCTGCCTTTTGTCATTTTGCCTTTGTGGAGAGCCAATGGGTCTTTATCATTAAACCAAAGTTTGTTCCATTTTGTCTTTTTGTCTGTATAAAAACACTCCGGCAATGTTTGTTCCATTTGCCTGGTGTTGCAAAGACGGCACTTGCCCTGAGAGAAGAAGCTGGGCAGGCGCCACCTCCCCCAGGCCCAGCCCCTTGCTCAGCTGGCAGGACTAAGTGAGGTGTGTCTCCTTTACTGCCAGTGACGTAATGCTGGGGCTTCAGCCTTTGATTCCTCAACATCTCAGCTGGGAGTGGAAAGGGAGGCTTTGTTTAGTTCACTGAATTGCATCTAGATGAGTGGTCTGGTCTCCCCATATTTTCTGGCATAAAAGCAGCGGGTTGAGTCCTTTTTGGAGCCCAGCCAGAAAACTTTCTTTCATTTTGGGGGACTGATGGAGCTGACCAGCTTGGAGGACGTTTCTAAGCCCTCCGATTCTATCCAATTCCTATCGGCATGCACCACAAAGGCATGGCTAGTTCAGTTGCAGTTTCTCCTGAAAGGACCAGTGTCCCGCTCTGGGCCTCCAGCAATCTCCTTAGCTAAAGCCGAGCGGGTGTGATCATTATCCTCTGACTTGTCACAGCTGGGGCACTTGCGCCAAAGAAGAATCCAAGTCACTCTTTTATGGAGGCAAGCAAATGGCCCTGCCTAGCAAGGCTTTGGTGGCAGGGGCTGTGGAGGGTGGATGGAGAGGGGGCGAGGGAGGGGGCAATTGGCAGGCTGCTTCTGGGAAGCCGAGGCAAGCTTGCCCTTGTCTGATGGAGCCGGTGCAGGTGGGCTTTGGAGGCTACAAAGTATCTGCCTTGCAGTGGGACTTGTTCCAGCTGCCCCCTCAGTTTGCTGGCCAGCGGGTAACATGCAGGCTGGGAAGGAAGCAAGATTGGGACTGAAGCAAGATTTGCTTTTCCTTAAGGACAGGCAGGAAAGCAGCAAAGCTGCCTGGCTTTTGTCATATCGGCGATCTAGGCGTTAAAAGCAATGTGAAGGCCAGCAGTGTGCAAAGGTAATTCTGTTAGTGTTGCTTCCTTAGAGGAATGCCAGAGCCTTTTGGGACAACCACCGAGCTTCTCCAAGGGAGCTGGAAGAGGGATCTAGAAATTCTGCCTGAATGTTTGCTAGAGAAATGCCTGTGTGCTGTCCCTGTGTGTGTGTGTGTGTGTGTGTGTGTGTGTCCCCATCAGCTGGCCTGAAAAACATCCTGTTTCTCCAAGTTTCAAGGGAGGAGTGATGAGGTGAGAGACCAGCTCAGAGGCCCAAAGGAGGGAAACCATGCAGTGACATTATTGGGCAGCAAAAGAAGACTTGAGAAAGGGGGCAGGATGAATGCCTCCACTTTGAGAGGAAGCTTTGGAGTTGGCTTTGCGCTGGACAACTTGCAAATTCCAGCTCCTCTCAGAGCTGGAGGAGAGCCAGTGGGAGGAGCCCTTCCGGCTCTCCAGGGCAGGAGATGAGGTCTGGGCCCTTGCACAGAGGCAGGCTCCTGTGCACCTTCAGCTGGAGGCACCTTGCAAAGAAGAACCGGGAAGAGCCAGGGCTGTCCCTGCACTGCTTTTGCCCGTCTCATCAGACGACTGAGGAGAAAAGGCCCAATGGGAAGCTTCTCAGAGCAAACTTGCAGCAGAAGAAGTAGAAGGGGCAGAGGCGGCCCATGCCCCTTTCTGTCCCATGGCTCCCCCGGGGGTTCTAGATGGAATGTTGGGCTGTGCCCATAGCAACTGTCGTTGTCTCCTGCTCCTGCGGCCCTTGCTGGAACACTGCTGGAGCAGCGCTGGAGCAGCAGCTGCAGGATCAGCTCCTGGGCTGTCCCTGACCAGCCGCCTTCTGCACTCAGCGCCAGACCCGGCCTCTGCACCGACATCCCGGTCTCCTCGTCTGCCTCCGGGCATCCCCAGAGCACTTGGGAACCCTCCAAGGTAAGAAAATCCCCGTTTGCCCTCAAAGCACTAGCACAAGGGCGGGAGGCTCCAGCTGCCTCTCCCACCAAGCACGACACACAGGCTGCGTGCTCACTTTCCCCAGACGAGCTTCCACGTGAAAGCAGGGTGCAGCTTCTGAAGGAATCGTCTTGCCTCCAGGGGAAACACAGACCTTTCCACAGAGGACCTAGAGAGGTGTCCCAGTGCAGTTGCAGATCCTCGTCCACGCATCACCTGATTAAACGTTCTTAGCACCCATTTCAGTCCTCAAACTATCTTGTGCTGACCCCAAAACAAATTGTTCCTGGCTGAGCAGGTCAGGGCTTCAGTGTCAACAAATCCCCTTATGCCCTGACTCTGCTCACACCCGCTCCAAAGCTTCAAACACCACAATGATGGCACTTCTCCTCTGGCATCCCTGTCGTTCAGGGCATGGAAGCATTTGACTGGGCTTCTCCTCAAACACAGGCTTTCAACTTTAAAAACCATCTGCGATCAGCAATTCTTATCTACTTACCTAGTTTCATCGCTTCTAGATCCATTCTATTTTAAGATCTTTAGAGATTCTTTTTTCAGTGCATGTAGGGCTGGTTCTACCTCATGCTCAGGGGCGGCCGTCAAATGCCATCTCCTCAAGAGCACAATCACAGTAGCACAGAATTTTTTGGCTTGGAAGGGATTCTGAAAGATCACTGAGGCCAACTGCAGGGCCTGCCCGGGGCAGCCTCAACAATCACAGCCTGTGCCCAAGAGCAGTGTCCAAACACTTTTGGAGCTCAGTCAGCCTTGGTGCTGTGCCCCCTTCCCTGGGGAGGCTGTTGCAGTGCCCAAGCAGCCTGTGGCTGAAGAAGCTTTTCCTTCTATCCAACCTAAGCCTGCACTGGCACATCTCCCCTGCCATTCTCTTGGCTCTTCTCCGTGGCCCCGGGAGTGAAGAGAGTAGTGCATGGCCTTCTGCTTGCCCTCCTGAGGAAGCTGCTGACTGCTAGAGGGTCCTGCCTAGGACATTCCATGTGTCAAAAAGGCGGCAATGACAGCAAAGAGAAAGGAGCTGGGACACAGGAGCTCGGGCTTTGCAATGATGAGGATGAGAAGGAAGGCTACCGACACATCCTTGGCAGAAGGATTTTGAACTGGAGCATTGTTTTGATCTCTTTCAGGTGGAAAGGAGAGGCACAATGAAAAGGAAAGCAAGAGCCCAGATTCAGCCGTGAGTTTTGGCCTAGGGTTAAAGCACAGCAAACTGGAGGAATGGCGAGGAGGAGAACTGCTCTTTCAGAGTCAGGCTGGGATTGGTTCAAGCCTGTGGGTGCACAGCAAGGCTCTCTTGACCACTTGCCTTTCTCACCTCCACCTCCTTCTTCCTTTAGACGCATCAATGTTGGCAGCGACTTTCAGGCTGAGCTCCCAGAGCTGCAGAGCAGACCAGCAAGTGAGGATGAAGAGCCTGCAAGCCTGGTCTGGAAGCCCTGGGGGGAGGATGACTCTGACATGGAAAAACCTGACAGAGGTAGCTTTGCTTCAAGCTTTTCTTCCAGCCCTGAGCTACTTGGGTCTTGAAAAGGCTCCTTTTGCCTAAAAAGGCAGCCTTTTGAAGGCTCTGCTTCTCTCCTTGTCTTGCCCATCTTCCCATGTAGAAGTGTTAGAGACAGGAGAAAGAGCAAGCACCTTGCTCTCCAAATTGGTCAGGGCCGTTTGCCACTGGAAGAGCGGAGATTGGCCCCCACTTCTTCTTACAGAAGCTGCTTTGGAGGGAGAGCCAGCACTGCGTGGGCCCTTGCTTCAGCTGGCTCTGTCTTTGCTCTCCTTTTCATGCTCTCTCTCCAAGCTGCTGTCTTTAGCTGCCGGCCTTTCCTTCTGCCTTGCATGGCAAGCTTTGCCCTTGCTGGCCTCCAGGCTGACTTTCGGTGGGTTTTTTCTTGTGCTTGCAGTAAGAGAACTGTTGGACATGGCCAGCTCCCGTGGCATTCCCGGGGCAGCAGCTAACCTGGAGCGCGCCCTGCACTGCCTGCACCAGGCACACGGCAGCGTTCCGGTAAGAAGCGGCTGTTTGGGCGCAGAGGAGAGGGCACAGGGAATGCAGAAGGCCCGGGCACTGGGACAGCCTTTCCTGGCTGCTCTTGGAAGAAGGGTCTTAACAGGGAGCAGAGCACTTGCTGCCTGCTGGGTCTCCTCCAGCTGCGTCAGGGCTGAGCCCAAAGGGCTCCAGCAGGGAGAATCTCCCTCCTGGAGGCGGCGGCGGCGGAAGGTCCTGCTGCCTTGTAAATGGCCTGGAGATCTGAGTTCTCTAAGACATTTGGAGGGGAAATTCCCAGAAGCCTCAGTCAGCTGAGGCCATTCTGGCTGCAGGAGCAGCAAAATCCTCAGCTTGGTGAGCAAAAGGCCTCTCTTGGGGACCAGGATCAAAGGGTTGGGCAGCAAAAACTTCACCCACATGGGATACAGTCGCTTGAATGTCTGGAGAGGCAAAGGAGCTGCAAGGCAGCACCTGTGATTTTTTGGCTCATTTTAAATGTGCTGGGGCGGCTAAAGCCTTTTCCCTCTTGATCTTGCAGGAGGCTCTGGAGATGCTGCTCTCAGAGGGGCCTGCAACAGCTCAAGGCCATCCCATGGCTGATTATCATTACGCAGGTAAGCAAAGCAGAGCTTCTTGCGTCCCTGACAGATGCTGCCGTCCCCTTCATTCTTGTGGCAAGGGTTTCTGCTTCAAGAAATTGTGCTTAACACCAGCACAAGGTCTTGTCTCCTCTGCAGCTGGGGAAAGCACCAGCATCTAGTCCTTCAGCTTTACTTGTTTTCCAATCCTTCTCCCCGGGCAAGGCCTGCTCTTGTCTTCACGACCTTCTGAGGGAGCAGACACGTACACCCACGTGAATGACGGCCTGCGACCGTTTTCTTTCGGCAGCCAGTGGGATCTACTTGGTGTGGATCAAGGGATCCCTTTACTACCCGCTGCTTTTTATTGCCAGGCTCTGATAGATGGACACCTGAGGAGAAGGAGTCCTTCCAAAAGGCTTTCCACACCTACGGCAAGGATTTTCATCTCATCCAGAAGCAGGTAAAGCCACGGGACATTCTTTACCCGAGCAGATCAGCAGCAGGAAAGCTGGGTTATTTCTGGGAACAAGCACCGGGCTTCAGTCTCTCTCTTCTCAAGTACCAAGTATCTTCAAGTAGTAACAAAAGGGGACATCAAAAGCCTGTGTCAAAAGGATGATCCTGCCTCTCCAGCCCTTTGCTCCAAGCTCTTTTGGAAGATGAAGCTTTATTCTGTCAGACTTGTGGCACAGGTCTGCTGCTGCTTCCACAAGACGCTGTGCTGGCACAACTGGAGTGAAGCGGGGAAAGAAGAACTGTGCTAGATGGATTTGTTGTTGATCTGTGCATTGCGTGTATTAGCACCTAGCATAAGACACGCTTTAAGACATTGCATGATGCCTCTCTTTCCCCATGTTGATTTCATTTTACACCCTACTCCATTTCATTCATGCTTTTACTTCCTAGTTGACTCCATAGTCTACTTTTTCCCCAGTGCACCCGACACCATTTTCGATTCCTTCTTTTTCTCTTCACAACAGATCCAGACTAAGACCGTGGCCCAGTGTGTGGAGTACTACTACTCCTGGAAAAAGGAGCATAAACTTGCCAGCACTCTTGCTCAGGTGAGGGGCAAGAAAATGGAGACGTGCCAGGAAGGTCGAGAAACTGGGAGAAAAGCTGCTGGCGAGCCATGCCAGACGCCCCTTTGCCAGGATCACATCGTCCCATACGCTGGGAAAGGCACAGCAGATGCTGCCCGGGCCTTCCTTGTGCTGCTGCCCTGAAGTATGCAATTCTGGAGCCTAACTTTGACCCAAGAAAGCAGCACCGCCACCAAAATGGGCTTTGACTCTCTACAGATGGGCTTCTCAAGGGCTGGCACCCTCGCTGACTCCAATCAGACCCCAAATTCCCCACTGCTTGCTGACATCAGCAATCCGGGCTGCCTTTGTGGATATGCTGCAGATTTTCAGGGAGTTTTTCTAGCATGCCAGCATAGTCCCCAGGAAGGAGCTGCTGGTGCTGTGGCTCCCCTAAAACTTTCCTTACTGGCAAAGAGCAATTTGCTTCCCATCATGTGAGAGAGAGAGAGAGAGAGACAGGGAGGGAGATTATTTTGGGGACTAGAAAATGGCTAACCACGTGTCTACCCTAATTGGACGTAATTGAAATGCCATTGCCTAGACATTTGTGGAGGAAAAGCAGAGAGAAATAGATGTTAGGCAGAAAGGTAGAAATAAGAAATGTAGAGCTCTAAATAGCCAGGTATTTATCCCGCCCCTTTGGCCTGTAGAAAAGAGGAGTATTTTCCTCCAAGCTCTGGCTTGGCAGCCCACCGCAGCCCATTGGCAAAGACAGCCGGTTTCTCAGCTCTTGAGGCTTTGGAAGGATTTGCTTAGGCCGATCGATTTTTCTGCTGGATGCTCTGATGTCCAGCTTTGTGAGAGGAAGGAAGCATTGATAAGGACTCTTTGATTTCCAGAGTGTGGGCAAAGCAAAGAGGAGCAAAAGCCCTCCCAGAAAGGAGAACGGGGAGCCAGGGAAGAGAAGCCGCAAGAGGGCTCGCAGCGCCCAGTGTCCCTGCTGCCAACCGCGCCAGCCGCCCCCTTCGGCGGGAGGCCCCTTTCCCTGCGGGCAGTGCAAACGGTGCGTAAGTTCCTCCTCTTTCTGCTCAAAGCTGCGCCTTTGGACTAAAAGGGGCTGACCCTTTTCAAAGGCACCGCAGGGGAAGCTGGGGGCACTTGCAGCATCGCCCCCGGCAGCCGTGCTCAAGCTTAACACCCACCTCAAACCCAAAGAGCTTAGGTAAAACCCAGCCTTCACAATGAAACCTTGCCGTGCCCCAACAAGACCCAGTTGATACAAGTAGGAATAGATCCATCAAAGCTTGGTTTGATGCTGCTGATCAAATTCAAAAGAGGATGCAGCAAAAGGAGGAAGACATTTCAAGGCATTGAAAGTAGAACCATCAGACTCATGGTGCTGATCCATTGACAAATGTGCCACTGCCCGAAAAGACAGAAATTCATACTCAAACGGAGATCTCGGCACTTGCTTTCATGGTGTGTACTAGCGTCAGCAATGGATGGTTTGTTTCCTATCTTGCAGGGTGTTTGAAAGCATGAAGGAAAGGAACAAACACAGCAGAAGACATCGGCCTCGGAAGGAAGCAGAGCCTCTCCCCAAGAAGAAAAGACTCTGAAGTTAGACAAGCCTGCAGCTTGTCCAGGGCTAGCAAGAGTTAGGTGTCAATAGGACTAGATAGGAATAGGACTGTTTTTTAAGCTTTTAGGGTAGTTGAATCTTCTACATAGTTAGTGATAGGACATGATAGGAATCTCCTCAATTTAGTAGTTAAGATCCATTAGTATTATTCAAGATTCATTCGTTTCATTAGATTTCTCAATAAATTTCAAAGGTTGGGTGTTGTCTATGCTCTGCCTTTTGTCATTTTGCCTTTGTGGAGAGCCAATGGGTCTTTATCATTAAACCAAAGTTTGTTCCATTTTGTCTTTTTGTCTGTATAAAAACACTCCGGCAATGTTTGTTCCATTTGCCTGGTGTTGCAAAGACGGCACTTGCCCTGAGAGAAGAAGCTGGGCAGGCGCCACCTCCCCCAGGCCCAGCCCCTTGCTCAGCTGGCAGGACTAAGTGAGGTGTGTCTCCTTTACTGCCAGTGAAATACCGCTGGGGCTTCAGCCTTTGATTCCTCAACATCTCAGCTGGGAGTGGAAAGGGAGGCTTTGTTTAGTTCACTGAATTGCATCTAGATGAGTGGTCTGGTCTCCCCATATTTTCTGGCATAAAAGCAGCGGGTTGAGTCCTTTTTGGAGCCCAGCCAGAAAACTTTCTTTCATTTTGGGGGACTGATGGAGCTGACCAGCTTGGAGGACGTTTCTAAGCCCTCCGATTCTATCCAATTCCTATCGGCATGCACCACAAAGGCATGGCTAGTTCAGTTGCAGTTTCTCCTGAAAGGACCAGTGTCCCGCTCTGGGCCTCCAGCAATCTCCTTAGCTAAAGCCGAGCGGGTGTGATCATTATCCTCTGACTTGTCACAGCTGGGGCACTTGCGCCAAAGAAGAATCCAAGTCACTCTTTTATTGAGGCCAGCAAATGGCCCTGCCTAGCAAGGCTTTGGTGGCAGGGGCTGTGGAGGGTGGATGGAGAGGGGGCGAGGGAGGGGGCAATTGGCAGGCTGCTTCTGGGAAGCCGAGGGAAGCTTGCCCTTGTCTGATGGAGCCGGTGCAGGTGGGCTTTGGAGGTTACAAAGTATCTGCCTTGCAGTGGGACTTGTTCCAGCTGCCCCCTCAGTTTGCTGGCCAGCGGGTAACATGCAGGCTGGGAAGGAAGCAAGATTGGGACTGAAGCAAGATTTGCTTTTCTTTAAGGACAGGCAGGAAAGCAGCAAAGCTGCCTGGCTTTTGTCATATCGGCGATCTAGGCGTTAAAAGCAACGTGAAGGCCAGCAGTGTGCAAAGGTAATTCTGTTAGTGTTGCTTCCTTAGAGGAATGCCAGAGCCTTTTGGGACAACCACCGAGCTTCTCCAAGGGAGCTGGAAGAGGGATCTAGAAATTCTGCCTGAATGTTTGCTAGAGAAATGCCCGTGTGCTGTCCCTGTGTGTGTGTGTGTGTGTGTGTGTGTGTGTCCCCATCAGTTGGCCTGAAAAAGATCCTGTTTCTCCAAGTTTCAAGGGAGGAGTGATGAGGTGAGAGACCAGCTCAGAGGCCCAAAGGAGGGAAACCATGCAGTGACATTATTGGGCAGCAAAAGAAGACTTGAGAAAGGGGGCAGGATGAATGCCTCCACTTTGAGAGGAAGCTTTGGAGTTGGCTTTGCGCTGGACAACTTGCAAATTCCAGCTCCTCTCAGAGCTGGAGGAGAGCCAGTGGGAGGAGCCCTTCCGGCTCTCCAGGGCAGGAGATGAGGTCTGGGCCCTTGCACAGAGGCAGGCTCCTGTGCACCTTCAGCTGGAGGCACCTTGCAAAGAAGAACCGGGAAGAGCCAGGGCTGTCCCTGCACTGCTTTTGCCCGTCTCATCAGACGACTGAGGAGAAAAGGCCCAATGGGAAGCTTCTCAGAGCAAACTTGCAGCAGAAGAAGTAGAAGGGGCAGAGGCGGCCCATGCCCCTTTCTGTCCCATGGCTCCCCCGGGGGTTCTAGATGGAATGTTGGGCTGTGCCCATAGCAACTGTCGTTGTCTCCTGCTCCTGCGGCCCTTGCTGGAACACTGCTGGAGCAGCGCTGGAGCAGCAGCTGCAGGATCAGCTCCTGGGCTGTCCCTGACCAGCCGCCTTCTGCACTCAGCGCCAGACCCGGCCTCTGCACCGACATCCCGGTCTCCTCGTCTGCCTCCGGGCATCCCCAGAGCACTTGGGAACCCTCCAAGGTAAGAAAATCCCCGTTTGCCCTCAAAGCACTAGCACAAGGGCAGGAGGCTCCAGCTGCCTCTCCCACCAAGCACGACACACAGGCTGCGTGCTCACTTTCCCCAGACGAGCTTCCACGTGAAAGCAGGGTGCAGCTTCTGAAGGAATCGTCTTGCCTCCAGGGGAAACACAGACCTTTCCACAGAGGACCTAGAGAGGTGTCCCAGTGCAGTTGCAGATCCTCGTCCACGCATCACCTGATTAAACGTTCTTAGCACCCATTTCAGTCCTCAAACTATCTTGTGCTGACCCCAAAACAAATTGTTCCTGGCTGAGCAGGTCAGGGCTTCAGTGTCAACAAATCCCCTTATGCCCTGACTCTGCTCACACCCGCTCCAAAGCTTCAAACAGCACAATGATGGCACTTCTCCTCTGGCATCCCTGTCGTTCAGGGCATGGAAGCATTTGACTGGGCTTCTCCTCAAACACAGGCTTTCAACTTTAAAAACCATCTGGGATCAGCAATTCTTATCTACTTACCTAGTTTCATCGCTTCTAGATCCATTCTATTTTAAGATCTTTAGAGATTCTTTTTTCAGTGCATGTAGGGCTGGTTCTACCTCATGCTCAGGGGCGGCCGTCAAATGCCATCTCCTCAAGAGCACAATCACAGTAGCACAGAATTTTTTGGCTTGGAAGGGATTCTGAAAGATCACTGAGGCCAACTGCAGGGCCTGCCCGGGGCAGCCTCAACAATCACAGCCTGTGCCCAAGAGCAGTGTCCAAACACTTTTGGAGCTCAGTCAGCCTTGGTGCTGTGCCCCCTTCCCTGGGGAGGCTGTTGCAGTGCCCAAGCAGCCTGTGGCTGAAGAAGCTTTTCCTTCTATCCAACCTAAGCCTGCACTGGCACATCTCCCCTGCCATTCTCTTGGCTCTTCTCCGTGGCCCCGGGAGTGAAGAGAGTAGTGCATGGCCTTCTGCTTGCCCTCCTGAGGAAGCTGCTGACTGCTAGAGGGTCCTGCCTAGGACATTCCATGTGTCAAAAAGGCGGCAATGACAGCAAAGAGAAAGGAGCTGGGACACAGGAGCTCGGGCTTTGCAATGATGAGGATGAGAAGGAAGGCTACCGACACATCCTTGGCAGAAGGATTTTGAACTGGAGCATTGTTTTGATCTCTTTCAGGTGGAAAGGAGAGGCACAATGAAAAGGAAAGCAAGAGCCCAGATTCAGCCGTGAGTTTTGGCCTAGGGTTAAAGCACAGCAAACTGGAGGAATGGCGAGGAGGAGAACTGCTCTTTCAGAGTCAGGCTGGGATTGGTTCAAGCCTGTGGGTGCACAGCAAGGCTCTCTTGACCACTTGCCTTTCTCACCTCCACCTCCTTCTTCCTTTAGACGCATCAATGTTGGCAGCGACTTTCAGGCTGAGCTCCCAGAGCTGCAGAGCAGACCAGCAAGTGAGGATGAAGAGCCTGCAAGCCTGGTCTGGAAGCCCTGGGGGGAGGATGACTCTGACATGGAAAAACCTGACAGAGGTAGCTTTGCTTCAAGCTTTTCTTCCAGCCCTGAGCTACTTGGGTCTTGAAAAGGCTCCTTTTGCCTAAAAAGGCAGCCTTTTGAAGGCTCTGCTTCTCTCCTTGTCTTGCCCATCTTCCCATGTAGAAGTGTTAGAGACAGGAGAAAGAGCAAGCACCTTGCTCTCCAAATTGGTCAGGGCCGTTTGCCACTGGAAGAGCGGAGATTGGCCCCCACTTCTTCTTACAGAAGCTGCTTTGGAGGGAGAGCCAGCACTGCGTGGGCCCTTGCTTCAGCTGGCTCTGTCTTTGCTCTCCTTTTCATGCTCTCTCTCCAAGCTGCTGTCTTTAGCTGCCGGCCTTTCCTTCTGCCTTGCATGGCAAGCTTTGCCCTTGCTGGCCTCCAGGCTGACTTTCGGTGGGTTTTTTCTTGTGCTTGCAGTAAGAGAACTGTTGGACATGGCCAGCTCCCGTGGCATTCCCGGGGCAGCAGCTAACCTGGAGCGCGCCCTGCACTGCCTGCACCAGGCACGCGGCAGCGTTCCGGTAAGAAGCGGCTGTTTGGGCGCAGAGGAGAGGGCACAGGGAATGCAGAAGGCCTGGGCACTGGGACAGCCTTTCCTGGCTGCTCTTGGAAGAAGGGTCTTAACAGGGAGCAGAGCACTTGCTGCCTGCTGGGTCTCCTCCAGCTGCGTCAGGGCTGAGCCCAAAGGGCTCCAGCAGGGAGAATCTCCCTCCTGGAGGCGGCGGCGGCGGCGGAAGGTCCTGCTGCCTTGTAAATGGCCTGGAGATCTGAGTTCTCTAAGACATTTGGAGGGGAAATTCCCAGAAGCCTCAGTCAGCTGAGGCCATTCTGGCTGCAGGAGCAGCAAAATCCTCAGCTTGGTGAGCAAAAGGCCTCTCTTGGGGACCAGGATCAAAGGGTTGGGCAGCAAAAACTTCACCCACATGGGATACAGTCGCTTGAATGTCTGGAGAGGCAAAGGAGCTGCAAGGCAGCACCTGTGATTTTTTGGCTCATTTTAAATGTGCTGGGGCGGCTAAAGCCTTTTCCCTCTTGATCTTGCAGGAGGCTCTGGAGATGCTGCTCTCAGAGGGGCCTGCAACAGCTCAAGGCCATCCCATGGCTGATTATCATTACGCAGGTAAGCAAAGCAGAGCTTCTTGCGTCCCTGACAGATGCTGCCGTCCCCTTCATTCTTGTGGCAAGGGTTTCTGCTTCAAGAAATTGTGCTTAACACCAGCACAAGGTCTTGTCTCCTCTGCAGCTGGGGAAAGCACCAGCATCTAGTCCTTCAGCTTTACTTGTTTTCCAATCCTTCTCCCCGGGCAAGGCCTGCTCTTGTCTTCACGACCTTCTGAGGGAGCAGACACGTACACCCACGTGAATGACGGCCTGCGACCGTTTTCTTTCGGCAGCCAGTGGGATCTACTTGGTGTGGACCAAGGGATCCCTTTACTACCCGCTGCTTTTTATTGCCAGGCTCTGATAGATGGACACCTGAGGAGAAGGAGTCCTTCCAAAAGGCTTTCCACACCTACGGCAAGGATTTTCATCTCATCCAGAAGCAGGTAAAGCCACGGGACATTCTTTACCCGAGCAGATCAGCAGCAGGAAAGCTGGGTTATTTCTGGGAACAAGCACCGGGCTTCAGTCTCTCTCTTCTCAAGTACCAAGTATCTTCAAGTAGTAACAAAAGGGGACATCAAAAGCCTGTGTCAAAAGGATGATCCTGCCTCTCCAGCCCTTTGCTCCAAGCTCTTTTGGAAGATGAAGCTTTATTCTGTCAGACTTGTGGCACAGGTCTGCTGCTGCTTCCACAAGACGCTGTGCTGGCACAACTGGAGTGAAGCGGGGAAAGAAGAACTGTGCTAGATGGATTTGTTGTTGATCTGTGCATTGCGTGTATTAGCACCTAGCATAAGACACGCTTTAAGACATTGCATGATGCCTCTCTTTCCCCATGTTGATTTCATTTTACACCCTACTCCATTTACTTCATGCTTTTACTTCCTAGTTGACTCCATAGTCTACTTTTTCCCCAGTGCACCCGACACCATTTTCGATTCCTTCTTTTTCTCTTCACAACAGATCCAGACTAAGACCGTGGCCCAGTGTGTGGAGTACTACTACTCCTGGAAAAAGGAGCATAAACTTGCCAGCACTCTTGCTCAGGTGAGGGGCAAGAAAATGGAGACGTGCCAGGAAGGTTGAGAAACTGGGAGAAAAGCTGCTGGCGAGCCATGCCAGACGCCCCTTTGCCAGGATCACATCGTCCCATGTGCTGGGAAAGGCACAGCAGATGCTGCCCGGGCCTTCCTTGTGCTGCTGCCCTGAAGTATGCAATTCTGGAGCCTAACTTTGACCCAAGAAAGCAGCACCGCCACCAAAATGGGCTTTGACTCTCTACAGATGGGCTTCTCAAGGGCTGGCACCCTCGCTGACTCCAATCAGACCCCAAATTCCCCACTGCTTGCTGACATCAGCAATCCGGGCTGCCTTTGTGGATATGCTGCAGATTTTCAGGGAGTTTTTCTAGCATGCCAGCATAGTCCCCAAGAAGGAGCTGCTGGTGCTGTGGCTCCCCTAAAACTTTCCTTACTGGCAAAGAGCAATTTGCTTCCCATCATGTGAGAGAGAGAGAGAGAGAGACAGGGAGGGAGATTATTTTGGGGACTAGAAAATGGCTAACCACGTGTCTACCCTAATTGGACTGGATTGAAATGCCATTGCCTAGACATTTGTGGAGGAAAAGCAGAGAGAAATAGATGTTAGGCAGAAAGGTAGAAATAAGAAATGTAGAGCTCTAAATAGCCAGGTATTTATCCCGCCCCTTTGGCCTGTAGAAAAGAGGAGTATTTTCCTCCAAGCTCTGGCTTGGCAGCCCACCGCAGCCCATTGGCAAAGACAGCCGGTTTCTCAGCTCTTGAGGCTTTGGAAGGATTTGCTTAGGCCGATCGATTTTTCTGCTGGATGCTCTGATGTCCAGCTTTGTGAGAGGAAGGAAGCATTGATAAGGACTCTTTGATTTCCAGAGTGTGGGCAAAGCAAAGAGGAGCAAAAGCCCTCCCAGAAAGGAGAACGGGGAGCCAGGGAAGAGAAGCCGCAAGAGGGCTCGCAGCGCCGAGTGTCCCTGCTGCCAACCGCGCCAGCCGCCCCCTTCGGCGGGAGGCCCCTTTCCCTGCGGGCAGTGCAAACGGTGCGTAAGTTCCTCCTCTTTCTGCTCAAAGCTGCGCCTTTGGACTAAAAGGGGCTGACCCTTTTCAAAGGCACCGCAGGGGAAGCTGGGGGCACTTGCAGCATCGCCCCCGGCAGCCGTGCTCAAGCTTAACACCCACCTCAAACCCAAAGAGCTTAGGTAAAACCCAGCCTTCACAATGAAACCTTGCCGTGCCCCAACAAGACCCAGTTGATACAAGTAGGAATAGATCCATCAAAGCTTGGTTTGATGCTGCTGATCAAATTCAAAAGAGGATGCAGCAAAAGGAGGAAGACATTTCAAGGCATTGAAAGTAGAACCATCAGACTCATGGTGCTGATCCATTGACAAATGTGCCACTGCCCGAAAAGACAGAAATTCATACTCAAACGGAGATCTCGGCACTTGCTTTCATGGTGTGTACTAGCGTCAGCAATGGATGGTTTGTTTCCTATCTTGCAGGGTGTTTGAAAGCATGAAGGAAAGGAACAAACACAGCAGAAGACATCGGCCTCGGAAGGAAGCAGAGCCTCTCCCCAAGAAGAAAAGACTCTGAAGTTAGACAAGCCTGCAGCTTGTCCAGGGCTAGCAAGAGTTAGGTGTCAATAGGACTAGATAGGAATAGGACTTTTAGGGTAGTTGAATCTTCTACATAGTTAGTGATAGGACATGATAGGAATCTCCTCAATTTAGTAGTTAAGATCCATTAGTATTATTCAAGATTCATTCGTTTCATTAGATTTCTCAATAAATTTCAAAGGTTGGGTGTTGTCTATGCTCTGCCTTTTGTCATTTTGCCTTTGTGGAGAGCCAATGGGTCTTTATCATTAAACCAAAGTTTGTTCCATTTTGTCTTTTTGTCTGTATAAAAACACTCCGGCAATGTTTGTTCCATTTGCCTGGTGTTGCAAAGACGGCACTTGCCCTGAGAGAAGAAGCTGGGCAGGCGCCACCTCCCCCAGGCCCAGCCCCTTGCTCAGCTGGCAGGACTAAGTGAGGTGTGTCTCCTTTACTGCCAGTGAAATACCGCTGGGGCTTCAGCCTTTGATTCCTCAACATCTCAGCTGGGAGTGGAAAGGGAGGCTTTGTTTAGTTCACTGAATTGCATCTAGATGAGTGGTCTGGTCTCCCCATATTTTCTGGCATAAAAGCAGCGGGTTGAGTCCTTTTTGGAGCCCAGCCAGAAAACTTTCTTTCATTTTGGGGGACTGATGGAGCTGACCAGCTTGGAGGACGTTTCTAAGCCCTCCGATTCTATCCAATTCCTATCGGCATGCACCACAAAGGCATGGCTAGTTCAGTTGCAGTTTCTCCTGAAAGGACCAGTGTCCCGCTCTGGGCCTCCAGCAATCTCCTTAGCTAAAGCCGAGCGGGTGTGATCATTATCCTCTGACTTGTCACAGCTGGGGCACTTGCGCCAAAGAAGAATCCAAGTCACTCTTTTATTGAGGCCAGCAAATGGCCCTGCCTAGCAAGGCTTTGGTGGCAGGGGCTGTGGAGGGTGGATGGAGAGGGGGCGAGGGAGGGGGCAATTGGCAGGCTGCTTCTGGGAAGCCGAGGCAAGCTTGCCCTTGTCTGATGGAGCCGGTGCAGGTGGGCTTTGGAGGTTACAAAGTATCTGCCTTGCAGTGGGACTTGTTCCAGCTGCCCCCTCAGTTTGCTGGCCAGCGGGTAACATGCAGGCTGGGAAGGAAGCAAGATTGGGACTGAAGCAAGATTTGCTTTTCTTTAAGGACAGGCAGGAAAGCAGCAAAGCTGCCTGGCTTTTGTCATATCGGCGATCTAGGCGTTAAAAGCAACGTGAAGGCCAGCAGTGTGCAAAGGTAATTCTGTTAGTGTTGCTTCCTTAGAGGAATGCCAGAGCCTTTTGGGACAACCACCGAGCTTCTCCAAGGGAGCTGGAAGAGGGATCTAGAAATTCTGCCTGAATGTTTGCTAGAGAAATGCCCGTGTGCTGTCCCTGTGTGTGTGTGTGTGTGTGTGTGTGTGTGTCCCCATCAGTTGGCCTGAAAAAGATCCTGTTTCTCCAAGTTTCAAGGGAGGAGTGATGAGGTGAGAGACCAGCTCAGAGGCCCAAAGGAGGGAAACCATGCAGTGACATTATTGGGCAGCAAAAGAAGACTTGAGAAAGGGGGCAGGATGAATGCCTCCACTTTGAGAGGAAGCTTTGGAGTTGGCTTTGCGCTGGACAACTTGCAAATTCCAGCTCCTCTCAGAGCTGGAGGAGAGCCAGTGGGAGGAGCCCTTCCGGCTCTCCAGGGCAGGAGATGAGGTCTGGGCCCTTGCACAGAGGCAGGCTCCTGTGCACCTTCAGCTGGAGGCACCTTGCAAAGAAGAACCGGGAAGAGCCAGGGCTGTCCCTGCACTGCTTTTGCCCGTCTCATCAGACGACTGAGGAGAAAAGGCCCAATGGGAAGCTTCTCAGAGCAAACTTGCAGCAGAAGAAGTAGAAGGGGCAGAGGCGGCCCATGCCTCTTTCTGTCCCATGGCTCCCCCGGGGGTTCTAGATGGAATGTTGGGCTGTGCCCATAGCAACTGTCGTTGTCTCCTGCTCCTGCGGCCCTTGCTGGAACACTGCTGGAGCAGCGCTGGAGCAGCAGCTGCAGGATCAGCTCCTGGGCTGTCCCTGACCAGCCGCCTTCTGCACTCAGCGCCAGACCCGGCCTCTGCACCGACATCCCGGTCTCCTCGTCTGCCTCCGGGCATCCCCAGAGCACTTGGGAACCCTCCAAGGTAAGAAAATCCCCGTTTGCCCTCAAAGCACTAGCACAAGGGCAGGAGGCTCCAGCTGCCTCTCCCACCAAGCACAACACACAGGCTGCGTGCTCACTTTCCCCAGATGAGCTTCCACGTGAAAGCAGGGTGCAGCTTCTGAAGGAATCGTCTTGCCTCCAGGGGAAACACAGACCTTTCCACAGAGGACCTAGAGAGGTGTCCCAGTGCAGTTGCAGATCCTCGTCCACGCATCACCTGATTAAACGTTCTTAGCACCCATT
The DNA here is from genome assembly GCF_051311805.1 of Agelaius phoeniceus. NCBI lineage: Eukaryota > Metazoa > Chordata > Aves > Passeriformes > Icteridae > Agelaius > Agelaius phoeniceus. The sequence goes on along the minus strand of NC_135303.1, from coordinate 35,740,178 downwards.
TCAGTCCTCAAACTATCTTGTGCTGACCCCAAAACAAATTGTTCCTGGCTGAGCAGGTCAGGGCTTCAGTGTCAACAAATCCCCTTATGCCCTGACTCTGCTCACACCCGCTCCAAAGCTTCAAACACCACAATGATGGCACTTCTCCTCTGGCATCCCTGTCGTTCAGGGCATGGAAGCATTTGACTGGGCTTCTCCTCAAACACAGGCTTTCAACTTTAAAAACCATCTGGGATCAGCAATTCTTATCTACTTACCTAGTTTCATCGCTTCTAGATCCATTCTATTTTAAGATCTTTAGAGATTCTTTTTTCAGTGCATGTAGGGCTGGTTCTACCTCATGCTCAGGGGCGGCCGTCAAATGCCATCTCCTCAAGAGCACAATCACAGTAGCACAGAATTTTTTGGCTTGGAAGGGATTCTGAAAGATCACTGAGCCCAACTGCAGGGCCTGCCCGGGGCAGCCTCAACAATCACAGCCTGTGCCCAAGAGCAGTGTCCAAACACTTTTGGAGCTCAGTCAGCCTTGGTGCTGTGCCCCCTTCCCTGGGGAGGCTGTTGCAGTGCCCAAGCAGCCTGTGGCTGAAGAAGCTTTTCCTTCTATCCAACCTAAGCCTGCACTGGCACATCTCCCCTGCCATTCTCTTGGCTCTTCTCCGTGGCCCCGGGAGTGAAGAGAGTAGTGCATGGCCTTCTGCTTGCCCTCCTGAGGAAGCTGCTGACTGCTAGAGGGTCCTGCCTAGGACATTCCATGTGTCAAAAAGGCGGCAATGACAGCAAAGAGAAAGGAGCTGGGACACAGGAGCTCGGGCTTTGCAATGATGAGGATGAGAAGGAAGGCTACCGACACATCCTTGGCAGAAGGATTTTGAACTGGAGCATTGTTTTGATCTCTTTCAGGTGGAAAGGAGAGGCACAATGAAAAGGAAAGCAAGAGCCCAGATTCAGCCGTGAGTTTTGGCCTAGGGTTAAAGCACAGCAAACTGGAGGAATGGCGAGGAGGAGAACTGCTCTTTCAGAGTCAGGCTGGGATTGGTTCAAGCCTGTGGGTGCACAGCAAGGCTCTCTTGACCACTTGCCTTTCTCACCTCCACCTCCTTCTTCCTTTAGACGCATCAATGTTGGCAGCGACTTTCAGGCTGAGCTCCCAGAGCTGCAGAGCAGACCAGCAAGTGAGGATGAAGAGCCTGCAAGCCTGGTCTGGAAGCCCTGGGGGGAGGATGACTCTGACATGGAAAAACCTGACAGAGGTAGCTTTGCTTCAAGCTTTTCTTCCAGCCCTGAGCTACTTGGGTCTTGAAAAGGCTCCTTTTGCCTAAAAAGGCAGCCTTTTGAAGGCTCTGCTTCTCTCCTTGTCTTGCCCATCTTCCCATGTAGAAGTGTTAGAGACAGGAGAAAGAGCAAGCACCTTGCTCTCCAAATTGGTCAGGGCCGTTTGCCACTGGAAGAGCGGAGATTGGCCCCCACTTCTTCTTACAGAAGCTGCTTTGGAGGGAGAGCCAGCACTGCGTGGGCCCTTGCTTCAGCTGGCTCTGTCTTTGCTCTCCTTTTCATGCTCTCTCTCCAAGCTGCTGTCTTTAGCTGCCGGCCTTTCCTTCTGCCTTGCATGGCAAGCTTTGCCCTTGCTGGCCTCCAGGCTGACTTTCGGTGGGTTTTTTCTTGTGCTTGCAGTAAGAGAACTGTTGGACATGGCCAGCTCCCGTGGCATTCCCGGGGCAGCAGCTAACCTGGAGCGCGCCCTGCACTGCCTGCACCAGGCACGCGGCAGCGTTCCGGTAAGAAGCGGCTGTTTGGGCGCAGAGGAGAGGGCACAGGGAATGCAGAAGGCCCGGGCACTGGGACAGCCTTTCCTGGCTGCTCTTGGAAGAAGGGTCTTAACAGGGAGCAGAGCACTTGCTGCCTGCTGGGTCTCCTCCAGCTGCGTCAGGGCTGAGCCCAAAGGGCTCCAGCAGGGAGAATCTCCCTCCTGGAGGCGGCGGCGGCGGAAGGTCCTGCTGCCTTGTAAATGGCCTGGAGATCTGAGTTCTCTAAGACATTTGGAGGGGAAATTCCCAGAAGCCTCAGTCAGCTGAGGCCATTCTGGCTGCAGGAGCAGCAAAATCCTCAGCTTGGTGAGCAAAAGGCCACTCTTGGGGACCAGGATCAAAGGGTTGGGCAGCAAAAACTAGGGACTGGGAGCAAATGACAGTGTTTCACCCACATGGGATACAGTCGCTTGAATGTCTGGAGAGGCAAAGGAGCTGCAAGGCAGCACCTGTGATTTTTTGGCTCATTTTTAATGTGCTGGGGCGGCTAAAGCCTTTTCCCTCTTGATCTTGCAGGAGGCTCTGGAGATGCTGCTCTCAGAGGGGCCTGCAACAGCTCAAGGCCATCCCATGGCTGATTATCATTACGCAGGTAAGCAAAGCAGAGCTTCTTGCGTCCCTGACAGATGCTGCCGTCCCCTTCATTCTTGTGGCAAGGGTTTCTGCTTCAAGAAATTGTGCTTAACACCAGCACAAGGTCTTGTCTCCTCTGCAGCTGGGGAAAGCACCAGCATCTAGTCCTTCAGCTTTACTTGTTTTCCAATCCTTCTCCCCGGGCAAGGCCTGCTCTTGTCTTCACGACCTTCTGAGGGAGCAGACACGTACACCCACGTGAATGACGGCCTGCGACCGTTTTCTTTCGGCAGCCAGTGGGATCTACTTGGTGTGGACCAAGGGATCTGTTTACTAGCCGCTGCTTTTTATTGCCAGGCTCTGATAGATGGACACCTGAGGAGAAGGAGTCCTTCCAAAAGGCTTTCCACACCTACGGCAAGGATTTTCATCTCATCCAGAAGCAGGTAAAGCCACGGGACATTCTTTACCCGAGCAGATCAGCAGCAGGAAAGCTGGGTTATTTCTGGGAACAAGCACCGGGCTTCAGTCTCTCTCTTCTCAAGTACCAAGTATCTTCAAGTAGTAACAAAAGGGGACATCAAAAGCCTGTGTCAAAAGGATGATCCTGCCTCTCCAGCCCTTTGCTCCAAGCTCTTTTGGAAGATGAAGCTTTATTCTGTCAGACTTGTGGCACAGGTCTGCTGCTGCTTCCACAAGACGCTGTGCTGGCACAACTGGAGTGAAGCGGGGAAAGAAGAACTGTGCTAGATGGATTTGTTGTTGATCTGTGCATTGCGTGTATTAGCACCTAGCATAAGACACGCTTTAAGACATTGCATGATGCCTCTCTTTCCCCATGTTGATTTCATTTTACACCCTACTCCATTTACTTCATGCTTTTACTTCCTAGTTGACTCCATAGTCTACTTTTTCCCCAGTGCACCCGACACCATTTTCGATTCCTTCTTTTTCTCTTCACAACAGATCCAGACTAAGACCGTGGCCCAGTGTGTGGAGTACTACTACTCCTGGAAAAAGGAGCATAAACTTGCCAGCACTCTTGCTCAGGTGAGGGGCAAGAAAATGGAGACGTGCCAGGAAGGTCGAGAAACTGGGAGAAAAGCTGCTGGCGAGCCATGCCAGACGCCCCTTTGCCAGGATCACATCGTCCCATACGCTGGGAAAGGCACAGCAGATGCTGCCCGGGCCTTCCTTGTGCTGCTGCCCTGAAGTATGCAATTCTGGAGCCTAACTTTGACCCAAGAAAGCAGCACCGCCACCAAAATGGGCTTTGACTCTCTACAGATGGGCTTCTCAAGGGCTGGCACCCTCGCTGACTCCAATCAGACCCCAAATTCCCCACTGCTTGCTGACATCAGCAATCCGGGCTGCCTTTGTGGATATGCTGCAGATTTTCAGGGAGTTTTTCTAGCATGCCAGCATAGTCCCCAGGAAGGAGCTGCTGGTGCTGTGGCTCCCCTAAAACTTTCCTTACTGGCAAAGAGCAATTTGCTTCCCATCATGTGAGAGAGAGAGAGAGAGAGACAGGGAGGGAGATTATTTTGGGGACTAGAAAATGGCTAACCACGTGTCTACCCTAATTGGACGTAATTGAAATGCCATTGCCTAGACATTTGTGGAGGAAAAGCAGAGAGAAATAGATGTTAGGCAGAAAGGTAGAAATAAGAAATGTAGAGCTCTAAATAGCCAGGTATTTATCCCGCCCCTTTGGCCTGTAGAAAAGAGGAGTATTTTCCTCCAAGCTCTGGCTTGGCAGCCCACCGCAGCCCATTGGCAAAGACAGCCGGTTTCTCAGCTCTTGAGGCTTTGGAAGGATTTGCTTAGGCCGATCGATTTTTCTGCTGGATGCTCTGATGTCCAGCTTTGTGAGAGGAAGGAAGCATTGATAAGGACTCTTTGATTTCCAGAGTGTGGGCAAAGCAAAGAGGAGCAAAAGCCCTCCCAGAAAGGAGAACGGGGAGCCAGGGAAGAGAAGCCGCAAGAGGGCTCGCAGCGCCGAGTGTCCCTGCTGCCAACCGCGCCAGCCGCCCCCTTCGGCGGGAGGCCCCTTTCCCTGCGGGCAGTGCAAACGGTGCGTAAGTTCCTCCTCTTTCTGCTCAAAGCTGCGCCTTTGGACTAAAAGGGGCTGACCCTTTTCAAAGGCACCGCAGGGGAAGCTGGGGGCACTTGCAGCATCGCCCCCGGCAGCCGTGCTCAAGCTTAACACCCACCTCAAACCCAAAGAGCTTAGGTAAAACCCAGCCTTCACAATGAAACCTTGCCGTGCCCCAACAAGACCCAGTTGATACAAGTAGGAATAGATCCATCAAAGCTTGGTTTGATGCTGCTGATCAAATTCAAAAGAGGATGCAGCAAAAGGAGGAAGACATTTCAAGGCATTGAAAGTAGAACCATCAGACTCATGGTGCTGATCCATTGACAAATGTGCCACTGCCCGAAAAGACAGAAATTCATACTCAAACGGAGATCTCGGCACTTGCTTTCATGGTGTGTACTAGCGTCAGCAATGGATGGTTTGTTTCCTATCTTGCAGGGTGTTTGAAAGCATGAAGGAAAGGAACAAACACAGCAGAAGACATCGGCCTCGGAAGGAAGCAGAGCCTCTCCCCAAGAAGAAAAGACTCTGAAGTTAGACAAGCCTGCAGCTTGTCCAGGGCTAGCAAGAGTTAGGTGTCAATAGGACTAGATAGGAATAGGACTTTTAGGGTAGTTGAATCTTCTACATAGTTAGTGATAGGACATGATAGGAATCTCCTCAATTTAGTAGTTAAGATCCATTAGTATTATTCAAGATTCATTCGTTTCATTAGATTTCTCAATAAATTTCAAAGGTTGGGTGTTGTCTATGCTCTGCCTTTTGTCATTTTGCCTTTGTGGAGAGCCAATGGGTCTTTATCATTAAACCAAAGTTTGTTCCATTTTGTCTTTTTGTCTGTATAAAAACACTCCGGCAATGTTTGTTCCATTTGCCTGGTGTTGCAAAGACGGCACTTGCCCTGAGAGAAGAAGCTGGGCAGGCGCCACCTCCCCCAGGCCCAGCCCCTTGCTCAGCTGGCAGGACTAAGTGAGGTGTGTCTCCTTTACTGCCAGTGAAATACCGCTGGGGCTTCAGCCTTTGATTCCTCAACATCTCAGCTGGGAGTGGAAAGGGAGGCTTTGTTTAGTTCACTGAATTGCATCTAGATGAGTGGTCTGGTCTCCCCATATTTTCTGGCATAAAAGCAGCGGGTTGAGTCCTTTTTGGAGCCCAGCCAGAAAACTTTCTTTCATTTTGGGGGACTGATGGAGCTGACCAGCTTGGAGGACGTTTCTAAGCCCTCCGATTCTATCCAATTCCTATCGGCATGCACCACAAAGGCATGGCTAGTTCAGTTGCAGTTTCTCCTGAAAGGACCAGTGTCCCGCTCTGGGCCTCCAGCAATCTCCTTAGCTAAAGCCGAGCGGGTGTGATCATTATCCTCTGACTTGTCACAGCTGGGGCACTTGCGCCAAAGAAGAATCCAAGTCACTCTTTTATTGAGGCCAGCAAATGGCCCTGCCTAGCAAGGCTTTGGTGGCAGGGGCTGTGGAGGGTGGATGGAGAGGGGGCGAGGGAGGGGGCAATTGGCAGGCTGCTTCTGGGAAGCCGAGGGAAGCTTGCCCTTGTCTGATGGAGCCGGTGCAGGTGGGCTTTGGAGGTTACAAAGTATCTGCCTTGCAGTGGGACTTGTTCCAGCTGCCCCCTCAGTTTGCTGGCCAGCGGGTAACATGCAGGCTGGGAAGGAAGCAAGATTGGGACTGAAGCAAGATTTGCTTTTCTTTAAGGACAGGCAGGAAAGCAGCAAAGCTGCCTGGCTTTTGTCATATCGGCGATCTAGGCGTTAAAAGCAACGTGAAGGCCAGCAGTGTGCAAAGGTAATTCTGTTAGTGTTGCTTCCTTAGAGGAATGCCAGAGCCTTTTGGGACAACCACCGAGCTTCTCCAAGGGAGCTGGAAGAGGGATCTAGAAATTCTGCCTGAATGTTTGCTAGAGAAATGCCCGTGTGCTGTCCCTGTGTGTGTGTGTGTGTGTGTGTGTGTGTGTCCCCATCAGTTGGCCTGAAAAAGATCCTGTTTCTCCAAGTTTCAAGGGAGGAGTGATGAGGTGAGAGACCAGCTCAGAGGCCCAAAGGAGGGAAACCATGCAGTGACATTATTGGGCAGCAAAAGAAGACTTGAGAAAGGGGGCAGGATGAATGCCTCCACTTTGAGAGGAAGCTTTGGAGTTGGCTTTGCGCTGGACAACTTGCAAATTCCAGCTCCTCTCAGAGCTGGAGGAGAGCCAGTGGGAGGAGCCCTTCCGGCTCTCCAGGGCAGGAGATGAGGTCTGGGCCCTTGCACAGAGGCAGGCTCCTGTGCACCTTCAGCTGGAGGCACCTTGCAAAGAAGAACCGGGAAGAGCCAGGGCTGTCCCTGCACTGCTTTTGCCCGTCTCATCAGACGACTGAGGAGAAAAGGCCCAATGGGAAGCTTCTCAGAGCAAACTTGCAGCAGAAGAAGTAGAAGGGGCAGAGGCGGCCCATGCCTCTTTCTGTCCCATGGCTCCCCCGGGGGTTCTAGATGGAATGTTGGGCTGTGCCCATAGCAACTGTCGTTGTCTCCTGCTCCTGCGGCCCTTGCTGGAACACTGCTGGAGCAGCGCTGGAGCAGCAGCTGCAGGATCAGCTCCTGGGCTGTCCCTGACCAGCCGCCTTCTGCACTCAGCGCCAGACCCGGCCTCTGCACCGACATCCCGGTCTCCTCGTCTGCCTCCGGGCATCCCCAGAGCACTTGGGAACCCTCCAAGGTAAGAAAATCCCCGTTTGCCCTCAAAGCACTAGCACAAGGGCAGGAGGCTCCAGCTGCCTCTCCCACCAAGCACAACACACAGGCTGCGTGCTCACTTTCCCCAGATGAGCTTCCACGTGAAAGCAGGGTGCAGCTTCTGAAGGAATCGTCTTGCCTCCAGGGGAAACACAGACCTTTCCACAGAGGACCTAGAGAGGTGTCCCAGTGCAGTTGCAGATCCTCGTCCACGCATCACCTGATTAAACGTTCTTAGCACCCATTTCAGTCCTCAAACTATCTTGTGCTGACCCCAAAACAAATTGTTCCTGGCTGAGCAGGTCAGGGCTTCAGTGTCAACAAATCCCCTTATGCCCTGACTCTGCTCACACCCGCTCCAAAGCTTCAAACACCACAATGATGGCACTTCTCCTCTGGCATCCCTGTCGTTCAGGGCATGGAAGCATTTGACTGGGCTTCTCCTCAAACACAGGCTTTCAACTTTAAAAACCATCTGGGATCAGCAATTCTTATCTACTTACCTAGTTTCATCGCTTCTAGATCCATTCTATTTTAAGATCTTTAGAGATTCTTTTTTCAGTGCATGTAGGGCTGGTTCTACCTCATGCTCAGGGGCGGCCGTCAAATGCCATCTCCTCAAGAGCACAATCACAGTAGCACAGAATTTTTTGGCTTGGAAGGGATTCTGAAAGATCACTGAGCCCAACTGCAGGGCCTGCCCGGGGCAGCCTCAACAATCACAGCCTGTGCCCAAGAGCAGTGTCCAAACACTTTTGGAGCTCAGTCAGCCTTGGTGCTGTGCCCCCTTCCCTGGGGAGGCTGTTGCAGTGCCCAAGCAGCCTGTGGCTGAAGAAGCTTTTCCTTCTATCCAACCTAAGCCTGCACTGGCACATCTCCCCTGCCATTCTCTTGGCTCTTCTCCGTGGCCCCGGGAGTGAAGAGAGTAGTGCATGGCCTTCTGCTTGCCCTCCTGAGGAAGCTGCTGACTGCTAGAGGGTCCTGCCTAGGACATTCCATGTGTCAAAAAGGCGGCAATGACAGCAAAGAGAAAGGAGCTGGGACACAGGAGCTCGGGCTTTGCAATGATGAGGATGAGAAGGAAGGCTACCGACACATCCTTGGCAGAAGGATTTTGAACTGGAGCATTGTTTTGATCTCTTTCAGGTGGAAAGGAGAGGCACAATGAAAAGGAAAGCAAGAGCCCAGATTCAGCCGTGAGTTTTGGCCTAGGGTTAAAGGACAGCAAACTGGAGGAATGGCGAGGAGGAGAACTGCTCTTTCAGAGTCAGGCTGGGATTGGTTCAAGCCTGTGGGTGCACAGCAAGGCTCTCTTGACCACTTGCCTTTCTCACCTCCACCTCCTTCTTCCTTTAGACGCATCAATGTTGGCAGCGACTTTCAGGCTGAGCTCCCAGAGCTGCAGAGCAGACCAGCAAGTGAGGATGAAGAGCCTGCAAGCCTGGTCTGGAAGCCCTGGGGGGAGGATGACTCTGACATGGAAAAACCTGACAGAGGTAGCTTTGCTTCAAGCTTTTCTTCCAGCCCTGAGCTACTTGGGTCTTGAAAAGGCTCCTTTTGCCTAAAAAGGCAGCCTTTTGAAGGCTCTGCTTCTCTCCTTGTCTTGCCCATCTTCCCATGTAGAAGTGTTAGAGACAGGAGAAAGAGCAAGCACCTTGCTCTCCAAATTGGTCAGGGCCGTTTGCCACTGGAAGAGCGGAGATTGGCCCCCACTTCTTCTTACAGAAGCTGCTTTGGAGGGAGAGCCAGCACTGCGTGGGCCCTTGCTTCAGCTGGCTCTGTCTTTGCTCTCCTTTTCATGCTCTCTCTCCAAGCTGCTGTCTTTAGCTGCCGGCCTTTCCTTCTGCCTTGCATGGCAAGCTTTGCCCTTGCTGGCCTCCAGGCTGACTTTCGGTGGGTTTTTTCTTGTGCTTGCAGTAAGAGAACTGTTGGACATGGCCAGCTCCCGTGGCATTCCCGGGGCAGCAGCTAACCTGGAGCGCGCCCTGCACTGCCTGCACCAGGCACGCGGCAGCGTTCCGGTAAGAAGCGGCTGTTTGGGCGCAGAGGAGAGGGCACAGGGAATGCAGAAGGCCCGGGCACTGGGACAGCCTTTCCTGGCTGCTCTTGGAAGAAGGGTCTTAACAGGGAGCAGAGCACTTGCTGCCTGCTGGGTCTCCTCCAGCTGCGTCAGGGCTGAGCCCAAAGGGCTCCAGCAGGGAGAATCTCCCTCCTGGAGGCGGCGGCGGCGGAAGGTCCTGCTGCCTTGTAAATGGCCTGGAGATCTGAGTTCTCTAAGACATTTGGAGGGGAAATTCCCAGAAGCCTCAGTCAGCTGAGGCCATTCTGGCTGCAGGAGCAGCAAAATCCTCAGCTTGGTGAGCAAAAGGCCACTCTTGGGGACCAGGATCAAAGGGTTGGGCAGCAAAAACTAGGGACTGGGAGCAAATGACAGTGTTTCACCCACATGGGATACAGTCGCTTGAATGTCTGGAGAGGCAAAGGAGCTGCAAGGCAGCACCTGTGATTTTTTGGCTCATTTTTAATGTGCTGGGGCGGCTAAAGCCTTTTCCCTCTTGATCTTGCAGGAGGCTCTGGAGATGCTGCTCTCAGAGGGGCCTGCAACAGCTCAAGGCCATCCCATGGCTGATTATCATTACGCAGGTAAGCAAAGCAGAGCTTCTTGCGTCCCTGACAGATGCTGCCGTCCCCTTCATTCTTGTGGCAAGGGTTTCTGCTTCAAGAAATTGTGCTTAACACCAGCACAAGGTCTTGTCTCCTCTGCAGCTGGGGAAAGCACCAGCATCTAGTCCTTCAGCTTTACTTGTTTTCCAATCCTTCTCCCCGGGCAAGGCCTGCTCTTGTCTTCACGACCTTCTGAGGGAGCAGACACGTACACCCACGTGAATGACGGCCTGCGACCGTTTTCTTTCGGCAGCCAGTGGGATCTACTTGGTGTGGACCAAGGGATCTGTTTACTAGCCGCTGCTTTTTATTGCCAGGCTCTGATAGATGGACACCTGAGGAGAAGGAGTCCTTCCAAAAGGCTTTCCACACCTACGGCAAGGATTTTCATCTCATCCAGAAGCAGGTAAAGCCACGGGACATTCTTTACCCGAGCAGATCAGCAGCAGGAAAGCTGGGTTATTTCTGGGAACAAGCACCGGGCTTCAGTCTCTCTCTTCTCAAGTACCAAGTATCTTCAAGTAGTAACAAAAGGGGACATCAAAAGCCTGTGTCAAAAGGATGATCCTGCCTCTCCAGCCCTTTGCTCCAAGCTCTTTTGGAAGATGAAGCTTTATTCTGTCAGACTTGTGGCACAGGTCTGCTGCTGCTTCCACAAGACGCTGTGCTGGCACAACTGGAGTGAAGCGGGGAAAGAAGAACTGTGCTAGATGGATTTGTTGTTGATCTGTGCATTGCGTGTATTAGCACCTAGCATAAGACACGCTTTAAGACATTGCATGATGCCTCTCTTTCCCCATGTTGATTTCATTTTACACCCTACTCCATTTACTTCATGCTTTTACTTCCTAGTTGACTCCATAGTCTACTTTTTCCCCAGTGCACCCGACACCATTTTCGATTCCTTCTTTTTCTCTTCACAACAGATCCAGACTAAGACCGTGGCCCAGTGTGTGGAGTACTACTACTCCTGGAAAAAGGAGCATAAACTTGCCAGCACTCTTGCTCAGGTGAGGGGCAAGAAAATGGAGACGTGCCAGGAAGGTCGAGAAACTGGGAGAAAAGCTGCTGGCGAGCCATGCCAGACGCCCCTTTGCCAGGATCACATCGTCCCATACGCTGGGAAAGGCACAGCAGATGCTGCCCGGGCCTTCCTTGTGCTGCTGCCCTGAAGTATGCAATTCTGGAGCCTAACTTTGACCCAAGAAAGCAGCACCGCCACCAAAATGGGCTTTGACTCTCTACAGATGGGCTTCTCAAGGGCTGGCACCCTCGCTGACTCCAATCAGACCCCAAATTCCCCACTGCTTGCTGACATCAGCAATCCGGGCTGCCTTTGTGGATATGCTGCAGATTTTCAGGGAGTTTTTCTAGCATGCCAGCATAGTCCCCAGGAAGGAGCTGCTGGTGCTGTGGCTCCCCTAAAACTTTCCTTACTGGCAAAGAGCAATTTGCTTCCCATCATGTGAGAGAGAGAGAGAGAGAGACAGGGAGGGAGATTATTTTGGGGACTAGAAAATGGCTAACCACGTGTCTACCCTAATTGGACGTAATTGAAATGCCATTGCCTAGACATTTGTGGAGGAAAAGCAGAGAGAAATAGATGTTAGGCAGAAAGGTAGAAATAAGAAATGTAGAGCTCTAAATAGCCAGGTATTTATCCCGCCCCTTTGGCCTGTAGAAAAGAGGAGTATTTTCCTCCAAGCTCTGGCTTGGCAGCCCACCGCAGCCCATTGGCAAAGACAGCCGGTTTCTCAGCTCTTGAGGCTTTGGAAGGATTTGCTTAGGCCGATCGATTTTTCTGCTGGATGCTCTGATGTCCAGCTTTGTGAGAGGAAGGAAGCATTGATAAGGACTCTTTGATTTCCAGAGTGTGGGCAAAGCAAAGAGGAGCAAAAGCCCTCCCAGAAAGGAGAACGGGGAGCCAGGGAAGAGAAGCCGCAAGAGGGCTCGCAGCGCCGAGTGTCCCTGCTGCCAACCGCGCCAGCCGCCCCCTTCGGCGGGAGGCCCCTTTCCCTGCGGGCAGTGCAAACGGTGCGTAAGTTCCTCCTCTTTCTGCTCAAAGCTGCGCCTTTGGACTAAAAGGGGCTGACCCTTTTCAAAGGCACCGCAGGGGAAGCTGGGGGCACTTGCAGCATCGCCCCCGGCAGCCGTGCTCAAGCTTAACACCCACCTCAAACCCAAAGAGCTTAGGTAAAACCCAGCCTTCACAATGAAACCTTGCCGTGCCCCAACAAGACCCAGTTGATACAAGTAGGAATAGATCCATCAAAGCTTGGTTTGATGCTGCTGATCAAATTCAAAAGAGGATGCAGCAAAAGGAGGAAGACATTTCAAGGCATTGAAAGTAGAACCATCAGACTCATGGTGCTGATCCATTGACAAATGTGCCACTGCCCGAAAAGACAGAAATTCATACTCAAACGGAGATCTCGGCACTTGCTTTCATGGTGTGTACTAGCGTCAGCAATGGATGGTTTGTTTCCTATCTTGCAGGGTGTTTGAAAGCATGAAGGAAAGGAACAAACACAGCAGAAGACATCGGCCTCGGAAGGAAGCAGAGCCTCTCCCCAAGAAGAAAAGACTCTGAAGTTAGACAAGCCTGCAGCTTGTCCAGGGCTAGCAAGAGTTAGGTGTCAATAGGACTAGATAGGAATAGGACTTTTAGGGTAGTTGAATCTTCTACATAGTTAGTGATAGGACATGATAGGAATCTCCTCAATTTAGTAGTTAAGATCCATTAGTATTATTCAAGATTCATTCGTTTCATTAGATTTCTCAATAAATTTCAAAGGTTGGGTGTTGTCTATGCTCTGCCTTTTGTCATTTTGCCTTTGTGGAGAGCCAATGGGTCTTTATCATTAAACCAAAGTTTGTTCCATTTTGTCTTTTTGTCTGTATAAAAACACTCCGGCAATGTTTGTTCCATTTGCCTGGTGTTGCAAAGACGGCACTTGCCCTGAGAGAAGAAGCTGGGCAGGCGCCACCTCCCCCAGGCCCAGCCCCTTGCTCAGCTGGCAGGACTAAGTGAGGTGTGTCTCCTTTACTGCCAGTGAAATACCGCTGGGGCTTCAGCCTTTGATTCCTCAACATCTCAGCTGGGAGTGGAAAGGGAGGCTTTGTTTAGTTCACTGAATTGCATCTAGATGAGTGGTCTGGTCTCCCCATATTTTCTGGCATAAAAGCAGCGGGTTGAGTCCTTTTTGGAGCCCAGCCAGAAAACTTTCTTTCATTTTGGGGGACTGATGGAGCTGACCAGCTTGGAGGACGTTTCTAAGCCCTCCGATTCTATCCAATTCCTATCGGCATGCACCACAAAGGCATGGCTAGTTCAGTTGCAGTTTCTCCTGAAAGGACCAGTGTCCCGCTCTGGGCCTCCAGCAATCTCCTTAGCTAAAGCCGAGCGGGTGTGATCATTATCCTCTGACTTGTCACAGCTGGGGCACTTGCGCCAAAGAAGAATCCAAGTCACTCTTTTATTGAGGCCAGCAAATGGCCCTGCCTAGCAAGGCTTTGGTGGCAGGGGCTGTGGAGGGTGGATGGAGAGGGGGCGAGGGAGGGGGCAATTGGCAGGCTGCTTCTGGGAAGCCGAGGGAAGCTTGCCCTTGTCTGATGGAGCCGGTGCAGGTGGGCTTTGGAGGTTACAAAGTATCTGCCTTGCAGTGGGACTTGTTCCAGCTGCCCCCTCAGTTTGCTGGCCAGCGGGTAACATGCAGGCTGGGAAGGAAGCAAGATTGGGACTGAAGCAAGATTTGCTTTTCTTTAAGGACAGGCAGGAAAGCAGCAAAGCTGCCTGGCTTTTGTCATATCGGCGATCTAGGCGTTAAAAGCAACGTGAAGGCCAGCAGTGTGCAAAGGTAATTCTGTTAGTGTTGCTTCCTTAGAGGAATGCCAGAGCCTTTTGGGACAACCACCGAGCTTCTCCAAGGGAGCTGGAAGAGGGATCTAGAAATTCTGCCTGAATGTTTGCTAGAGAAATGCCCGTGTGCTGTCCCTGTGTGTGTGTGTGTGTGTGTGTGTGTGTGTCCCCATCAGTTGGCCTGAAAAAGATCCTGTTTCTCCAAGTTTCAAGGGAGGAGTGATGAGGTGAGAGACCAGCTCAGAGGCCCAAAGGAGGGAAACCATGCAGTGACATTATTGGGCAGCAAAAGAAGACTTGAGAAAGGGGGCAGGATGAATGCCTCCACTTTGAGAGGAAGCTTTGGAGTTGGCTTTGCGCTGGACAACTTGCAAATTCCAGCTCCTCTCAGAGCTGGAGGAGAGCCAGTGGGAGGAGCCCTTCCGGCTCTCCAGGGCAGGAGATGAGGTCTGGGCCCTTGCACAGAGGCAGGCTCCTGTGCACCTTCAGCTGGAGGCACCTTGCAAAGAAGAACCGGGAAGAGCCAGGGCTGTCCCTGCACTGCTTTTGCCCGTCTCATCAGACGACTGAGGAGAAAAGGCCCAATGGGAAGCTTCTCAGAGCAAACTTGCAGCAGAAGAAGTAGAAGGGGCAGAGGCGGCCCATGCCTCTTTCTGTCCCATGGCTCCCCCGGGGGTTCTAGATGGAATGTTGGGCTGTGCCCATAGCAACTGTCGTTGTCTCCTGCTCCTGCGGCCCTTGCTGGAACACTGCTGGAGCAGCGCTGGAGCAGCAGCTGCAGGATCAGCTCCTGGGCTGTCCCTGACCAGCCGCCTTCTGCACTCAGCGCCAGACCCGGCCTCTGCACCGACATCCCGGTCTCCTCGTCTGCCTCCGGGCATCCCCAGAGCACTTGGGAACCCTCCAAGGTAAGAAAATCCCCGTTTGCCCTCAAAGCACTAGCACAAGGGCAGGAGGCTCCAGCTGCCTCTCCCACCAAGCACAACACACAGGCTGCGTGCTCACTTTCCCCAGATGAGCTTCCACGTGAAAGCAGGGTGCAGCTTCTGAAGGAATCGTCTTGCCTCCAGGGGAAACACAGACCTTTCCACAGAGGACCTAGAGAGGTGTCCCAGTGCAGTTGCAGATCCTCGTCCACGCATCACCTGATTAAACGTTCTTAGCACCCATTTCAGTCCTCAAACTATCTTGTGCTGACCCCAAAACAAATTGTTCCTGGCTGAGCAGGTCAGGGCTTCAGTGTCAACAAATCCCCTTATGCCCTGACTCTGCTCACACCCGCTCCAAAGCTTCAAACAGCACAATGATGGCACTTCTCCTCTGGCATCCCTGTCGTTCAGGGCATGGAAGCATTTGACTGGGCTTCTCCTCAAACACAGGCTTTCAACTTTAAAAACCATCTGGGATCAGCAATTCTTATCTACTTACCTAGTTTCATCGCTTCTAGATCCATTCTATTTTAAGATCTTTAGAGATTCTTTTTTCAGTGCATGTAGGGCTGGTTCTACCTCATGCTCAGGGGCGGCCGTCAAATGCCATCTCCTCAAGAGCACAATCACAGTAGCACAGAATTTTTTGGCTTGGAAGGGATTCTGAAAGATCACTGAGGCCAACTGCAGGGCCTGCCCGGGGCAGCCTCAACAATCACAGCCTGTGCCCAAGAGCAGTGTCCAAACACTTTTGGAGCTCAGTCAGCCTTGGTGCTGTGCCCCCTTCCCTGGGGAGGCTGTTGCAGTGCCCAAGCAGCCTGTGGCTGAAGAAGCTTTTCCTTCTATCCAACCTAAGCCTGCACTGGCACATCTCCCCTGCCATTCTCTTGGCTCTTCTCCGTGGCCCCGGGAGTGAAGAGAGTAGTGCATGGCCTTCTGCTTGCCCTCCTGAGGAAGCTGCTGACTGCTAGAGGGTCCTGCCTAGGACATTCCATGTGTCAAAAAGGCGGCAATGACAGCAAAGAGAAAGGAGCTGGGACACAGGAGCTCGGGCTTTGCAATGATGAGGATGAGAAGGAAGGCTACCGACACATCCTTGGCAGAAGGATTTTGAACTGGAGCATTGTTTTGATCTCTTTCAGGTGGAAAGGAGAGGCACAATGAAAAGGAAAGCAAGAGCCCAGATTCAGCCGTGAGTTTTGGCCTAGGGTTAAAGGACAGCAAACTGGAGGAATGGCGAGGAGGAGAACTGCTCTTTCAGAGTCAGGCTGGGATTGGTTCAAGCCTGTGGGTGCACAGCAAGGCTCTCTTGACCACTTGCCTTTCTCACCTCCACCTCCTTCTTCCTTTAGACGCATCAATGTTGGCAGCGACTTTCAGGCTGAGCTCCCAGAGCTGCAGAGCAGACCAGCAAGTGAGGATGAAGAGCCTGCAAGCCTGGTCTGGAAGCCCTGGGGGGAGGATGACTCTGACATGGAAAAACCTGACAGAGGTAGCTTTGCTTCAAGCTTTTCTTCCAGCCCTGAGCTACTTGGGTCTTGAAAAGGCTCCTTTTGCCTAAAAAGGCAGCCTTTTGAAGGCTCTGCTTCTCTCCTTGTCTTGCCCATCTTCCCATGTAGAAGTGTTAGAGACAGGAGAAAGAGCAAGCACCTTGCTCTCCAAATTGGTCAGGGCCGTTTGCCACTGGAAGAGCGGAGATTGGCCCCCACTTCTTCTTACAGAAGCTGCTTTGGAGGGAGAGCCAGCACTGCGTGGGCCCTTGCTTCAGCTGGCTCTGTCTTTGCTCTCCTTTTCATGCTCTCTCTCCAAGCTGCTGTCTTTAGCTGCCGGCCTTTCCTTCTGCCTTGCATGGCAAGCTTTGCCCTTGCTGGCCTCCAGGCTGACTTTCGGTGGGTTTTTTCTTGTGCTTGCAGTAAGAGAACTGTTGGACATGGCCAGCTCCCGTGGCATTCCCGGGGCAGCAGCTAACCTGGAGCGCGCCCTGCACTGCCTGCACCAGGCACGCGGCAGCGTTCCGGTAAGAAGCGGCTGTTTGGGCGCAGAGGAGAGGGCACAGGGAATGCAGAAGGCCCGGGCACTGGGACAGCCTTTCCTGGCTGCTCTTGGAAGAAGGGTCTTAACAGGGAGCAGAGCACTTGCTGCCTGCTGGGTCTCCTCCAGCTGCGTCAGGGCTGAGCCCAAAGGGCTCCAGCAGGGAGAATCTCCCTCCTGGAGGCGGCGGCGGCGGAAGGTCCTGCTGCCTTGTAAATGGCCTGGAGATCTGAGTTCTCTAAGACATTTGGAGGGGAAATTCCCAGAAGCCTCAGTCAGCTGAGGCCATTCTGGCTGCAGGAGCAGCAAAATCCTCAGCTTGGTGAGCAAAAGGCCACTCTTGGGGACCAGGATCAAAGGGTTGGGCAGCAAAAACTAGGGACTGGGAGCAAATGACAGTGTTTCACCCACATGGGATACAGTCGCTTGAATGTCTGGAGAGGCAAAGGAGCTGCAAGGCAGCACCTGTGATTTTTTGGCTCATTTTTAATGTGCTGGGGCGGCTAAAGCCTTTTCCCTCTTGATCTTGCAGGAGGCTCTGGAGATGCTGCTCTCAGAGGGGCCTGCAACAGCTCAAGGCCATCCCATGGCTGATTATCATTACGCAGGTAAGCAAAGCAGAGCTTCTTGCGTCCCTGACAGATGCTGCCGTCCCCTTCATTCTTGTGGCAAGGGTTTCTGCTTCAAGAAATTGTGCTTAACACCAGCACAAGGTCTTGTCTCCTCTGCAGCTGGGGAAAGCACCAGCATCTAGTCCTTCAGCTTTACTTGTTTTCCAATCCTTCTCCCCGGGCAAGGCCTGCTCTTGTCTTCACGACCTTCTGAGGGAGCAGACACGTACACCCACGTGAATGACGGCCTGCGACCGTTTTCTTTCGGCAGCCAGTGGGATCTACTTGGTGTGGACCAAGGGATCTGTTTACTAGCCGCTGCTTTTTATTGCCAGGCTCTGATAGATGGACACCTGAGGAGAAGGAGTCCTTCCAAAAGGCTTTCCACACCTACGGCAAGGATTTTCATCTCATCCAGAAGCAGGTAAAGCCACGGGACATTCTTTACCCGAGCAGATCAGCAGCAGGAAAGCTGGGTTATTTCTGGGAACAAGCACCGGGCTTCAGTCTCTCTCTTCTCAAGTACCAAGTATCTTCAAGTAGTAACAAAAGGGGACATCAAAAGCCTGTGTCAAAAGGATGATCCTGCCTCTCCAGCCCTTTGCTCCAAGCTCTTTTGGAAGATGAAGCTTTATTCTGTCAGACTTGTGGCACAGGTCTGCTGCTGCTTCCACAAGACGCTGTGCTGGCACAACTGGAGTGAAGCGGGGAAAGAAGAACTGTGCTAGATGGATTTGTTGTTGATCTGTGCATTGCGTGTATTAGCACCTAGCATAAGACACGCTTTAAGACATTGCATGATGCCTCTCTTTCCCCATGTTGATTTCATTTTACACCCTACTCCATTTACTTCATGCTTTTACTTCCTAGTTGACTCCATAGTCTACTTTTTCCCCAGTGCACCCGACACCATTTTCGATTCCTTCTTTTTCTCTTCACAACAGATCCAGACTAAGACCGTGGCCCAGTGTGTGGAGTACTACTACTCCTGGAAAAAGGAGCATAAACTTGCCAGCACTCTTGCTCAGGTGAGGGGCAAGAAAATGGAGACGTGCCAGGAAGGTCGAGAAACTGGGAGAAAAGCTGCTGGCGAGCCATGCCAGACGCCCCTTTGCCAGGATCACATCGTCCCATACGCTGGGAAAGGCACAGCAGATGCTGCCCGGGCCTTCCTTGTGCTGCTGCCCTGAAGTATGCAATTCTGGAGCCTAACTTTGACCCAAGAAAGCAGCACCGCCACCAAAATGGGCTTTGACTCTCTACAGATGGGCTTCTCAAGGGCTGGCACCCTCGCTGACTCCAATCAGACCCCAAATTCCCCACTGCTTGCTGACATCAGCAATCCGGGCTGCCTTTGTGGATATGCTGCAGATTTTCAGGGAGTTTTTCTAGCATGCCAGCATAGTCCCCAGGAAGGAGCTGCTGGTGCTGTGGCTCCCCTAAAACTTTCCTTACTGGCAAAGAGCAATTTGCTTCCCATCATGTGAGAGAGAGAGAGAGAGAGACAGGGAGGGAGATTATTTTGGGGACTAGAAAATGGCTAACCACGTGTCTACCCTAATTGGACTGGATTGAAATGCCATTGCCTAGACATTTGTGGAGGAAAAGCAGAGAGAAATAGATGTTAGGCAGAAAGGTAGAAATAAGAAATGTAGAGCTCTAAATAGCCAGGTATTTATCCCGCCCCTTTGGCCTGTAGAAAAGAGGAGTATTTTCCTCCAAGCTCTGGCTTGGCAGCCCACCGCAGCCCATTGGCAAAGACAGCCGGTTTCTCAGCTCTTGAGGCTTTGGAAGGATTTGCTTAGGCCGATCGATTTTTCTGCTGGATGCTCTGATGTCCAGCTTTGTGAGAGGAAGGAAGCATTGATAAGGACTCTTTGATTTCCAGAGTGTGGGCAAAGCAAAGAGGAGCAAAAGCCCTCCCAGAAAGGAGAACGGGGAGCCAGGGAAGAGAAGCCGCAAGAGGGCTCGCAGCGCCGAGTGTCCCTGCTGCCAACCGCGCCAGCCGCCCCCTTCGGCGGGAGGCCCCTTTCCCTGCGGGCAGTGCAAACGGTGCGTAAGTTCCTCCTCTTTCTGCTCAAAGCTGCGCCTTTGGACTAAAAGGGGCTGACCCTTTTCAAAGGCACCGCAGGGGAAGCTGGGGGCACTTGCAGCATCGCCCCCGGCAGCCGTGCTCAAGCTTAACACCCACCTCAAACCCAAAGAGCTTAGGTAAAACCCAGCCTTCACAATGAAACCTTGCCGTGCCCCAACAAGACCCAGTTGATACAAGTAGGAATAGATCCATCAAAGCTTGGTTTGATGCTGCTGATCAAATTCAAAAGAGGATGCAGCAAAAGGAGGAAGACATTTCAAGGCATTGAAAGTAGAACCATCAGACTCATGGTGCTGATCCATTGACAAATGTGCCACTGCCCGAAAAGACAGAAATTCATACTCAAACGGAGATCTCGGCACTTGCTTTCATGGTGTGTACTAGCGTCAGCAATGGATGGTTTGTTTCCTATCTTGCAGGGTGTTTGAAAGCATGAAGGAAAGGAACAAACACAGCAGAAGACATCGGCCTCGGAAGGAAGCAGAGCCTCTCCCCAAGAAGAAAAGACTCTGAAGTTAGACAAGCCTGCAGCTTGTCCAGGGCTAGCAAGAGTTAGGTGTCAATAGGACTAGATAGGAATAGGACTTTTAGGGTAGTTGAATCTTCTACATAGTTAGTGATAGGACATGATAGGAATCTCCTCAATTTAGTAGTTAAGATCCATTAGTATTATTCAAGATTCATTCGTTTCATTAGATTTCTCAATAAATTTCAAAGGTTGGGTGTTGTCTATGCTCTGCCTTTTGTCATTTTGCCTTTGTGGAGAGCCAATGGGTCTTTATCATTAAACCAAAGTTTGTTCCATTTTGTCTTTTTGTCTGTATAAAAACACTCCGGCAATGTTTGTTCCATTTGCCTGGTGTTGCAAAGACGGCACTTGCCCTGAGAGAAGAAGCTGGGCAGGCGCCACCTCCCCCAGGCCCAGCCCCTTGCTCAGCTGGCAGGACTAAGTGAGGTGTGTCTCCTTTACTGCCAGTGAAATACCGCTGGGGCTTCAGCCTTTGATTCCTCAACATCTCAGCTGGGAGTGGAAAGGGAGGCTTTGTTTAGTTCACTGAATTGCATCTAGATGAGTGGTCTGGTCTCCCCATATTTTCTGGCATAAAAGCAGCGGGTTGAGTCCTTTTTGGAGCCCAGCCAGAAAACTTTCTTTCATTTTGGGGGACTGATGGAGCTGACCAGCTTGGAGGACGTTTCTAAGCCCTCCGATTCTATCCAATTCCTATCGGCATGCACCACAAAGGCATGGCTAGTTCAGTTGCAGTTTCTCCTGAAAGGACCAGTGTCCCGCTCTGGGCCTCCAGCAATCTCCTTAGCTAAAGCCGAGCGGGTGTGATCATTATCCTCTGACTTGTCACAGCTGGGGCACTTGCGCCAAAGAAGAATCCAAGTCACTCTTTTATTGAGGCCAGCAAATGGCCCTGCCTAGCAAGGCTTTGGTGGCAGGGGCTGTGGAGGGTGGATGGAGAGGGGGCGAGGGAGGGGGCAATTGGCAGGCTGCTTCTGGGAAGCCGAGGGAAGCTTGCCCTTGTCTGATGGAGCCGGTGCAGGTGGGCTTTGGAGGTTACAAAGTATCTGCCTTGCAGTGGGACTTGTTCCAGCTGCCCCCTCAGTTTGCTGGCCAGCGGGTAACATGCAGGCTGGGAAGGAAGCAAGATTGGGACTGAAGCAAGATTTGCTTTTCTTTAAGGACAGGCAGGAAAGCAGCAAAGCTGCCTGGCTTTTGTCATATCGGCGATCTAGGCGTTAAAAGCAACGTGAAGGCCAGCAGTGTGCAAAGGTAATTCTGTTAGTGTTGCTTCCTTAGAGGAATGCCAGAGCCTTTTGGGACAACCACCGAGCTTCTCCAAGGGAGCTGGAAGAGGGATCTAGAAATTCTGCCTGAATGTTTGCTAGAGAAATGCCCGTGTGCTGTCCCTGTGTGTGTGTGTGTGTGTGTGTGTGTGTGTCCCCATCAGTTGGCCTGAAAAAGATCCTGTTTCTCCAAGTTTCAAGGGAGGAGTGATGAGGTGAGAGACCAGCTCAGAGGCCCAAAGGAGGGAAACCATGCAGTGACATTATTGAGCAGCAAAAGAAGACTTGAGAAAGGGGGCAGGATGAATGCCTCCACTTTGAGAGGAAGCTTTGGAGTTGGCTTTGCGCTGGACAACTTGCAAATTCCAGCTCCTCTCAGAGCTGGAGGAGAGCCAGTGGGAGGAGCCCTTCCGGCTCTCCAGGGCAGGAGATGAGGTCTGGGCCCTTGCACAGAGGCAGGCTCCTGTGCACCTTCAGCTGGAGGCACCTTGCAAAGAAGAACCGGGAAGAGCCAGGGCTGTCCCTGCACTGCTTTTGCCCGTCTCATCAGACGACTGAGGAGAAAAGGCCCAATGGGAAGCTTCTCAGAGCAAACTTGCAGCAGAAGAAGTAGAAGGGGCAGAGGCGGCCCATGCCTCTTTCTGTCCCATGGCTCCCCCGGGGGTTCTAGATGGAATGTTGGGCTGTGCCCATAGCAACTGTCGTTGTCTCCTGCTCCTGCGGCCCTTGCTGGAACACTGCTGGAGCAGCGCTGGAGCAGCAGCTGCAGGATCAGCTCCTGGGCTGTCCCTGACCAGCCGCCTTCTGCACTCAGCGCCAGACCCGGCCTCTGCACCGACATCCCGGTCTCCTCGTCTGCCTCCGGGCATCCCCAGAGCACTTGGGAACCCTCCAAGGTAAGAAAATCCCCGTTTGCCCTCAAAGCACTAGCACAAGGGCAGGAGGCTCCAGCTGCCTCTCCCACCAAGCACAACACACAGGCTGCGTGCTCACTTTCCCCAGATGAGCTTCCACGTGAAAGCAGGGTGCAGCTTCTGAAGGAATCGTCTTGCCTCCAGGGGAAACACAGACCTTTCCACAGAGGACCTAGAGAGGTGTCCCAGTGCAGTTGCAGATCCTCGTCCACGCATCACCTGATTAAACGTTCTTAGCACCCATTTCAGTCCTCAAACTATCTTGTGCTGACCCCAAAACAAATTGTTCCTGGCTGAGCAGGTCAGGGCTTCAGTGTCAACAAATCCCCTTATGCCCTGACTCTGCTCACACCCGCTCCAAAGCTTCAAACAGCACAATGATGGCACTTCTCCTCTGGCATCCCTGTCGTTCAGGGCATGGAAGCATTTGACTGGGCTTCTCCTCAAACACAGGCTTTCAACTTTAAAAACCATCTGCGATCAGCAATTCTTATCTACTTACCTAGTTTCATCGCTTCTAGATCCATTCTATTTTAAGATCTTTAGAGATTCTTTTTTCAGTGCATGTAGGGCTGGTTCTACCTCATGCTCAGGGGCGGCCGTCAAATGCCATCTCCTCAAGAGCACAATCACAGTAGCACAGAATTTTTTGGCTTGGAAGGGATTCTGAAAGATCACTGAGGCCAACTGCAGGGCCTGCCCGGGGCAGCCTCAACAATCACAGCCTGTGCCCAAGAGCAGTGTCCAAACACTTTTGGAGCTCAGTCAGCCTTGGTGCTGTGCCCCCTTCCCTGGGGAGGCTGTTGCAGTGCCCAAGCAGCCTGTGGCTGAAGAAGCTTTTCCTTCTATCCAACCTAAGCCTGCACTGGCACATCTCCCCTGCCATTCTCTTGGCTCTT
Organism: Agelaius phoeniceus; assembly: GCF_051311805.1. Classification (NCBI taxonomy): domain Eukaryota; kingdom Metazoa; phylum Chordata; class Aves; order Passeriformes; family Icteridae; genus Agelaius; species Agelaius phoeniceus. Next base: position 35,717,180 of record NC_135303.1, on the reverse strand, counting down.
CTCCGTGGCCCCGGGAGTGAAGAGAGTAGTGCATGGCCTTCTGCTTGCCCTCCTGAGGAAGCTGCTGACTGCTAGAGGGTCCTGCCTAGGACATTCCATGTGTCAAAAAGGCGGCAATGACAGCAAAGAGAAAGGAGCTGGGACACAGGAGCTCGGGCTTTGCAATGATGAGGATGAGAAGGAAGGCTACCGACACATCCTTGGCAGAAGGATTTTGAACTGGAGCATTGTTTTGATCTCTTTCAGGTGGAAAGGAGAGGCACAATGAAAAGGAAAGCAAGAGCCCAGATTCAGCCGTGAGTTTTGGCCTAGGGTTAAAGCACAGCAAACTGGAGGAATGGCGAGGAGGAGAACTGCTCTTTCAGAGTCAGGCTGGGATTGGTTCAAGCCTGTGGGTGCACAGCAAGGCTCTCTTGACCACTTGCCTTTCTCACCTCCACCTCCTTCTTCCTTTAGACGCATCAATGTTGGCAGCGACTTTCAGGCTGAGCTCCCAGAGCTGCAGAGCAGACCAGCAAGTGAGGATGAAGAGCCTGCAAGCCTGGTCTGGAAGCCCTGGGGGGAGGATGACTCTGACATGGAAAAACCTGACAGAGGTAGCTTTGCTTCAAGCTTTTCTTCCAGCCCTGAGCTACTTGGGTCTTGAAAAGGCTCCTTTTGCCTAAAAAGGCAGCCTTTTGAAGGCTCTGCTTCTCTCCTTGTCTTGCCCATCTTCCCATGTAGAAGTGTTAGAGACAGGAGAAAGAGCAAGCACCTTGCTCTCCAAATTGGTCAGGGCCGTTTGCCACTGGAAGAGCGGAGATTGGCCCCCACTTCTTCTTACAGAAGCTGCTTTGGAGGGAGAGCCAGCACTGCGTGGGCCCTTGCTTCAGCTGGCTCTGTCTTTGCTCTCCTTTTCATGCTCTCTCTCCAAGCTGCTGTCTTTAGCTGCCGGCCTTTCCTTCTGCCTTGCATGGCAAGCTTTGCCCTTGCTGGCCTCCAGGCTGACTTTCGGTGGGTTTTTTCTTGTGCTTGCAGTAAGAGAACTGTTGGACATGGCCAGCTCCCGTGGCATTCCCGGGGCAGCAGCTAACCTGGAGCGCGCCCTGCACTGCCTGCACCAGGCACGCGGCAGCGTTCCGGTAAGAAGCGGCTGTTTGGGCGCAGAGGAGAGGGCACAGGGAATGCAGAAGGCCTGGGCACTGGGACAGCCTTTCCTGGCTGCTCTTGGAAGAAGGGTCTTAACAGGGAGCAGAGCACTTGCTGCCTGCTGGGTCTCCTCCAGCTGCGTCAGGGCTGAGCCCAAAGGGCTCCAGCAGGGAGAATCTCCCTCCTGGAGGCGGCGGCGGCAGAAGGTCCTGCTGCCTTGTAAATGGCCTGGAGATCTGAGTTCTCTAAGACATTTGGAGGGGAAATTCCCAGAAGCCTCAGTCAGCTGAGGCCATTCTGGCTGCAGGAGCAGCAAAATCCTCAGCTTGGTGAGCAAAAGGCCACTCTTGGGGACCAGGATCAAAGGGTTGGGCAGCAAAAACTAGGGACTGGGAGCAAATGACAGTGTTTCACCCACATGGGATACAGTCGCTTGAATGTCTGGAGAGGCAAAGGAGCTGCAAGGCAGCACCTGTGATTTTTTGGCTCATTTTTAATGTGCTGGGGCGGCTAAAGCCTTTTCCCTCTTGATCTTGCAGGAGGCTCTGGAGATGCTGCTCTCAGAGGGGCCTGCAACAGCTCAAGGCCATCCCATGGCTGATTATCATTACGCAGGTAAGCAAAGCAGAGCTTCTTGCGTCCCTGACAGATGCTGCCGTCCCCTTCATTCTTGTGGCAAGGGTTTCTGCTTCAAGAAATTGTGCTTAACACCAGCACAAGGTCTTGTCTCCTCTGCAGCTGGGGAAAGCACCAGCATCTAGTCCTTCAGCTTTACTTGTTTTCCAATCCTTCTCCCCGGGCAAGGCCTGCTCTTGTCTTCACGACCTTCTGAGGGAGCAGACACGTACACCCACGTGAATGACGGCCTGCGACCGTTTTCTTTCGGCAGCCAGTGGGATCTACTTGGTGTGGACCAAGGGATCTGTTTACTAGCCGCTGCTTTTTATTGCCAGGCTCTGATAGATGGACACCTGAGGAGAAGGAGTCCTTCCAAAAGGCTTTCCACACCTACGGCAAGGATTTTCATCTCATCCAGAAGCAGGTAAAGCCACGGGACATTCTTTACCCGAGCAGATCAGCAGCAGGAAAGCTGGGTTATTTCTGGGAACAAGCACCGGGCTTCAGTCTCTCTCTTCTCAAGTACCAAGTATCTTCAAGTAGTAACAAAAGGGGACATCAAAAGCCTGTGTCAAAAGGATGATCCTGCCTCTCCAGCCCTTTGCTCCAAGCTCTTTTGGAAGATGAAGCTTTATTCTGTCAGACTTGTGGCACAGGTCTGCTGCTGCTTCCACAAGACGCTGTGCTGGCACAACTGGAGTGAAGCGGGGAAAGAAGAACTGTGCTAGATGGATTTGTTGTTGATCTGTGCATTGCGTGTATTAGCACCTAGCATAAGACACGCTTTAAGACATTGCATGATGCCTCTCTTTCCCCATGTTGATTTCATTTTACACCCTACTCCATTTCATTCATGCTTTTACTTCCTAGTTGACTCCATAGTCTACTTTTTCCCCAGTGCACCCGACACCATTTTCGATTCCTTCTTTTTCTCTTCACAACAGATCCAGACTAAGACCGTGGCCCAGTGTGTGGAGTACTACTACTCCTGGAAAAAGGAGCATAAACTTGCCAGCACTCTTGCTCAGGTGAGGGGCAAGAAAATGGAGACGTGCCAGGAAGGTCGAGAAACTGGGAGAAAAGCTGCTGGCGAGCCATGCCAGACGCCCCTTTGCCAGGATCACATCGTCCCATGTGCTGGGAAAGGCACAGCAGATGCTGCCCGGGCCTTCCTTGTGCTGCTGCCCTGAAGTATGCAATTCTGGAGCCTAACTTTGACCCAAGAAAGCAGCACCGCCACCAAAATGGGCTTTGACTCTCTACAGATGGGCTTCTCAAGGGCTGGCACCCTCGCTGACTCCAATCAGACCCCAAATTCCCCACTGCTTGCTGACATCAGCAATCCGGGCTGCCTTTGTGGATATGCTGCAGATTTTCAGGGAGTTTTTCTAGCATGCCAGCATAGTCCCCAAGAAGGAGCTGCTGGTGCTGTGGCTCCCCTAAAACTTTCCTTACTGGCAAAGAGCAATTTGCTTCCCATCATGTGAGAGAGAGAGAGAGAGAGACAGGGAGGGAGATTATTTTGGGGACTAGAAAATGGCTAACCACGTGTCTACCCTAATTGGACGTAATTGAAATGCCATTGCCTAGACATTTGTGGAGGAAAAGCAGAGAGAAATAGATGTTAGGCAGAAAGGTAGAAATAAGAAATGTAGAGCTCTAAATAGCCAGGTATTTATCCCGCCCCTTTGGCCTGTAGAAAAGAGGAGTATTTTCCTCCAAGCTCTGGCTTGGCAGCCCACCGCAGCCCATTGGCAAAGACAGCCGGTTTCTCAGCTCTTGAGGCTTTGGAAGGATTTGCTTAGACCGATCGATTTTTCTGCTGGATGCTCTGATGTCCAGCTTTGTGAGAGGAAGGAAGCATTGATAAGGACTCTTTGATTTCCAGAGTGTGGGCAAAGCAAAGAGGAGCAAAAGCCCTCCCAGAAAGGAGAACGGGGAGCCAGGGAAGAGAAGCCGCAAGAGGGCTCGCAGCGCCGAGTGTCCCTGCTGCCAACCGCGCCAGCCGCCCCCTTCGGCGGGAGGCCCCTTTCCCTGCGGGCAGTGCAAACGGTGCGTAAGTTCCTCCTCTTTCTGCTCAAAGCTGCGCCTTTGGACTAAAAGGGGCTGACCCTTTTCAAAGGCACCGCAGGGGAAGCTGGGGGCACTTGCAGCATCGCCCCCGGCAGCCGTGCTCAAGCTTAACACCCACCTCAAACCCAAAGAGCTTAGGTAAAACCCAGCCTTCACAATGAAACCTTGCCGTGCCCCAACAAGACCCAGTTGATACAAGTAGGAATAGATCCATCAAAGCTTGGTTTGATGCTGCTGATCAAATTCAAAAGAGGATGCAGCAAAAGGAGGAAGACATTTCAAGGCATTGAAAGTAGAACCATCAGACTCATGGTGCTGATCCATTGACAAATGTGCCACTGCCCGAAAAGACAGAAATTCATACTCAAACGGAGATCTCGGCACTTGCTTTCATGGTGTGTACTAGCGTCAGCAATGGATGGTTTGTTTCCTATCTTGCAGGGTGTTTGAAAGCATGAAGGAAAGGAACAAACACAGCAGAAGACATCGGCCTCGGAAGGAAGCAGAGCCTCTCCCCAAGAAGAAAAGACTCTGAAGTTAGACAAGCCTGCAGCTTGTCCAGGGCTAGCAAGAGTTAGGTGTCAATAGGACTAGATAGGAATAGGACTTTTAGGGTAGTTGAATCTTCTACATAGTTAGTGATAGGACATGATAGGAATCTCCTCAATTTAGTAGTTAAGATCCATTAGTATTATTCAAGATTCATTCGTTTCATTAGATTTCTCAATAAATTTCAAAGGTTGGGTGTTGTCTATGCTCTGCCTTTTGTCATTTTGCCTTTGTGGAGAGCCAATGGGTCTTTATCATTAAACCAAAGTTTGTTCCATTTTGTCTTTTTGTCTGTATAAAAACACTCCGGCAATGTTTGTTCCATTTGCCTGGTGTTGCAAAGACGGCACTTGCCCTGAGAGAAGAAGCTGGGCAGGCGCCACCTCCCCCAGGCCCAGCCCCTTGCTCAGCTGGCAGGACTAAGTGAGGTGTGTCTCCTTTACTGCCAGTGAAATACCGCTGGGGCTTCAGCCTTTGATTCCTCAACATCTCAGCTGGGAGTGGAAAGGGAGGCTTTGTTTAGTTCACTGAATTGCATCTAGATGAGTGGTCTGGTCTCCCCATATTTTCTGGCATAAAAGCAGCGGGTTTAGTCCTTTTTGGAGCCCAGCCAGAAAACTTGCTTTCATTTTGGGGGACTGATGGAGCTGACCAGCTTGGAGGACGTTTCTAAGCCCTCCGATTCTATCCAATTCCTATCGGCATGCACCACAAAGGCATGGCTAGTTCAGTTTCAGTTTCTCCTGAAAGGACCAGTGTCCCGCTCTGGGCCTCCAGCAATCTCCTTAGCTAAAGCCGAGCGGGTGTGATCATTATCCTCTGACTTGTCACAGCTGGGGCACTTGCGCCAAAGAAGAATCCAAGTCACTCTTTTATGGAGGCCAGCAAATGGCCCTGCCTAGCAAGGCTTTGGTGGCAGGGGCTGTGGAGGGTGGATGGAGAGGGGGCGAGGGAGGGGGCAATTGGCAGGCTGCTTCTGGGAAGCCGAGGCAAGCTTGCCCTTGTCTGATGGAGCCGGTGCAGGTGGGCTTTGGAGGCTACAAAGTATCTGCCTTGCAGTGGGACTTGTTCCAGCTGCCCCCTCAGTTTGCTGGCCAGCGGGTAACATGCAGGCTGGGAAGGAAGCAAGATTGGGACTGAAGCAAGATTTGCTTTTCTTTAAGGACAGGCAGGAAAGCAGCAAAGCTGCCTGGCTTTTGTCATATCGGCGATCTAGGCGTTAAAAGCAACGTGAAGGCCAGCAGTGTGCAAAGGTAATTCTGTTAGTGTTGCTTCCTTAGAGGAATGCCAGAGCCTTTTGGGACAACCACCGAGCTTCTCCAAGGGAGCTGGAAGAGGGATCTAGAAATTCTGCCTGAATGTTTGCTAGAGAAATGCCCGTGTGCTGTCCCTGTGTGTGTGTGTGTGTGTGTGTGTGTGTGTCCCCATCAGTTGGCCTGAAAAAGATCCTGTTTCTCCAAGTTTCAAGGGAGGAGTGATGAGGTGAGAGACCAGCTCAGAGGCCCAAAGGAGGGAAACCATGCAGTGACATTATTGAGCAGCAAAAGAAGACTTGAGAAAGGGGGCAGGATGAATGCCTCCACTTTGAGAGGAAGCTTTGGAGTTGGCTTTGCGCTGGACAACTTGCAAATTCCAGCTCCTCTCAGAGCTGGAGGAGAGCCAGTGGGAGGAGCCCTTCCGGCTCTCCAGGGCAGGAGATGAGGTCTGGGCCCTTGCACAGAGGCAGGCTCCTGTGCACCTTCAGCTGGAGGCACCTTGCAAAGAAGAACCGGGAAGAGCCAGGGCTGTCCCTGCACTGCTTTTGCCCGTCTCATCAGACGACTGAGGAGAAAAGGCCCAATGGGAAGCTTCTCAGAGCAAACTTGCAGCAGAAGAAGTAGAAGGGGCAGAGGCGGCCCATGCCTCTTTCTGTCCCATGGCTCCCCCGGGGGTTCTAGATGGAATGTTGGGCTGTGCCCATAGCAACTGTCGTTGTCTCCTGCTCCTGCGGCCCTTGCTGGAACACTGCTGGAGCAGCGCTGGAGCAGCAGCTGCAGGATCAGCTCCTGGGCTGTCCCTGACCAGCCGCCTTCTGCACTCAGCGCCAGACCCGGCCTCTGCACCGACATCCCGGTCTCCTCGTCTGCCTCCGGGCATCCCCAGAGCACTTGGGAACCCTCCAAGGTAAGAAAATCCCCGTTTGCCCTCAAAGCACTAGCACAAGGGCAGGAGGCTCCAGCTGCCTCTCCCACCAAGCACAACACACAGGCTGCGTGCTCACTTTCCCCAGATGAGCTTCCACGTGAAAGCAGGGTGCAGCTTCTGAAGGAATCGTCTTGCCTCCAGGGGAAACACAGACCTTTCCACAGAGGACCTAGAGAGGTGTCCCAGTGCAGTTGCAGATCCTCGTCCACGCATCACCTGATTAAACGTTCTTAGCACCCATTTCAGTCCTCAAACTATCTTGTGCTGACCCCAAAACAAATTGTTCCTGGCTGAGCAGGTCAGGGCTTCAGTGTCAACAAATCCCCTTATGCCCTGACTCTGCTCACACCCGCTCCAAAGCTTCAAACAGCACAATGATGCCACTTCTCCTCTGGCATCCCTGTCGTTCAGGGCATGGAAGCATTTGACTGGGCTTCTCCTCAAACACAGGCTTTCAACTTTAAAAACCATCTGCGATCAGCAATTCTTATCTACTTACCTAGTTTCATCGCTTCTAGATCCATTCTATTTTAAGATCTTTAGAGATTCTTTTTTCAGTGCATGTAGGGCTGGTTCTACCTCATGCTCAGGGGCGGCCGTCAAATGCCATCTCCTCAAGAGCACAATCACAGTAGCACAGAATTTTTTGGCTTGGAAGGGATTCTGAAAGATCACTGAGGCCAACTGCAGGGCCTGCCCGGGGCAGCCTCAACAATCACAGCCTGTGCCCAAGAGCAGTGTCCAAACACTTTTGGAGCTCAGTCAGCCTTGGTGCTGTGCCCCCTTCCCTGGGGAGGCTGTTGCAGTGCCCAAGCAGCCTGTGGCTGAAGAAGCTTTTCCTTCTATCCAACCTAAGCCTGCACTGGCACATCTCCCCTGCCATTCTCTTGGCTCTTCTCCGTGGCCCCGGGAGTGAAGAGAGTAGTGCATGGCCTTCTGCTTGCCCTCCTGAGGAAGCTGCTGACTGCTAGAGGGTCCTGCCTAGGACATTCCATGTGTCAAAAAGGCGGCAATGACAGCAAAGAGAAAGGAGCTGGGACACAGGAGCTCGGGCTTTGCAATGATGAGGATGAGAAGGAAGGCTACCGACACATCCTTGGCAGAAGGATTTTGAACTGGAGCATTGTTTTGATCTCTTTCAGGTGGAAAGGAGAGGCACAATGAAAAGGAAAGCAAGAGCCCAGATTCAGCCGTGAGTTTTGGCCTAGGGTTAAAGCACAGCAAACTGGAGGAATGGCGAGGAGGAGAACTGCTCTTTCAGAGTCAGGCTGGGATTGGTTCAAGCCTGTGGGTGCACAGCAAGGCTCTCTTGACCACTTGCCTTTCTCACCTCCACCTCCTTCTTCCTTTAGACGCATCAATGTTGGCAGCGACTTTCAGGCTGAGCTCCCAGAGCTGCAGAGCAGACCAGCAAGTGAGGATGAAGAGCCTGCAAGCCTGGTCTGGAAGCCCTGGGGGGAGGATGACTCTGACATGGAAAAACCTGACAGAGGTAGCTTTGCTTCAAGCTTTTCTTCCAGCCCTGAGCTACTTGGGTCTTGAAAAGGCTCCTTTTGCCTAAAAAGGCAGCCTTTTGAAGGCTCTGCTTCTCTCCTTGTCTTGCCCATCTTCCCATGTAGAAGTGTTAGAGACAGGAGAAAGAGCAAGCACCTTGCTCTCCAAATTGGTCAGGGCCGTTTGCCACTGGAAGAGCGGAGATTGGCCCCCACTTCTTCTTACAGAAGCTGCTTTGGAGGGAGAGCCAGCACTGCGTGGGCCCTTGCTTCAGCTGGCTCTGTCTTTGCTCTCCTTTTCATGCTCTCTCTCCAAGCTGCTGTCTTTAGCTGCCGGCCTTTCCTTCTGCCTTGCATGGCAAGCTTTGCCCTTGCTGGCCTCCAGGCTGACTTTCGGTGGGTTTTTTCTTGTGCTTGCAGTAAGAGAACTGTTGGACATGGCCAGCTCCCGTGGCATTCCCGGGGCAGCAGCTAACCTGGAGCGCGCCCTGCACTGCCTGCACCAGGCACGCGGCAGCGTTCCGGTAAGAAGCGGCTGTTTGGGCGCAGAGGAGAGGGCACAGGGAATGCAGAAGGCCTGGGCACTGGGACAGCCTTTCCTGGCTGCTCTTGGAAGAAGGGTCTTAACAGGGAGCAGAGCACTTGCTGCCTGCTGGGTCTCCTCCAGCTGCGTCAGGGCTGAGCCCAAAGGGCTCCAGCAGGGAGAATCTCCCTCCTGGAGGCGGCGGCGGCAGAAGGTCCTGCTGCCTTGTAAATGGCCTGGAGATCTGAGTTCTCTAAGACATTTGGAGGGGAAATTCCCAGAAGCCTCAGTCAGCTGAGGCCATTCTGGCTGCAGGAGCAGCAAAATCCTCAGCTTGGTGAGCAAAAGGCCACTCTTGGGGACCAGGATCAAAGGGTTGGGCAGCAAAAACTAGGGACTGGGAGCAAATGACAGTGTTTCACCCACATGGGATACAGTCGCTTGAATGTCTGGAGAGGCAAAGGAGCTGCAAGGCAGCACCTGTGATTTTTTGGCTCATTTTTAATGTGCTGGGGCGGCTAAAGCCTTTTCCCTCTTGATCTTGCAGGAGGCTCTGGAGATGCTGCTCTCAGAGGGGCCTGCAACAGCTCAAGGCCATCCCATGGCTGATTATCATTACGCAGGTAAGCAAAGCAGAGCTTCTTGCGTCCCTGACAGATGCTGCCGTCCCCTTCATTCTTGTGGCAAGGGTTTCTGCTTCAAGAAATTGTGCTTAACACCAGCACAAGGTCTTGTCTCCTCTGCAGCTGGGGAAAGCACCAGCATCTAGTCCTTCAGCTTTACTTGTTTTCCAATCCTTCTCCCCGGGCAAGGCCTGCTCTTGTCTTCACGACCTTCTGAGGGAGCAGACACGTACACCCACGTGAATGACGGCCTGCGACCGTTTTCTTTCGGCAGCCAGTGGGATCTACTTGGTGTGGACCAAGGGATCTGTTTACTAGCCGCTGCTTTTTATTGCCAGGCTCTGATAGATGGACACCTGAGGAGAAGGAGTCCTTCCAAAAGGCTTTCCACACCTACGGCAAGGATTTTCATCTCATCCAGAAGCAGGTAAAGCCACGGGACATTCTTTACCCGAGCAGATCAGCAGCAGGAAAGCTGGGTTATTTCTGGGAACAAGCACCGGGCTTCAGTCTCTCTCTTCTCAAGTACCAAGTATCTTCAAGTAGTAACAAAAGGGGACATCAAAAGCCTGTGTCAAAAGGATGATCCTGCCTCTCCAGCCCTTTGCTCCAAGCTCTTTTGGAAGATGAAGCTTTATTCTGTCAGACTTGTGGCACAGGTCTGCTGCTGCTTCCACAAGACGCTGTGCTGGCACAACTGGAGTGAAGCGGGGAAAGAAGAACTGTGCTAGATGGATTTGTTGTTGATCTGTGCATTGCGTGTATTAGCACCTAGCATAAGACACGCTTTAAGACATTGCATGATGCCTCTCTTTCCCCATGTTGATTTCATTTTACACCCTACTCCATTTCATTCATGCTTTTACTTCCTAGTTGACTCCATAGTCTACTTTTTCCCCAGTGCACCCGACACCATTTTCGATTCCTTCTTTTTCTCTTCACAACAGATCCAGACTAAGACCGTGGCCCAGTGTGTGGAGTACTACTACTCCTGGAAAAAGGAGCATAAACTTGCCAGCACTCTTGCTCAGGTGAGGGGCAAGAAAATGGAGACGTGCCAGGAAGGTCGAGAAACTGGGAGAAAAGCTGCTGGCGAGCCATGCCAGACGCCCCTTTGCCAGGATCACATCGTCCCATGTGCTGGGAAAGGCACAGCAGATGCTGCCCGGGCCTTCCTTGTGCTGCTGCCCTGAAGTATGCAATTCTGGAGCCTAACTTTGACCCAAGAAAGCAGCACCGCCACCAAAATGGGCTTTGACTCTCTACAGATGGGCTTCTCAAGGGCTGGCACCCTCGCTGACTCCAATCAGACCCCAAATTCCCCACTGCTTGCTGACATCAGCAATCCGGGCTGCCTTTGTGGATATGCTGCAGATTTTCAGGGAGTTTTTCTAGCATGCCAGCATAGTCCCCAAGAAGGAGCTGCTGGTGCTGTGGCTCCCCTAAAACTTTCCTTACTGGCAAAGAGCAATTTGCTTCCCATCATGTGAGAGAGAGAGAGAGAGAGACAGGGAGGGAGATTATTTTGGGGACTAGAAAATGGCTAACCACGTGTCTACCCTAATTGGACGTAATTGAAATGCCATTGCCTAGACATTTGTGGAGGAAAAGCAGAGAGAAATAGATGTTAGGCAGAAAGGTAGAAATAAGAAATGTAGAGCTCTAAATAGCCAGGTATTTATCCCGCCCCTTTGGCCTGTAGAAAAGAGGAGTATTTTCCTCCAAGCTCTGGCTTGGCAGCCCACCGCAGCCCATTGGCAAAGACAGCCGGTTTCTCAGCTCTTGAGGCTTTGGAAGGATTTGCTTAGACCGATCGATTTTTCTGCTGGATGCTCTGATGTCCAGCTTTGTGAGAGGAAGGAAGCATTGATAAGGACTCTTTGATTTCCAGAGTGTGGGCAAAGCAAAGAGGAGCAAAAGCCCTCCCAGAAAGGAGAACGGGGAGCCAGGGAAGAGAAGCCGCAAGAGGGCTCGCAGCGCCGAGTGTCCCTGCTGCCAACCGCGCCAGCCGCCCCCTTCGGCGGGAGGCCCCTTTCCCTGCGGGCAGTGCAAACGGTGCGTAAGTTCCTCCTCTTTCTGCTCAAAGCTGCGCCTTTGGACTAAAAGGGGCTGACCCTTTTCAAAGGCACCGCAGGGGAAGCTGGGGGCACTTGCAGCATCGCCCCCGGCAGCCGTGCTCAAGCTTAACACCCACCTCAAACCCAAAGAGCTTAGGTAAAACCCAGCCTTCACAATGAAACCTTGCCGTGCCCCAACAAGACACAGTTGATACAAGTAGGAATAGATCCATCAAAGCTTGGTTTGATGCTGCTGATCAAATTCAAAAGAGGATGCAGCAAAAGGAGGAAGACATTTCAAGGCATTGAAAGTAGAACCATCAGACTCATGGTGCTGATCCATTGACAAATGTGCCACTGCCCGAAAAGACAGAAATTCATACTCAAACGGAGATCTCGGCACTTGCTTTCATGGTGTGTACTAGCGTCAGCAATGGATGGTTTGTTTCCTATCTTGCAGGGTGTTTGAAAGCATGAAGGAAAGGAACAAACACAGCAGAAGACATCGGCCTCGGAAGGAAGCAGAGCCTCTCCCCAAGAAGAAAAGACTCTGAAGTTAGACAAGCCTGCAGCTTGTCCAGGGCTAGCAAGAGTTAGGTGTCAATAGGACTAGATAGGAATAGGACTTTTAGGGTAGTTGAATCTTCTACATAGTTAGTGATAGGACATGATAGGAATCTCCTCAATTTAGTAGTTAAGATCCATTAGTATTATTCAAGATTCATTCGTTTCATTAGATTTCTCAATAAATTTCAAAGGTTGGGTGTTGTCTATGCTCTGCCTTTTGTCATTTTGCCTTTGTGGAGAGCCAATGGGTCTTTATCATTAAACCAAAGTTTGTTCCATTTTGTCTTTTTGTCTGTATAAAAACACTCCGGCAATGTTTGTTCCATTTGCCTGGTGTTGCAAAGACGGCACTTGCCCTGAGAGAAGAAGCTGGGCAGGCGCCACCTCCCCCAGGCCCAGCCCCTTGCTCAGCTGGCAGGACTAAGTGAGGTGTGTCTCCTTTACTGCCAGTGAAATACCGCTGGGGCTTCAGCCTTTGATTCCTCAACATCTCAGCTGGGAGTGGAAAGGGAGGCTTTGTTTAGTTCACTGAATTGCATCTAGATGAGTGGTCTGGTCTCCCCATATTTTCTGGCATAAAAGCAGCGGGTTTAGTCCTTTTTGGAGCCCAGCCAGAAAACTTGCTTTCATTTTGGGGGACTGATGGAGCTGACCAGCTTGGAGGACGTTTCTAAGCCCTCCGATTCTATCCAATTCCTATCGGCATGCACCACAAAGGCATGGCTAGTTCAGTTTCAGTTTCTCCTGAAAGGACCAGTGTCCCGCTCTGGGCCTCCAGCAATCTCCTTAGCTAAAGCCGAGCGGGTGTGATCATTATCCTCTGACTTGTCACAGCTGGGGCACTTGCGCCAAAGAAGAATCCAAGTCACTCTTTTATGGAGGCCAGCAAATGGCCCTGCCTAGCAAGGCTTTGGTGGCAGGGGCTGTGGAGGGTGGATGGAGAGGGGGCGAGGGAGGGGGCAATTGGCAGGCTGCTTCTGGGAAGCCGAGGCAAGCTTGCCCTTGTCTGATGGAGCCGGTGCAGGTGGGCTTTGGAGGCTACAAAGTATCTGCCTTGCAGTGGGACTTGTTCCAGCTGCCCCCTCAGTTTGCTGGCCAGCGGGTAACATGCAGGCTGGGAAGGAAGCAAGATTGGGACTGAAGCAAGATTTGCTTTTCCTTAAGGACAGGCAGGAAAGCAGCAAAGCTGCCTGGCTTTTGTCATATCTGGGATCTAGGCGTTAAAAGCAATGTGAAGGCCAGCAGTGTGCAAAGGTAATTCTGTTAGTGTTGCTTCCTTAGAGGAATGCCAGAGCCTTTTGGGACAACCACCGAGCTTCTCCAAGGGAGCTGGAAGAGGGATCTAGAAATTCTGCCTGAATGTTTGCTAGAGAAATGCCTGTGTGCTGTCCCTGTGTGTGTGTGTGTGTGTGTGTGTGTGTGTCCCCATCAGCTGGCCTGAAAAACATCCTGTTTCTCCAAGTTTCAAGGGAGGAGTGATGAGGTGAGAGACCAGCTCAGAGGCCCAAAGGAGGGAAACCATGCAGTGACATTATTGGGCAGCAAAAGAAGACTTGAGAAAGGGGGCAGGATGAATGCCTCCACTTTGAGAGGAAGCTTTGGAGTTGGCTTTGCGCTGGACAACTTGCAAATTCCAGCTCCTCTCAGAGCTGGAGGAGAGCCAGTGGGAGGAGCCCTTCCGGCTCTCCAGGGCAGGAGATGAGGTCTGGGCCCTTGCACAGAGGCAGGCTCCTGTGCACCTTCAGCTGGAGGCACCTTGCAAAGAAGAACCGGGAAGAGCCAGGGCTGTCCCTGCACTGCTTTTGCCCGTCTCATCAGACGACTGAGGAGAAAAGGCCCAATGGGAAGCTTCTCAGAGCAAACTTGCAGCAGAAGAAGTAGAAGGGGCAGAGGCGGCCCATGCCTCTTTCTGTCCCATGGCTCCCCCGGGGGTTCTAGATGGAATGTTGGGCTGTGCCCATAGCAACTGTCGTTGTCTCCTGCTCCTGCGGCCCTTGCTGGAACACTGCTGGAGCAGCGCTGGAGCAGCAGCTGCAGGATCAGCTCCTGGGCTGTCCCTGACCAGCCGCCTTCTGCACTCAGCGCCAGACCCGGCCTCTGCACCGACATCCCGGTCTCCTCGTCTGCCTCCGGGCATCCCCAGAGCACTTGGGAACCCTCCAAGGTAAGAAAATCCCCGTTTGCCCTCAAAGCACTAGCACAAGGGCAGGAGGCTCCAGCTGCCTCTCCCACCAAGCACAACACACAGGCTGCGTGCTCACTTTCCCCAGATGAGCTTCCACGTGAAAGCAGGGTGCAGCTTCTGAAGGAATCGTCTTGCCTCCAGGGGAAACACAGACCTTTCCACAGAGGACCTAGAGAGGTGTCCCAGTGCAGTTGCAGATCCTCGTCCACGCATCACCTGATTAAACGTTCTTAGCACCCATTTCAGTCCTCAAACTATCTTGTGCTGACCCCAAAACAAATTGTTCCTGGCTGAGCAGGTCAGGGCTTCAGTGTCAACAAATCCCCTTATGCCCTGACTCTGCTCACACCCGCTCCAAAGCTTCAAACAGCACAATGATGCCACTTCTCCTCTGGCATCCCTGTCGTTCAGGGCATGGAAGCATTTGACTGGGCTTCTCCTCAAACACAGGCTTTCAACTTTAAAAACCATCTGCGATCAGCAATTCTTATCTACTTACCTAGTTTCATCGCTTCTAGATCCATTCTATTTTAAGATCTTTAGAGATTCTTTTTTCAGTGCATGTAGGGCTGGTTCTACCTCATGCTCAGGGGCGGCCGTCAAATGCCATCTCCTCAAGAGCACAATCACAGTAGCACAGAATTTTTTGGCTTGGAAGGGATTCTGAAAGATCACTGAGGCCAACTGCAGGGCCTGCCCGGGGCAGCCTCAACAATCACAGCCTGTGCCCAAGAGCAGTGTCCAAACACTTTTGGAGCTCAGTCAGCCTTGGTGCTGTGCCCCCTTCCCTGGGGAGGCTGTTGCAGTGCCCAAGCAGCCTGTGGCTGAAGAAGCTTTTCCTTCTATCCAACCTAAGCCTGCACTGGCACATCTCCCCTGCCATTCTCTTGGCTCTTCTCCGTGGCCCCGGGAGTGAAGAGAGTAGTGCATGGCCTTCTGCTTGCCCTCCTGAGGAAGCTGCTGACTGCTAGAGGGTCCTGCCTAGGACATTCCATGTGTCAAAAAGGCGGCAATGACAGCAAAGAGAAAGGAGCTGGGACACAGGAGCTCGGGCTTTGCAATGATGAGGATGAGAAGGAAGGCTACCGACACATCCTTGGCAGAAGGATTTTGAACTGGAGCATTGTTTTGATCTCTTTCAGGTGGAAAGGAGAGGCACAATGAAAAGGAAAGCAAGAGCCCAGATTCAGCCGTGAGTTTTGGCCTAGGGTTAAAGCACAGCAAACTGGAGGAATGGCGAGGAGGAGAACTGCTCTTTCAGAGTCAGGCTGGGATTGGTTCAAGCCTGTGGGTGCACAGCAAGGCTCTCTTGACCACTTGCCTTTCTCACCTCCACCTCCTTCTTCCTTTAGACGCATCAATGTTGGCAGCGACTTTCAGGCTGAGCTCCCAGAGCTGCAGAGCAGACCAGCAAGTGAGGATGAAGAGCCTGCAAGCCTGGTCTGGAAGCCCTGGGGGGAGGATGACTCTGACATGGAAAAACCTGACAGAGGTAGCTTTGCTTCAAGCTTTTCTTCCAGCCCTGAGCTACTTGGGTCTTGAAAAGGCTCCTTTTGCCTAAAAAGGCAGCCTTTTGAAGGCTCTGCTTCTCTCCTTGTCTTGCCCATCTTCCCATGTAGAAGTGTTAGAGACAGGAGAAAGAGCAAGCACCTTGCTCTCCAAATTGGTCAGGGCCGTTTGCCACTGGAAGAGCGGAGATTGGCCCCCACTTCTTCTTACAGAAGCTGCTTTGGAGGGAGAGCCAGCACTGCGTGGGCCCTTGCTTCAGCTGGCTCTGTCTTTGCTCTCCTTTTCATGCTCTCTCTCCAAGCTGCTGTCTTTAGCTGCCGGCCTTTCCTTCTGCCTTGCATGGCAAGCTTTGCCCTTGCTGGCCTCCAGGCTGACTTTCGGTGGGTTTTTTCTTGTGCTTGCAGTAAGAGAACTGTTGGACATGGCCAGCTCCCGTGGCATTCCCGGGGCAGCAGCTAACCTGGAGCGCGCCCTGCACTGCCTGCACCAGGCACGCGGCAGCGTTCCGGTAAGAAGCGGCTGTTTGGGCGCAGAGGAGAGGGCACAGGGAATGCAGAAGGCCTGGGCACTGGGACAGCCTTTCCTGGCTGCTCTTGGAAGAAGGGTCTTAACAGGGAGCAGAGCACTTGCTGCCTGCTGGGTCTCCTCCAGCTGCGTCAGGGCTGAGCCCAAAGGGCTCCAGCAGGGAGAATCTCCCTCCTGGAGGCGGCGGCGGCAGAAGGTCCTGCTGCCTTGTAAATGGCCTGGAGATCTGAGTTCTCTAAGACATTTGGAGGGGAAATTCCCAGAAGCCTCAGTCAGCTGAGGCCATTCTGGCTGCAGGAGCAGCAAAATCCTCAGCTTGGTGAGCAAAAGGCCACTCTTGGGGACCAGGATCAAAGGGTTGGGCAGCAAAAACTAGGGACTGGGAGCAAATGACAGTGTTTCACCCACATGGGATACAGTCGCTTGAATGTCTGGAGAGGCAAAGGAGCTGCAAGGCAGCACCTGTGATTTTTTGGCTCATTTTTAATGTGCTGGGGCGGCTAAAGCCTTTTCCCTCTTGATCTTGCAGGAGGCTCTGGAGATGCTGCTCTCAGAGGGGCCTGCAACAGCTCAAGGCCATCCCATGGCTGATTATCATTACGCAGGTAAGCAAAGCAGAGCTTCTTGCGTCCCTGACAGATGCTGCCGTCCCCTTCATTCTTGTGGCAAGGGTTTCTGCTTCAAGAAATTGTGCTTAACACCAGCACAAGGTCTTGTCTCCTCTGCAGCTGGGGAAAGCACCAGCATCTAGTCCTTCAGCTTTACTTGTTTTCCAATCCTTCTCCCCGGGCAAGGCCTGCTCTTGTCTTCACGACCTTCTGAGGGAGCAGACACGTACACCCACGTGAATGACGGCCTGCGACCGTTTTCTTTCGGCAGCCAGTGGGATCTACTTGGTGTGGACCAAGGGATCTGTTTACTAGCCGCTGCTTTTTATTGCCAGGCTCTGATAGATGGACACCTGAGGAGAAGGAGTCCTTCCAAAAGGCTTTCCACACCTACGGCAAGGATTTTCATCTCATCCAGAAGCAGGTAAAGCCACGGGACATTCTTTACCCGAGCAGATCAGCAGCAGGAAAGCTGGGTTATTTCTGGGAACAAGCACCGGGCTTCAGTCTCTCTCTTCTCAAGTACCAAGTATCTTCAAGTAGTAACAAAAGGGGACATCAAAAGCCTGTGTCAAAAGGATGATCCTGCCTCTCCAGCCCTTTGCTCCAAGCTCTTTTGGAAGATGAAGCTTTATTCTGTCAGACTTGTGGCACAGGTCTGCTGCTGCTTCCACAAGACGCTGTGCTGGCACAACTGGAGTGAAGCGGGGAAAGAAGAACTGTGCTAGATGGATTTGTTGTTGATCTGTGCATTGCGTGTATTAGCACCTAGCATAAGACACGCTTTAAGACATTGCATGATGCCTCTCTTTCCCCATGTTGATTTCATTTTACACCCTACTCCATTTCATTCATGCTTTTACTTCCTAGTTGACTCCATAGTCTACTTTTTCCCCAGTGCACCCGACACCATTTTCGATTCCTTCTTTTTCTCTTCACAACAGATCCAGACTAAGACCGTGGCCCAGTGTGTGGAGTACTACTACTCCTGGAAAAAGGAGCATAAACTTGCCAGCACTCTTGCTCAGGTGAGGGGCAAGAAAATGGAGACGTGCCAGGAAGGTCGAGAAACTGGGAGAAAAGCTGCTGGCGAGCCATGCCAGACGCCCCTTTGCCAGGATCACATCGTCCCATGTGCTGGGAAAGGCACAGCAGATGCTGCCCGGGCCTTCCTTGTGCTGCTGCCCTGAAGTATGCAATTCTGGAGCCTAACTTTGACCCAAGAAAGCAGCACCGCCACCAAAATGGGCTTTGACTCTCTACAGATGGGCTTCTCAAGGGCTGGCACCCTCGCTGACTCCAATCAGACCCCAAATTCCCCACTGCTTGCTGACATCAGCAATCCGGGCTGCCTTTGTGGATATGCTGCAGATTTTCAGGGAGTTTTTCTAGCATGCCAGCATAGTCCCCAGGAAGGAGCTGCTGGTGCTGTGGCTCCCCTAAAACTTTCCTTACTGGCAAAGAGCAATTTGCTTCCCATCATGTGAGAGAGAGAGAGAGAGAGACAGGGAGGGAGATTATTTTGGGGACTAGAAAATGGCTAACCACGTGTCTACCCTAATTGGACGTAATTGAAATGCCATTGCCTAGACATTTGTGGAGGAAAAGCAGAGAGAAATAGATGTTAGGCAGAAAGGTAGAAATAAGAAATGTAGAGCTCTAAATAGCCAGGTATTTATCCCGCCCCTTTGGCCTGTAGAAAAGAGGAGTATTTTCCTCCAAGCTCTGGCTTGGCAGCCCACCGCAGCCCATTGGCAAAGACAGCCGGTTTCTCAGCTCTTGAGGCTTTGGAAGGATTTGCTTAGGCCGATCGATTTTTCTGCTGGATGCTCTGATGTCCAGCTTTGTGAGAGGAAGGAAGCATTGATAAGGACTCTTTGATTTCCAGAGTGTGGGCAAAGCAAAGAGGAGCAAAAGCCCTCCCAGAAAGGAGAACGGGGAGCCAGGGAAGAGAAGCCGCAAGAGGGCTCGCAGCGCCGAGTGTCCCTGCTGCCAACCGCGCCAGCCGCCCCCTTCGGCGGGAGGCCCCTTTCCCTGCGGGCAGTGCAAACGGTGCGTAAGTTCCTCCTCTTTCTGCTCAAAGCTGCGCCTTTGGACTAAAAGGGGCTGACCCTTTTCAAAGGCACCGCAGGGGAAGCTGGGGGCACTTGCAGCATCGCCCCCGGCAGCCGTGCTCAAGCTTAACACCCACCTCAAACCCAAAGAGCTTAGGTAAAACCCAGCCTTCACAATGAAACCTTGCCGTGCCCCAACAAGACCCAGTTGATACAAGTAGGAATAGATCCATCAAAGCTTGGTTTGATGCTGCTGATCAAATTCAAAAGAGGATGCAGCAAAAGGAGGAAGACATTTCAAGGCATTGAAAGTAGAACCATCAGACTCATGGTGCTGATCCATTGACAAATGTGCCACTGCCCGAAAAGACAGAAATTCATACTCAAACGGAGATCTCGGCACTTGCTTTCATGGTGTGTACTAGCGTCAGCAATGGATGGTTTGTTTCCTATCTTGCAGGGTGTTTGAAAGCATGAAGGAAAGGAACAAACACAGCAGAAGACATCGGCCTCGGAAGGAAGCAGAGCCTCTCCCCAAGAAGAAAAGACTCTGAAGTTAGACAAGCCTGCAGCTTGTCCAGGGCTAGCAAGAGTTAGGTGTCAATAGGACTAGATAGGAATAGGACTTTTAGGGTAGTTGAATCTTCTACATAGTTAGTGATAGGACATGATAGGAATCTCCTCAATTTAGTAGTTAAGATCCATTAGTATTATTCAAGATTCATTCGTTTCATTAGATTTCTCAATAAATTTCAAAGGTTGGGTGTTGTCTATGCTCTGCCTTTTGTCATTTTGCCTTTGTGGAGAGCCAATGGGTCTTTATCATTAAACCAAAGTTTGTTCCATTTTGTCTTTTTGTCTGTATAAAAACACTCCGGCAATGTTTGTTCCATTTGCCTGGTGTTGCAAAGACGGCACTTGCCCTGAGAGAAGAAGCTGGGCAGGCGCCACCTCCCCCAGGCCCAGCCCCTTGCTCAGCTGGCAGGACTAAGTGAGGTGTGTCTCCTTTACTGCCAGTGAAATACCGCTGGGGCTTCAGCCTTTGATTCCTCAACATCTCAGCTGGGAGTGGAAAGGGAGGCTTTGTTTAGTTCACTGAATTGCATCTAGATGAGTGGTCTGGTCTCCCCATATTTTCTGGCATAAAAGCAGCGGGTTTAGTCCTTTTTGGAGCCCAGCCAGAAAACTTGCTTTCATTTTGGGGGACTGATGGAGCTGACCAGCTTGGAGGACGTTTCTAAGCCCTCCGATTCTATCCAATTCCTATCGGCATGCACCACAAAGGCATGGCTAGTTCAGTTGCAGTTTCTCCTGAAAGGACCAGTGTCCCGCTCTGGGCCTCCAGCAATCTCCTTAGCTAAAGCCGAGCGGGTGTGATCATTATCCTCTGACTTGTCACAGCTGGGGCACTTGCGCCAAAGAAGAATCCAAGTCACTCTTTTATGGAGGCCAGCAAATGGCCCTGCCTAGCAAGGCTTTGGTGGCAGGGGCTGTGGAGGGTGGATGGAGAGGGGGCGAGGGAGGGGGCAATTGGCAGGCTGCTTCTGGGAAGCCGAGGCAAGCTTGCCCTTGTCTGATGGAGCCGGTGCAGGTGGGCTTTGGAGGCTACAAAGTATCTGCCTTGCAGTGGGACTTGTTCCAGCTGCCCCCTCAGTTTGCTGGCCAGCGGGTAACATGCAGGCTGGGAAGGAAGCAAGATTGGGACTGAAGCAAGATTTGCTTTTCCTTAAGGACAGGCAGGAAAGCAGCAAAGCTGCCTGGCTTTTGTCATATCTGGGATCTAGGCGTTAAAAGCAATGTGAAGGCCAGCAGTGTGCAAAGGTAATTCTGTTAGTGTTGCTTCCTTAGAGGAATGCCAGAGCCTTTTGGGACAACCACCGAGCTTCTCCAAGGGAGCTGGAAGAGGGATCTAGAAATTCTGCCTGAATGTTTGCTAGAGAAATGCCTGTGTGCTGTCCCTGTGTGTGTGTGTGTGTGTGTGTGTGTGTGTCCCCATCAGCTGGCCTGAAAAACATCCTGTTTCTCCAAGTTTCAAGGGAGGAGTGATGAGGTGAGAGACCAGCTCAGAGGCCCAAAGGAGGGAAACCATGCAGTGACATTATTGGGCAGCAAAAGAAGAATTGAGAAAGGGGGCAGGATGAATGCCTCCACTTTGAGAGGAAGCTTTGGAGTTGGCTTTGCGCTGGACAACTTGCAAATTCCAGCTCCTCTCAGAGCTGGAGGAGAGCCAGTGGGAGGAGCCCTTCCGGCTCTCCAGGGCAGGAGATGAGGTCTGGGCCCTTGCACAGAGGCAGGCTCCTGTGCACCTTCAGCTGGAGGCACCTTGCAAAGAAGAACCGGGAAGAGCCAGGGCTGTCCCTGCACTGCTTTTGCCCGTCTCATCAGACGACTGAGGAGAAAAGGCCCAATGGGAAGCTTCTCAGAGCAAACTTGCAGCAGAAGAAGTAGAAGGGGCAGAGGCGGCCCATGCCCCTTTCTGTCCCATGGCTCCCCCGGGGGTTCTAGATGGAATGTTGGGCTGTGCCCATAGCAACTGTCGTTGTCTCCTGCTCCTGCGGCCCTTGCTGGAACACTGCTGGAGCAGCGCTGGAGCAGCAGCTGCAGGATCAGCTCCTGGGCTGTCCCTGACCAGCCGCCTTCTGCACTCAGCGCCAGACCCGGCCTCTGCACCGACATCCCGGTCTCCTCGTCTGCCTCCGGGCATCCCCAGAGCACTTGGGAACCCTCCAAGGTAAGAAAATCCCCGTTTGCCCTCAAAGCACTAGCACAAGGGCAGGAGGCTCCAGCTGCCTCTCCCACCAAGCACGACACACAGGCTGCGTGCTCACTTTCCCCAGACGAGCTTCCACGTGAAAGCAGGGTGCAGCTTCTGAAGGAATCGTCTTGCCTCCAGGGGAAACACAGACCTTTCCACAGAGGACCTAGAGAGGTGTCCCAGTGCAGTTGCAGATCCTCGTCCACGCATCACCTGATTAAACGTTCTTAGCACCCATTTCAGTCCTCAAACTATCTTGTGCTGACCCCAAAACAAATTGTTCCTGGCTGAGCAGGTCAGGGCTTCAGTGTCAACAAATCCCCTTATGCCCTGACTCTGCTCACACCCGCTCCAAAGCTTCAAACACCACAATGATGGCACTTCTCCTCTGGCATCCCTGTCGTTCAGGGCATGGAAGCATTTGACTGGGCTTCTCCTCAAACACAGGCTTTCAACTTTAAAAACCATCTGGGATCAGCAATTCTTATCTACTTACCTAGTTTCATCGCTTCTAGATCCATTCTATTTTAAGATCTTTAGAGATTCTTTTTTCAGTGCATGTAGGGCTGGTTCTACCTCATGCTCAGGGGCGGCCGTCAAATGCCATCTCCTCAAGAGCACAATCACAGTAGCACAGAATTTTTTGGCTTGGAAGGGATTCTGAAAGATCACTGAGGCCAACTGCAGGGCCTGCCCGGGGCAGCCTCAACAATCACAGCCTGTGCCCAAGAGCAGTGTCCAAACACTTTTGGAGCTCAGTCAGCCTTGGTGCTGTGCCCCCTTCCCTGGGGAGGCTGTTGCAGTGCCCAAGCAGCCTGTGGCTGAAGAAGCTTTTCCTTCTATCCAACCTAAGCCTGCACTGGCACATCTCCCCTGCCATTCTCTTGGCTCTTCTCCGTGGCCCCGGGAGTGAAGAGAGTAGTGCATGGCCTTCTGCTTGCCCTCCTGAGGAAGCTGCTGACTGCTAGAGGGTCCTGCCTAGGACATTCCATGTGTCAAAAAGGCGGCAATGACAGCAAAGAGAAAGGAGCTGGGACACAGGAGCTCGGGCTTTGCAATGATGAGGATGAGAAGGAAGGCTACCGACACATCCTTGGCAGAAGGATTTTGAACTGGAGCATTGTTTTGATCTCTTTCAGGTGGAAAGGAGAGGCACAATGAAAAGGAAAGCAAGAGCCCAGATTCAGCCGTGAGTTTTGGCCTAGGGTTAAAGCACAGCAAACTGGAGGAATGGCGAGGAGGAGAACTGCTCTTTCAGAGTCAGGCTGGGATTGGTTCAAGCCTGTGGGTGCACAGCAAGGCTCTCTTGACCACTTGCCTTTCTCACCTCCACCTCCTTCTTCCTTTAGACGCATCAATGTTGGCAGCGACTTTCAGGCTGAGCTCCCAGTGCTGCAGAGCAGAGCACCAAGTGAGGATGAAGAGCCTGCAAGCCTGGTCTGGAAGCCCTGGGGGGAGGATGACTCTGACATGGAAAAACCTGACAGAGGTAGCTTTGCTTCAAGCTTTTCTTCCAGCCCTGAGCTACTTGGGTCTTGAAAAGGCTCCTTTTGCCTAAAAAGGCAGCCTTTTGAAGGCTCTGCTTCTCTCCTTGTCTTGCCCATCTTCCCATGTAGAAGTGTTAGAGACAGGAGAAAGAGCAAGCACCTTGCTCTCCAAATTGGTCAGGGCCGTTTGCCACTGGAAGAGCGGAGATTGGCCCCCACTTCTTCTTACAGAAGCTGCTTTGGAGGGAGAGCCAGCACTGCGTGGGCCCTTGCTTCAGCTGGCTCTGTCTTTGCTCTCCTTTTCATGCTCTCTCTCCAAGCTGCTGTCTTTAGCTGCCGGCCTTTCCTTCTGCCTTGCATGGCAAGCTTTGCCCTTGCTGGCCTCCAGGCTGACTTTCGGTGGGTTTTTTCTTGTGCTTGCAGTAAGAGAACTGTTGGACATGGCCAGCTCCCGTGGCATTCCCGGGGCAGCAGCTAACCTGGAGCGCGCCCTGCACTGCCTGCACCAGGCACGCGGCAGCGTTCCGGTAAGAAGCGGCTGTTTGGGCGCAGAGGAGAGGGCACAGGGAATGCAGAAGGCCTGGGCACTGGGACAGCCTTTCCTGGCTGCTCTTGGAAGAAGGGTCTTAACAGGGAGCAGAGCACTTGCTGCCTGCTGGGTCTCCTCCAGCTGCGTCAGGGCTGAGCCCAAAGGGCTCCAGCAGGGAGAATCTCCCTCCTGGAGGCGGCGGCGGTGGAAGGTCCTGCTGCCTTGTAAATGGCCTGGAGATCTGAGTTCTCTAAGACATTTGGAGGGGAAATTCCCAGAAGCCTCACTCAGCTGAGGCCATTCTGGCTGCAGGAGCAGCAAAATCCTCAGCTTGGTGAGCAAAAGGCCTCTCTTGGGGACCAGGATCAAAGGGTTGGGCAGCAAAAACTTCACCCACATGGGATACAGTCGCTTGAATGTCTGGAGAGGCAAAGGAGCTGCAAGGCAGCACCTGTGATTTTTTGGCTCATTTTAAATGTGCTGGGGCGGCTAAAGCCTTTTCCCTCTTGATCTTGCAGGAGGCTCTGGAGATGCTGCTCTCAGAGGGGCCTGCAACAGCTCAAGGCCATCCCATGGCTGATTATCATTACGCAGGTAAGCAAAGCAGAGCTTCTTGCGTCCCTGACAGATGCTGCCGTCCCCTTCATTCTTGTGGCAAGGGTTTCTGCTTCAAGAAATTGTGCTTAACACCAGCACAAGGTCTTGTCTCCTCTGCAGCTGGGGAAAGCACCAGCATCTAGTCCTTCAGCTTTACTTGTTTTCCAATCCTTCTCCCCGGGCAAGGCCTGCTCTTGTCTTCACGACCTTCTGAGGGAGCAGACACGTACACCCACGTGAATGACGGCCTGCGACCGTTTTCTTTCGGCAGCCAGTGGGATCTACTTGGTGTGGATCAAGGGATCCCTTTACTACCCGCTGCTTTTTATTGCCAGGCTCTGATAGATGGACACCTGAGGAGAAGGAGTCCTTCCAAAAGGCTTTCCACACCTACGGCAAGGATTTTCATCTCATCCAGAAGCAGGTAAAGCCACGGGACATTCTTTACCCGAGCAGATCAGCAGCAGGAAAGCTGGGTTATTTCTGGGAACAAGCACCGGGCTTCAGTCTCTCTCTTCTCAAGTACCAAGTATCTTCAAGTAGTAACAAAAGGGGACGTCAAAAGCCTGTGTCAAAAGGATGATCCTGCCTCTCCAGCCCTTTGCTCCAAGCTCTTTTGGAAGATGAAGCTTTATTCTGTCAGACTTGTGGCACAGGTCTGCTGCTGCTTCCACAAGACGCTGTGCTGGCACAACTGGAGTGAAGCGGGGAAAGAAGAACTGTGCTAGATGGATTTGTTGTTGATCTGTGCATTGCGTGTATTAGCACCTAGCATCATACACGCTTTAAGACATTGCATGATGCCTCTCTTTCCCCATGTTGATTTCATTTTACACCCTACTCCATTTCATTCATGCTTTTACTTCCTAGTTGACTCCATAGTCTACTTTTTCCCCAGTGCACCCGACACCATTTTCGATTCCTTCTTTTTCTCTTCACAACAGATCCAGACTAAGACCGTGGCCCAGTGTGTGGAGTACTACTACTCCTGGAAAAAGGAGCATAAACTTGCCAGCACTCTTGCTCAGGTGAGGGGCAAGAAAATGGAGACGTGCCAGGAAGGTCGAGAAACTGGGAGAAAAGCTGCTGGCGAGCCATGCCAGACGCCCCTTTGCCAGGATCACATCGTCCCATGTGCTGGGAAAGGCACAGCAGATGCTGCCCGGGCCTTCCTTGTGCTGCTGCCCTGAAGTATGCAATTCTGGAGCCTAACTTTGACCCAAGAAAGCAGCACCGCCACCAAAATGGGCTTTGACTCTCTACAGATGGGCTTCTCAAGGGCTGGCACCCTCGCTGACTCCAATCAGACCCCAAATTCCCCACTGCTTGCTGACATCAGCAATCCGGGCTGCCTTTGTGGATATGCTGCAGATTTTCAGGGAGTTTTTCTAGCATGCCAGCATAGTCCCCAAGAAGGAGCTGCTGGTGCTGTGGCTCCCCTAAAACTTTCCTTACTGGCAAAGAGCAATTTGCTTCCCATCATGTGAGAGAGAGAGAGAGAGAGACAGGGAGGGAGATTATTTTGGGGACTAGAAAATGGCTAACCACGTGTCTACCCTAATTGGACGTAATTGAAATGCCATTGCCTAGACATTTGTGGAGGAAAAGCAGAGAGAAATAGATGTTAGGCAGAAAGGTAGAAATAAGAAATGTAGAGCTCTAAATAGCCAGGTATTTATCCCGCCCCTTTGGCCTGTAGAAAAGAGGAGTATTTTCCTCCAAGCTCTGGGTTGGCAGCCCACCGCAGCCCATTGGCAAAGACAGCCGGTTTCTCAGCTCTTGAGGCTTTGGAAGGATTTGCTTAGGCCGATCGATTTTTCTGCTGGATGCTCTGATGTCCAGCTTTGTGAGAGGAAGGAAGCATTGATAAGGACTCTTTGATTTCCAGAGTGTGGGCAAAGCAAAGAGGAGCAAAAGCCCTCCCAGAAAGGAGAACGGGGAGCCAGGGAAGAGAAGCCGCAAGAGGGCTCGCAGCGCCGAGTGTCCCTGCTGCCAACCGCGCCAGCCGCCCCCTTCGGCGGGAGGCCCCTTTCCCTGCGGGCAGTGCAAACGGTGCGTAAGTTCCTCCTCTTTCTGCTCAAAGCTGCGCCTTTGGACTAAAAGGGGCTGACCCTTTTCAAAGGCACCGCAGGGGAAGCTGGGGGCACTTGCAGCATCGCCCCCGGCAGCCGTGCTCAAGCTTAACACCCACCTCAAACCCAAAGAGCTTAGGTAAAACCCAGCCTTCACAATGAAACCTTGCCGTGCCCCAACAAGACCCAGTTGATACAAGTAGGAATAGATCCATCAAAGCTTGGTTTGATGCTGCTGATCAAATTCAAAAGAGGATGCAGCAAAAGGAGGAAGACATTTCAAGGCATTGAAAGTAGAACCATCAGACTCATGGTGCTGATCCATTGACAAATGTGCCACTGCCCGAAAAGACAGAAATTCATACTCAAACGGAGATCTCGGCACTTGCTTTCATGGTGTGTACTAGCGTCAGCAATGGATGGTTTGTTTCCTATCTTGCAGGGTGTTTGAAAGCATGAAGGAAAGGAACAAACACAGCAGAAGACATCGGCCTCGGAAGGAAGCAGAGCCTCTCCCCAAGAAGAAAAGACTCTGAAGTTAGACAAGCCTGCAGCTTGTCCAGGGCTAGCAAGAGTTAGGTGTCAATAGGACTAGATAGGAATAGGACTTTTAGGGTAGTTGAATCTTCTACATAGTTAGTGATAGGACATGATAGGAATCTCCTCAATTTAGTAGTTAAGATCCATTAGTATTATTCAAGATTCATTCGTTTCATTAGATTTCTCAATAAATTTCAAAGGTTGGGTGTTGTCTATGCTCTGCCTTTTGTCATTTTGCCTTTGTGGAGAGCCAATGGGTCTTTATCATTAAACCAAAGTTTGTTCCATTTTGTCTTTTTGTCTGTATAAAAACACTCCGGCAATGTTTGTTCCATTTGCCTGGTGTTGCAAAGACGGCACTTGCCCTGAGAGAAGAAGCTGGGCAGGCGCCACCTCCCCCAGGCCCAGCCCCTTGCTCAGCTGGCAGGACTAAGTGAGGTGTGTCTCCTTTACTGCCAGTGAAATACCGCTGGGGCTTCAGCCTTTGATTCCTCAACATCTCAGCTGGGAGTGGAAAGGGAGGCTTTGTTTAGTTCACTGAATTGCATCTAGATGAGTGGTCTGGTCTCCCCATATTTTCTGGCATAAAAGCAGCGGGTTTAGTCCTTTTTGGAGCCCAGCCAGAAAACTTGCTTTCATTTTGGGGGACTGATGGAGCTGACCAGCTTGGAGGACGTTTCTAAGCCCTCCGATTCTATCCAATTCCTATCGGCATGCACCACAAAGGCATGGCTAGTTCAGTTTCAGTTTCTCCTGAAAGGACCAGTGTCCCGCTCTGGGCCTCCAGCAATCTCCTTAGCTAAAGCCGAGCGGGTGTGATCATTATCCTCTGACTTGTCACAGCTGGGGCACTTGCGCCAAAGAAGAATCCAAGTCACTCTTTTATGGAGGCCAGCAAATGGCCCTGCCTAGCAAGGCTTTGGTGGCAGGGGCTGTGGAGGGTGGATGGAGAGGGGGCGAGGGAGGGGGCAATTGGCAGGCTGCTTCTGGGAAGCCGAGGCAAGCTTGCCCTTGTCTGATGGAGCCGGTGCAGGTGGGCTTTGGAGGCTACAAAGTATCTGCCTTGCAGTGGGACTTGTTCCAGCTGCCCCCTCAGTTTGCTGGCCAGCGGGTAACATGCAGGCTGGGAAGGAAGCAAGATTGGGACTGAAGCAAGATTTGCTTTTCCTTAAGGACAGGCAGGAAAGCAGCAAAGCTGCCTGGCTTTTGTCATATCTGGGATCTAGGCGTTAAAAGCAATGTGAAGGCCAGCAGTGTGCAAAGGTAATTCTGTTAGTGTTGCTTCCTTAGAGGAATGCCAGAGCCTTTTGGGACAACCACCGAGCTTCTCCAAGGGAGCTGGAAGAGGGATCTAGAAATTCTGCCTGAATGTTTGCTAGAGAAATGCCTGTGTGCTGTCCCTGTGTGTGTGTGTGTGTGTGTGTGTGTGTGTCCCCATCAGCTGGCCTGAAAAACATCCTGTTTCTCCAAGTTTCAAGGGAGGAGTGATGAGGTGAGAGACCAGCTCAGAGGCCCAAAGGAGGGAAACCATGCAGTGACATTATTGGGCAGCAAAAGAAGACTTGAGAAAGGGGGCAGGATGAATGCCTCCACTTTGAGAGGAAGCTTTGGAGTTGGCTTTGCGCTGGACAACTTGCAAATTCCAGCTCCTCTCAGAGCTGGAGGAGAGCCAGTGGGAGGAGCCCTTCCGGCTCTCCAGGGCAGGAGATGAGGTCTGGGCCCTTGCACAGAGGCAGGCTCCTGTGCACCTTCAGCTGGAGGCACCTTGCAAAGAAGAACCGGGAAGAGCCAGGGCTGTCCCTGCACTGCTTTTGCCCGTCTCATCAGACGACTGAGGAGAAAAGGCCCAATGGGAAGCTTCTCAGAGCAAACTTGCAGCAGAAGAAGTAGAAGGGGCAGAGGCGGCCCATGCCCCTTTCTGTCCCATGGCTCCCCCGGGGGTTCTAGATGGAATGTTGGGCTGTGCCCATAGCAACTGTCGTTGTCTCCTGCTCCTGCGGCCCTTGCTGGAACACTGCTGGAGCAGCGCTGGAGCAGCAGCTGCAGGATCAGCTCCTGGGCTGTCCCTGACCAGCCGCCTTCTGCACTCAGCGCCAGACCCGGCCTCTGCACCGACATCCCGGTCTCCTCGTCTGCCTCCGGGCATCCCCAGAGCACTTGGGAACCCTCCAAGGTAAGAAAATCCCCGTTTGCCCTCAAAGCACTAGCACAAGGGCAGGAGGCTCCAGCTGCCTCTCCCACCAAGCACGACACACAGGCTGCGTGCTCACTTTCCCCAGACGAGCTTCCACGTGAAAGCAGGGTGCAGCTTCTGAAGGAATCGTCTTGCCTCCAGGGGAAACACAGACCTTTCCACAGAGGACCTAGAGAGGTGTCCCAGTGCAGTTGCAGATCCTCGTCCACGCATCACCTGATTAAACGTTCTTAGCACCCATTTCAGTCCTCAAACTATCTTGTGCTGACCCCAAAACAAATTGTTCCTGGCTGAGCAGGTCAGGGCTTCAGTGTCAACAAATCCCCTTATGCCCTGACTCTGCTCACACCCGCTCCAAAGCTTCAAACAGCACAATGATGGCACTTCTCCTCTGGCATCCCTGTCGTTCAGGGCATGGAAGCATTTGACTGGGCTTCTCCTCAAACACAGGCTTTCAACTTTAAAAACCATCTGGGATCAGCAATTCTTATCTACTTACCTAGTTTCATCGCTTCTAGATCCATTCTATTTTAAGATCTTTAGAGATTCTTTTTTCAGTGCATGTAGGGCTGGTTCTACCTCATGCTCAGGGGCGGCCGTCAAATGCCATCTCCTCAAGAGCACAATCACAGTAGCACAGAATTTTTTGGCTTGGAAGGGATTCTGAAAGATCACTGAGGCCAACTGCAGGGCCTGCCCGGGGCAGCCTCAACAATCACAGCCTGTGCCCAAGAGCAGTGTCCAAACACTTTTGGAGCTCAGTCAGCCTTGGTGCTGTGCCCCCTTCCCTGGGGAGGCTGTTGCAGTGCCCAAGCAGCCTGTGGCTGAAGAAGCTTTTCCTTCTATCCAACCTAAGCCTGCACTGGCACATCTCCCCTGCCATTCTCTTGGCTCTTCTCCGTGGCCCCGGGAGTGAAGAGAGTAGTGCATGGCCTTCTGCTTGCCCTCCTGAGGAAGCTGCTGACTGCTAGAGGGTCCTGCCTAGGACATTCCATGTGTCAAAAAGGCGGCAATGACAGCAAAGAGAAAGGAGCTGGGACACAGGAGCTCGGGCTTTGCAATGATGAGGATGAGAAGGAAGGCTACCGACACATCCTTGGCAGAAGGATTTTGAACTGGAGCATTGTTTTGATCTCTTTCAGGTGGAAAGGAGAGGCACAATGAAAAGGAAAGCAAGAGCCCAGATTCAGCCGTGAGTTTTGGCCTAGGGTTAAAGCACAGCAAACTGGAGGAATGGCGAGGAGGAGAACTGCTCTTTCAGAGTCAGGCTGGGATTGGTTCAAGCCTGTGGGTGCACAGCAAGGCTCTCTTGACCACTTGCCTTTCTCACCTCCACCTCCTTCTTCCTTTAGACGCATCAATGTTGGCAGCGACTTTCAGGCTGAGCTCCCAGTGCTGCAGAGCAGAGCACCAAGTGAGGATGAAGAGCCTGCAAGCCTGGTCTGGAAGCCCTGGGGGGAGGATGACTCTGACATGGAAAAACCTGACAGAGGTAGCTTTGCTTCAAGCTTTTCTTCCAGCCCTGAGCTACTTGGGTCTTGAAAAGGCTCCTTTTGCCTAAAAAGGCAGCCTTTTGAAGGCTCTGCTTCTCTCCTTGTCTTGCCCATCTTCCCATGTAGAAGTGTTAGAGACAGGAGAAAGAGCAAGCACCTTGCTCTCCAAATTGGTCAGGGCCGTTTGCCACTGGAAGAGCGGAGATTGGCCCCCACTTCTTCTTACAGAAGCTGCTTTGGAGGGAGAGCCAGCACTGCGTGGGCCCTTGCTTCAGCTGGCTCTGTCTTTGCTCTCCTTTTCATGCTCTCTCTCCAAGCTGCTGTCTTTAGCTGCCGGCCTTTCCTTCTGCCTTGCATGGCAAGCTTTGCCCTTGCTGGCCTCCAGGCTGACTTTCGGTGGGTTTTTTCTTGTGCTTGCAGTAAGAGAACTGTTGGACATGGCCAGCTCCCGTGGCATTCCCGGGGCAGCAGCTAACCTGGAGCGCGCCCTGCACTGCCTGCACCAGGCACGCGGCAGCGTTCCGGTAAGAAGCGGCTGTTTGGGCGCAGAGGAGAGGGCACAGGGAATGCAGAAGGCCTGGGCACTGGGACAGCCTTTCCTGGCTGCTCTTGGAAGAAGGGTCTTAACAGGGAGCAGAGCACTTGCTGCCTGCTGGGTCTCCTCCAGCTGCGTCAGGGCTGAGCCCAAAGGGCTCCAGCAGGGAGAATCTCCCTCCTGGAGGCGGCGGCGGTGGAAGGTCCTGCTGCCTTGTAAATGGCCTGGAGATCTGAGTTCTCTAAGACATTTGGAGGGGAAATTCCCAGAAGCCTCACTCAGCTGAGGCCATTCTGGCTGCAGGAGCAGCAAAATCCTCAGCTTGGTGAGCAAAAGGCCTCTCTTGGGGACCAGGATCAAAGGGTTGGGCAGCAAAAACTTCACCCACATGGGATACAGTCGCTTGAATGTCTGGAGAGGCAAAGGAGCTGCAAGGCAGCACCTGTGATTTTTTGGCTCATTTTAAATGTGCTGGGGCGGCTAAAGCCTTTTCCCTCTTGATCTTGCAGGAGGCTCTGGAGATGCTGCTCTCAGAGGGGCCTGCAACAGCTCAAGGCCATCCCATGGCTGATTATCATTACGCAGGTAAGCAAAGCAGAGCTTCTTGCGTCCCTGACAGATGCTGCCGTCCCCTTCATTCTTGTGGCAAGGGTTTCTGCTTCAAGAAATTGTGCTTAACACCAGCACAAGGTCTTGTCTCCTCTGCAGCTGGGGAAAGCACCAGCATCTAGTCCTTCAGCTTTACTTGTTTTCCAATCCTTCTCCCCGGGCAAGGCCTGCTCTTGTCTTCACGACCTTCTGAGGGAGCAGACACGTACACCCACGTGAATGACGGCCTGCGACCGTTTTCTTTCGGCAGCCAGTGGATCTACTTGGTGTGGATCAAGGGATCCCTTTACTACCCGCTGCTTTTTATTGCCAGGCTCTGATAGATGGACACCTGAGGAGAAGGAGTCCTTCCAAAAGGCTTTCCACACCTACGGCAAGGATTTTCATCTCATCCAGAAGCAGGTAAAGCCACGGGACATTCTTTACCCGAGCAGATCAGCAGCAGGAAAGCTGGGTTATTTCTGGGAACAAGCACCGGGCTTCAGTCTCTCTCTTCTCAAGGAGCAAGTATCTTCAAGTAGTAACAAAAGGGGACATCAAAAGCCTGTGTCAAAAGGATGATCCTGCCTCTCCAGCCCTTTGCTCCAAGCTCTTTTGGAAGATGAAGCTTTATTCTGTCAGACTTGTGGCACAGGTCTGCTGCTGCTTCCACAAGACGCTGTGCTGGCACAACTGGAGTGAAGCGGGGAAAGAAGAACTGTGCTAGATGGATTTGTTGTTGATCTGTGCATTGCGTGTATTAGCACCTAGCATAAGACACGCTTTAAGACATTGCATGATGCCTCTCTTTCCCCATGTTGATTTCATTTTACACCCTACTCCATTTCATTCATGCTTTTACTTCCTAGTTGACTCCATAGTCTACTTTTTCCCCAGTGCACCCGACACCATTTTCGATTCCTTCTTTTTCTCTTCACAACAGATCCAGACTAAGACCGTGGCCCAGTGTGTGGAGTACTACTACTCCTGGAAAAAGGAGCATAAACTTGCCAGCACTCTTGCTCAGGTGAGGGGCAAGAAAATGGAGACGTGCCAGGAAGGTCGAGAAACTGGGAGAAAAGCTGCTGGCGAGCCATGCCAGACGCCCCTTTGCCAGGATCACATCGTCCCATGTGCTGGGAAAGGCACAGCAGATGCTGCCCGGGCCTTCCTTGTGCTGCTGCCCTGAAGTATGCAATTCTGGAGCCTAACTTTGACCCAAGAAAGCAGCACTGCCACCAAAATGGGCTTTGACTCTCTACAGATGGGCTTCTCAAGGGCTGGCACCCTCGCTGACTCCAATCAGACCCCAAATTCCCCACTGCTTGCTGACATCAGCAATCCGGGCTGCCTTTGTGGATATGCTGCAGATTTTCAGGGAGTTTTTCTAGCATGCCAGCATAGTCCCCAAGAAGGAGCTGCTGGTGCTGTGGCTCCCCTAAAACTTTCCTTAGCGGCAAAGAGCAATTTGCTTCCCATCATGTGAGAGAGAGAGAGAGAGAGACAGGGAGGGAGATTATTTTGGGGACTAGAAAATGGCTAACCACGTGTCTACCCTAATTGGACTGGATTGAAATGCCATTGCCTAGACATTTGTGGAGGAAAAGCAGAGAGAAATAGATGTTAGGCAGAAAGGTAGAAATAAGAAATGTAGAGCTCTAAATAGCCAGGTATTTATCCCGCCCCTTTGGCCTGTAGAAAAGAGGAGTATTTTCCTCCAAGCTCTGGGTTGGCAGCCCACCGCAGCCCATTGGCAAAGACAGCCGGTTTCTCAGCTCTTGAGGCTTTGGAAGGATTTGCTTAGGCCGATCGATTTTTCTGCTGGATGCTCTGATGTCCAGCTTTGTGAGAGGAAGGAAGCATTGATAAGGACTCTTTGATTTCCAGAGTGTGGGCAAAGCAAAGAGGAGCAAAAGCCCTCCCAGAAAGGAGAACGGGGAGCCAGGGAAGAGAAGCCGCAAGAGGGCTCGCAGCGCCGAGTGTCCCTGCTGCCAACCGCGCCAGCCGCCCCCTTCGGCGGGAGGCCCCTTTCCCTGCGGGCAGTGCAAACGGTGCGTAAGTTCCTCCTCTTTCTGCTCAAAGCTGCGCCTTTGGACTAAAAGGGGCTGACCCTTTTCAAAGGCACCGCAGGGGAAGCTGGGGGCACTTGCAGCATCGCCCCCGGCAGCCGTGCTCAAGCTTAACACCCACCTCAAACCCAAAGAGCTTAGGTAAAACCCAGCCTTCACAATGAAACCTTGCCGTGCCCCAACAAGACCCAGTTGATACAAGTAGGAATAGATCCATCAAAGCTTGGTTTGATGCTGCTGATCAAATTCAAAAGAGGATGCAGCAAAAGGAGGAAGACATTTCAAGGCATTGAAAGTAGAACCATCAGACTCATGGTGCTGATCCATTGACAAATGTGCCACTGCCCGAAAAGACAGAAATTCATACTCAAACGGAGATCTCGGCACTTGCTTTCATGGTGTGTACTAGCGTCAGCAATGGATGGTTTGTTTCCTATCTTGCAGGGTGTTTGAAAGCATGAAGGAAAGGAACAACCACAGCAGAAGACATCGGCCTCGGAAGGAAGCAGAGCCTCTCCCCAAGAAGAAAAGACTCTGAAGTTAGACAAGCCTGCAGCTTGTCCAGGGCTAGCAAGAGTTAGGTGTCAATAGGACTAGATAGGAATAGGACTGTTTTTTAAGCTTTTAGGGTAGTTTCATCTTCTACATAGTTAGTGATAGGACATGATAGGAATCTCCTCAATTTAGTAGTTAAGATCCATTAGTATTATTCAAGATTCATTCGTTTCATTAGATTTCTCAATAAATTTCAAAGGTTGGGTGTTGTCTATGCTCTGCCTTTTGTCATTTTGCCTTTGTGGAGAGCCAATGGGTCTTTATCATTAAACCAAAGTTTGTTCCATTTTGTCTTTTTGTCTGTATAAAAACACTCCGGCAATGTTTGTTCCATTTGCCTGGTGTTGCAAAGACGGCACTTGCCCTGAGAGAAGAAGCTGGGCAGGCGCCACCTCCCCCAGGCCCAGCCCCTTGCTCAGCTGGCAGGACTAAGTGAGGTGTGTCTCCTTTACTGCCAGTGACGTAATGCTGGGGCTTCAGCCTTTGATTCCTCAACATCTCAGCTGGGAGTGGAAAGGGAGGCTTTGTTTAGTTCACTGAATTGCATCTAGATGAGTGGTCTGGTCTCCCCATATTTTCTGGCATAAAAGCAGCGGGTTGAGTCCTTTTTGGAGCCCAGACAGAAAACTTGCTTTCATTTTGGGGGACTGATGGAGCTGACCAGCTTGGAGGACGTTTCTAAGCCCTCCGATTCTATCCAATTCCTATCGGCATGCACCACAAAGGCATGGCTAGTTCAGTTGCAGTTTCTCCTGAAAGGACCAGTGTCCCGCTCTGGGCCTCCAGCAATCTCCTTAGCTAAAGCCGAGCGGGTGTGATCATTATCCTCTGACTTGTCACAGCTGGGGCACTTGCGCCAAAGAAGAATCCAAGTCACTCTTTTATGGAGGCCAGCAAATGGCCCTGCCTAGCAAGGCTTTGGTGGCAGGGGCTGTGGAGGGTGGATGGAGAGGGGGCGAGGGAGGGGGCAATTGCCAGGCTGCTTCTGGGAAGCCGAGGGAAGCTTGCCCTTGTCTGATGGAGCCGGTGCAGGTGGGCTTTGGAGGTTACAAAGTATCTGCCTTGCAGTGGGACTTGTTCCAGCTGCCCCCTCAGTTTGCTGGCCAGCGGGTAACATGCAGGCTGGGAAGGAAGCAAGATTGGGACTGAAGCAAGATTTGCTTTTCCTTAAGGACAGGCAGGAAAGCAGCAAAGCTGCCTGGCTTTTGTCATATCTGGGATCTAGGTGTTAAAAGCAATGTGAAGGCCAGCAGTGTGCAAAGGTAATTCTGTTAGTGTTGCTTCCTTAGAGGAATGCCAGAGCCTTTTGGGACAACCACCGAGCTTCTCCAAGGGAGCTGGAAGAGGGATCTAGAAATTCTGCCTGAATGTTTGCTAGAGAAATGCCCGTGTGCTGTCCCTGTGTGTGTGTGTGTGTGTGTGTGTGTGTGTCCCCATCAGTTGGCCTGAAAAACATCCTGTTTCTCCAAGTTTCAAGGGAGGAGTGATGAGGTGAGAGACCAGCTCAGAGGCCCAAAGGAGGGAAACCATGCAGTGACATTATTGGGCAGCAAAAGAAGACTTGAGAAAGGGGGCAGGATGAATGCCTCCACTTTGAGAGGAAGCTTTGGAGTTGGCTTTGCGCTGGACAACTTGCAAATTCCAGCTCCTCTCAGAGCTGGAGGAGAGCCAGTGGGAGGAGCCCTTCCGGCTCTCCAGGGCAGGAGATGAGGTCTGGGCCCTTGCACAGAGGCAGGCTCCTGTGCACCTTCAGCTGGAGGCACCTTGCAAAGAAGAACCGGGAAGAGCCAGGGCTGTCCCTGCACTGCTTTTGCCCGTCTCATCAGACGACTGAGGAGAAAAGGCCCAATGGGAAGCTTCTCAGAGCAAACTTGCAGCAGAAGAAGTACAAGGGGCAGAGGCGGCCCATGCCCCTTTCTGTCCCATGGCTCCCCCGGGGGTTCTAGATGGAATGTTGGGCTGTGCCCATAGCAACTGTCGTTGTCTCCTGCTCCTGCGGCCCTTGCTGGAACACTGCTGGAGCAGCGCTGGAGCAGCAGCTGCAGGATCAGCTCCTGGGCTGTCCCTGACCAGCCGCCTTCTGCACTCAGCGCCAGACCCGGCCTCTGCACCGACATCCCGGTCTCCTCGTCTGCCTCCGGGCATCCCCAGAGCACTTGGGAACCCTCCAAGGTAAGAAAATCCCCGTTTGCCCTCAAAGCACTAGCACAAGGGCGGGAGGCTCCAGCTGCCTCTCCCACCAAGCACGACACACAGGCTGCGTGCTCACTTTCCCCAGACGAGCTTCCATGTGAAAGCAGGGTGCAGCTTCTGAAGGAATTGTGTTGCCTCCAGGGGAAACACAGACCTTTCCACAGAGGACCTAGAGAGGTGTCCCAGTGCAGTTGCAGATCCTCGTCCACGCATCACCTGATTAAACGTTCTTAGCACCCATTTCAGTCCTCAAACTATCTTGTGCTGACCCCAAAACAAATTGTTCCTGGCTGAGCAGGTCAGGGCTTCAGTGTCAACAAATCCCCTTATGCCCTGACTCTGCTCACACCCGCTCCAAAGCTTCAAACAGCACAATGATGGCACTTCTCCTCTGGCATCCCTGTCGTTCAGGGCATGGAAGCATTTGACTGGGCTTCTCCTCAAACACAGGCTTTCAACTTTAAAAACCATCTGGGATCAGCAATTCTTATCTACTTACCTAGTTTCATCGCTTCTAGATCCATTCTATTTTAAGATCTTTAGAGATTCTTTTTTCAGTGCATGTAGGGCTGGTTCTACCTCATGCTCAGGGGCGGCCGTCAAATGCCATCTCCTCAAGAGCACAATCACAGTAGCACAGAATTTTCTGCCTTGGAAGGGATTCTGAAAGATCACTGAGGCCAACTGCAGGGCCTGCCCGGGGCAGCCTCAACAATCACAGCCTGTGCCCAAGAGCAGTGTCCAAACACTTTTGGAGCTCAGTCAGCCTTGGTGCTGTGCCCCCTTCCCTGGGGAGGCTGTTGCAGTGCCCAAGCAGCCTCTGGCTGAAGAAGCTTTTCCTTCGATCCAACCTAAGCCTGCACTGGCACATCTCCCCTGCCATTCTCTTGGCTCTTCTCCGTGGCCCCGGGAGTGAAGAGAGTAGTGCATGGCCTTCTGCTTGCCCTCCTGAGGAAGCTGCTGACTGCTAGAGGGTCCTGCCTAGGACATTCCATGTGTCAAAAAGGCGGCAATGACAGCAAAGAGAAAGGAGCTGGGACACAGGAGCTCGGGCTTTGCAATGATGAGGATGAGAAGGAAGGCTACCGACACATCCTTGGCAGAAGGATTTTGAACTGGAGCATTGTTTTGATCTCTTTCAGGTGGAAAGGAGAGGCACAATGAAAAGGAAAGCAAGAGCCCAGATTCAGCCGTGAGTTTTGGCCTAGGGTTAAAGCACAGCAAACTGGAGGAATGGCGAGGAGGAGAACTGCTCTTTCAGAGTCAGGCTGGGATTGGTTCAAGCCTGTGGGTGCACAGCAAGGCTCTCTTGACCACTTGCCTTTCTCACCTCCACCTCCTTCTTCCTTTAGACGCATCAATGTTGGCAGCGACTTTCAGGCTGAGCTCCCAGAGCTGCAGAGCAGACCAGCAAGTGAGGATGAAGAGCCTGCAAGCCTGGTCTGGAAGCCCTGGGGGGAGGATGACTCTGACATGGAAAAACCTGACAGAGGTAGCTTTGCTTCAAGCTTTTCTTCCAGTCCTGAGCTACTTGGGTCTTGAAAAGGCTCCTTTTGCCTAAAAAGGCAGCCTTTTGCAGGCTCTGCTTCTCTCCTTGTCTTGCCCATCTTCCCATGTAGAAGTGTTAGAGACAGGAGAAAGAGCAAGCACCTTGCTCTCCAAATTGGTCAGGGCCGTTTGCCACTGGAAGAGCGGAGATTGGCCCCCACTTCTTCTTACAGAAGCTGCTTTTGAGGGAGAGCCAGCACTGCGTGGGCCCTTGCTTCAGCTGGCTCTGTCTTTGCTCTCCTTTTCATGCTCTCTCTCCAAGCTGCTGTCTTTAGCTGCCGGCCTTTCCTTCTGCCTTGCATGGCAAGCTTTGCCCTTGCTGGCCTCCAGGCTGACTTTCGGTGGGTTTTTTCTTGTGCTTGCAGTAAGAGAACTGTTGGACATGGCCAGCTCCCGTGGCATTCCCGGGGCAGCAGCTAACCTGGAGCGCGCCCTGCACTGCCTGCACCAGGCACGCGGCAGCGTTCCGGTAAGAAGCGGCTGTTTGGGCGCAGAGGAGAGGGCACAGGGAATGCAGAAGGCCCGGGCACTGGGACAGCCTTTCCTGGCTGCTCTTGGAAGAAGGGTCTTAACAGGGAGCAGAGCACTTGCTGCCTGCTGGGTCTCCTCCAGCTGCGTCAGGGCTGAGCCCAAAGGGCTCCAGCAGGGAGAATCTCCCTCCTGGAGGCGGCGGCGGCGGAAGGTCCTGCTGCCTTGTAAATGGCCTGGAGATCTGAGTTCTCTAAGACATTTGGAGGGGAAATTCCCAGAAGCCTCAGTCAGCTGAGGCCATTCTGGCTGCAGGAGCAGCAAAATCCTCAGCTTGGTGAGCAAAAGGCCTCTCTTGGGGACCAGGATCAAAGGGTTGGGCAGCAAAAACTTCACCCACATGGGATACAGTCGCTTGAATGTCTGGAGAGGCAAAGGAGCTGCAAGGCAGCACCTGTGATTTTTTGGCTCATTTTAAATGTGCTGGGGCGGCTAAAGCCTTTTCCCTCTTGATCTTGCAGGAGGCTCTGGAGATGCTGCTCTCAGAGGGGCCTGCAACAGCTCAAGGCCATCCCATGGCTGATTATCATTACGCAGGTAAGCAAAGCAGAGCTTCTTGCGTCCCTGACAGATGCTGCCGTCCCCTTCATTCTTGTGGCAAGGGTTTCTGCTTCAAGAAATTGTGCTTAACACCAGCACAAGGTCTTGTCTCCTCTGCAGCTGGGGAAAGCACCAGCATCTAGTCCTTCAGCTTTACTTGTTTTCCAGTCCTTCTCCCCGGGCAATGCCTGCTCTTGTCTTCACGACCTTCTGAGGGAGCAGACACGTACACCCACGTGAATGACGGCCTGCGACCGTTTTCTTTCGGCAGCCAGTGGGATCTACTTGGTGTGGATCAAGGGATCCCTTTACTACCCGCTGCTTTTTATTGCCAGGCTCTGATAGATGGACACCTGAGGAGAAGGAGTCCTTCCAAAAGGCTTTCCACACCTACGGCAAGGATTTTCATCTCATCCAGAAGCAGGTAAAGCCACGGGACATTCTTTACCCGAGCAGATCAGCAGCAGGAAAGCTGGGTTATTTCTGGGAACAAGCACCGGGCTTCAGTCTCTCTCTTCTCAAGGAGCAAGTATCTTCAAGTAGTAACAAAAGGGGACATCAAAAGCCTGTGTCAAAAGGATGATCCTGCCTCTCCAGCCCTTTGCTCCAAGCTCTTTTGGAAGATGAAGCTTTATTCTGTCAGACTTGTGGCACAGGTCTGCTGCTGCTTCCACAAGACGCTGTGCTGGCACAACTGGAGTGAAGCGGGGAAAGAAGAACTGTGCTAGATGGATTTGTTGTTGATCTGTGCATTGCGTGTATTAGCACCTAGCATAAGACACGCTTTAAGACATTGCATGATGCCTCTCTTTCCCCATGTTGATTTCATTTTACACCCTACTCCATTTCATTCATGCTTTTACTTCCTAGTTGACTCCATAGTCTACTTTTTCCCCAGTGCACCCGACACCATTTTCGATTCCTTCTTTTTCTCTTCACAACAGATCCAGACTAAGACCGTGGCACAGTGTGTGGAGTACTACTACTCCTGGAAAAAGGAGCATAAACTTGCCAGCACTCTTGCTCAGGTGAGGGGCAAGAAAATGGAGACGTGCCAGGAAGGTCGAGAAACTGGGAGAAAAGCTGCTGGCGAGCCATGCCAGACGCCCCTTTGCCAGGATCACATCGTCCCATACGCTGGGAAAGGCACAGCAGATGCTGCCCGGGCCTTCCTTGTGCTGCTGCCCTGAAGTATGCAATTCTGGAGCCTAACTTTGACCCAAGAAAGCAGCACCGCCACCAAAATGGGCTTTGACTCTCTACAGATGGGCTTCTCAAGGGCTGGCACCCTCGCTGACTCCAATCAGACCCCAAATTCCCCACTGCTTGCTGACATCAGCAATCCGGGCTGCCTTTGTGGATATGCTGCAGATTTTCAGGGAGTTTTTCTAGCATGCCAGCATAGTCCCCAAGAAGGAGCTGCTGGTGCTGTGGCTCCCCTAAAACTTTCCTTACTGGCAAAGAGCAATTTGCTTCCCATCATGTGAGAGAGAGAGAGAGAGAGACAGGGAGGGAGATTATTTTGGGGACTAGAAAATGGCTAACCACGTGTCTACCCTAATTGGACTGGATTGAAATGCCATTGCCTAGACATTTGTGGAGGAAAAGCAGAGAGAAATAGATGTTAGGCAGAAAGGTAGAAATAAGAAATGTAGAGCTCTAAATAGCCAGGTATTTATCCCGCCCCTTTGGCCTGTAGAAAAGAGGAGTATTTTCCTCCAAGCTCTGGGTTGGCAGCCCACCGCAGCCCATTGGCAAAGACAGCCGGTTTCTCAGCTCTTGAGGCTTTGGAAGGATTTGCTTAGGCCGATCGATTTTTCTGCTGGATGCTCTGATGTCCAGCTTTGTGAGAGGAAGGAAGCATTGATAAGGACTCTTTGATTTCCAGAGTGTGGGCAAAGCAAAGAGGAGCAAAAGCCCTCCCAGAAAGGAGAACGGGGAGCCAGGGAAGAGAAGCCGCAAGAGGGCTCGCAGCGCCGAGTGTCCCTGCTGCCAACCGCGCCAGCCGCCCCCTTCGGCGGGAGGCCCCTTTCCCTGCGGGCAGTGCAAACGGTGCGTAAGTTCCTCCTCTTTCTGCTCAAAGCTGCGCCTTTGGACTAAAAGGGGCTGACCCTTTTCAAAGGCACCGCAGGGGAAGCTGGGGGCACTTGCAGCATCGCCCCCGGCAGCCGTGCTCAAGCTTAACACCCACCTCAAACCCAAAGAGCTTAGGTAAAACCCAGCCTTCACAATGAAACCTTGCCGTGCCCCAACAAGACCCAGTTGATACAAGTAGGAATAGATCCATCAAAGCTTGGTTTGATGCTGCTGATCAAATTCAAAAGAGGATGCAGCAAAAGGAGGAAGACATTTCAAGGCATTGAAAGTAGAACCATCAGACTCATGGTGCTGATCCATTGACAAATGTGCCACTGCCCGAAAAGACAGAAATTCATACTCAAACGGAGATCTCGGCACTTGCTTTCATGGTGTGTACTAGCGTCAGCAATGGATGGTTTGTTTCCTATCTTGCAGGGTGTTTGAAAGCATGAAGGAAAGGAACAAACACAGCAGAAGACATCGGCCTCGGAAGGAAGCAGAGCCTCTCCCCAAGAAGAAAAGACTCTGAAGTTAGACAAGCCTGCAGCTTGTCCAGGGCTAGCAAGAGTTAGGTGTCAATAGGACTAGATAGGAATAGGACTGTTTTTTAAGCTTTTAGGGTAGTTGAATCTTCTACATAGTTAGTGATAGGACATGATAGGAATCTCCTCAATTTAGTAGTTAAGATCCATTAGTATTATTCAAGATTCATTCGTTTCATTAGATTTCTCAATAAATTTCAAAGGTTGGGTGTTGTCTATGCTCTGCCTTTTGTCATTTTGCCTTTGTGGAGAGCCAATGGGTCTTTATCATTAAACCAAAGTTTGTTCCATTTTGTCTTTTTGTCTGTATAAAAACACTCCGGCAATGTTTGTTCCATTTGCCTGGTGTTGCAAAGACGGCACTTGCCCTGAGAGAAGAAGCTGGGCAGGCGCCACCTCCCCCAGGCCCAGCCCCTTGCTCAGCTGGCAGGACTAAGTGAGGTGTGTCTCCTTTACTGCCAGTGACGTAATGCTGGGGCTTCAGCCTTTGATTCCTCAACATCTCAGCTGGGAGTGGAAAGGGAGGCTTTGTTTAGTTCACTGAATTGCATCTAGATGAGTGGTCTGGTCTCCCCATATTTTCTGGCATAAAAGCAGCGGGTTGAGTCCTTTTTGGAGCCCAGACAGAAAACTTGCTTTCATTTTGGGGGACTGATGGAGCTGACCACCTTGGAGGACGTTTCTAAGCCCTCCGATTCTATCCAATTCCTATCGGCATGCACCACAAAGGCATGGCTAGTTCAGTTGCAGTTTCTCCTGAAAGGACCAGTGTCCCGCTCTGGGCCTCCAGCAATCTCCTTAGCTAAAGCCGAGCGGGTGTGATCATTATCCTCTGACTTGTCACAGCTGGGGCACTTGCGCCAAAGAAGAATCCAAGTCACTCTTTTATGGAGGCCAGCAAATGGCCCTGCCTAGCAAGGCTTTGGTGGCAGGGGCTGTGGAGGGTGGATGGAGAGGGGGCGAGGGAGGGGGCAATTGCCAGGCTGCTTCTGGGAAGCCGAGGGAAGCTTGCCCTTGTCTGATGGAGCCGGTGCAGGTGGGCTTTGGAGGTTACAAAGTATCTGCCTTGCAGTGGGACTTGTTCCAGCTGCCCCCTCAGTTTGCTGGCCAGCGGGTAACATGCAGGCTGGGAAGGAAGCAAGATTGGGACTGAAGCAAGATTTGCTTTTCCTTAAGGACAGGCAGGAAAGCAGCAAAGCTGCCTGGCTTTTGTCATATCTGGGATCTAGGTGTTAAAAGCAATGTGAAGGCCAGCAGTGTGCAAAGGTAATTCTGTTAGTGTTGCTTCCTTAGAGGAATGCCAGAGCCTTTTGGGACAACCACCGAGCTTCTCCAAGGGAGCTGGAAGAGGGATCTAGAAATTCTGCCTGAATGTTTGCTAGAGAAATGCCCGTGTGCTGTCCCTGTGTGTGTGTGTGTGTGTGTGTGTGTGTGTGTCCCCATCAGTTGGCCTGAAAAACATCCTGTTTCTCCAAGTTTCAAGGGAGGAGTGATGAGGTGAGAGACCAGCTCAGAGGCCCAAAGGAGGGAAACCATGCAGTGACATTATTGGGCAGCAAAAGAAGACTTGAGAAAGGGGGCAGGATGAATGCCTCCACTTTGAGAGGAAGCTTTGGAGTTGGCTTTGCGCTGGACAACTTGCAAATTCCAGCTCCTCTCAGAGCTGGAGGAGAGCCAGTGGGAGGAGCCCTTCCGGCTCTCCAGGGCAGGAGATGAGGTCTGGGCCCTTGCACAGAGGCAGGCTCCTGTGCACCTTCAGCTGGAGGCACCTTGCAAAGAAGAACCGGGAAGAGCCAGGGCTGTCCCTGCACTGCTTTTGCCCGTCTCATCAGACGACTGAGGAGAAAAGGCCCAATGGGAAGCTTCTCAGAGCAAACTTGCAGCAGAAGAAGTACAAGGGGCAGAGGCGGCCCATGCCCCTTTCTGTCCCATGGCTCCCCCGGGGGTTCTAGATGGAATGTTGGGCTGTGCCCATAGCAACTGTCGTTGTCTCCTGCTCCTGCGGCCCTTGCTGGAACACTGCTGGAGCAGCGCTGGAGCAGCAGCTGCAGGATCAGCTCCTGGGCTGTCCCTGACC
Organism: Agelaius phoeniceus; assembly: GCF_051311805.1. NCBI lineage: Eukaryota > Metazoa > Chordata > Aves > Passeriformes > Icteridae > Agelaius > Agelaius phoeniceus. The sequence goes on along the minus strand of NC_135303.1, from coordinate 35,673,563 downwards.
AGCCGCCTTCTGCACTCAGCGCCAGACCCGGCCTCTGCACCGACATCCCGGTCTCCTCGTCTGCCTCCGGGCATCCCCAGAGCACTTGGGAACCCTCCAAGGTAAGAAAATCCCCGTTTGCCCTCAAAGCACTAGCACAAGGGCGGGAGGCTCCAGCTGCCTCTCCCACCAAGCACGACACACAGGCTGCGTGCTCACTTTCCCCAGACGAGCTTCCATGTGAAAGCAGGGTGCAGCTTCTGAAGGAATTGTGTTGCCTCCAGGGGAAACACAGACCTTTCCACAGAGGACCTAGAGAGGTGTCCCAGTGCAGTTGCAGATCCTCGTCCACGCATCACCTGATTAAACGTTCTTAGCACCCATTTCAGTCCTCAAACTATCTTGTGCTGACCCCAAAACAAATTGTTCCTGGCTGAGCAGGTCAGGGCTTCAGTGTCAACAAATCCCCTTATGCCCTGACTCTGCTCACACCCGCTCCAAAGCTTCAAACACCACAATGATGGCACTTCTCCTCTGGCATCCCTGTCGTTCAGGGCATGGAAGCATTTGACTGGGCTTCTCCTCAAACACAGGCTTTCAACTTTAAAAACCATCTGGGATCAGCAATTCTTATCTACTTACCTAGTTTCATCGCTTCTAGATCCATTCTATTTTAAGATCTTTAGAGATTCTTTTTTCAGTGCATGTAGGGCTGGTTCTACCTCATGCTCAGGGGCGGCCGTCAAATGCCATCTCCTCAAGAGCACAATCACAGTAGCACAGAATTTTCTGCCTTGGAAGGGATTCTGAAAGATCACTGAGGCCAACTGCAGGGCCTGCCCGGGGCAGCCTCAACAATCACAGCCTGTGCCCAAGAGCAGTGTCCAAACACTTTTGGAGCTCAGTCAGCCTTGGTGCTGTGCCCCCTTCCCTGGGGAGGCTGTTGCAGTGCCCAAGCAGCCTCTGGCTGAAGAAGCTTTTCCTTCGATCCAACCTAAGCCTGCACTGGCACATCTCCCCTGCCATTCTCTTGGCTCTTCTCCGTGGCCCCGGGAGTGAAGAGAGTAGTGCATGGCCTTCTGCTTGCCCTCCTGAGGAAGCTGCTGACTGCTAGAGGGTCCTGCCTAGGACATTCCATGTGTCAAAAAGGCGGCAATGACAGCAAAGAGAAAGGAGCTGGGACACAGGAGCTCGGGCTTTGCAATGATGAGGATGAGAAGGAAGGCTACCGACACATCCTTGGCAGAAGGATTTTGAACTGGAGCATTGTTTTGATCTCTTTCAGGTGGAAAGGAGAGGCACAATGAAAAGGAAAGCAAGAGCCCAGATTCAGCCGTGAGTTTTGGCCTAGGGTTAAAGCACAGCAAACTGGAGGAATGGCGAGGAGGAGAACTGCTCTTTCAGAGTCAGGCTGGGATTGGTTCAAGCCTGTGGGTGCACAGCAAGGCTCTCTTGACCACTTGCCTTTCTCACCTCCACCTCCTTCTTCCTTTAGACGCATCAATGTTGGCAGCGACTTTCAGGCTGAGCTCCCAGAGCTGCAGAGCAGACCAGCAAGTGAGGATGAAGAGCCTGCAAGCCTGGTCTGGAAGCCCTGGGGGGAGGATGACTCTGACATGGAAAAACCTGACAGAGGTAGCTTTGCTTCAAGCTTTTCTTCCAGTCCTGAGCTACTTGGGTCTTGAAAAGGCTCCTTTTGCCTAAAAAGGCAGCCTTTTGCAGGCTCTGCTTCTCTCCTTGTCTTGCCCATCTTCCCATGTAGAAGTGTTAGAGACAGGAGAAAGAGCAAGCACCTTGCTCTCCAAATTGGTCAGGGCCGTTTGCCACTGGAAGAGCGGAGATTGGCCCCCACTTCTTCTTACAGAAGCTGCTTTGGAGGGAGAGCCAGCACTGCGTGGGCCCTTGCTTCAGCTGGCTCTGTCTTTGCTCTCCTTTTCATGCTCTCTCTCCAAGCTGCTGTCTTTAGCTGCCGGCCTTTCCTTCTGCCTTGCATGGCAAGCTTTGCCCTTGCTGGCCTCCAGGCTGACTTTCGGTGGGTTTTTTCTTGTGCTTGCAGTAAGGGAACTGTTGGACATGGCCAGCTCCCGTGGCATTCCCGGGGCAGCAGCTAACCTGGAGCGCGCCCTGCACTGCCTGCACCAGGCACGCGGCAGCGTTCCGGTAAGAAGCGGCTGTTTGGGCGCAGAGGAGAGGGCACAGGGAATGCAGAAGGCCCGGGCACTGGGACAGCCTTTCCTGGCTGCTCTTGGAAGAAGGGTCTTAACAGGGAGCAGAGCACTTGCTGCCTGCTGGGTCTCCTCCAGCTGCGTCAGGGCTGAGCCCAAAGGGCTCCAGCAGGGAGAATCTCCCTCCTGGAGGCGGCGGCGGCGGAAGGTCCTGCTGCCTTGTAAATGGCCTGGAGATCTGAGTTCTCTAAGACATTTGGAGGGGAAATTCCCAGAAGCCTCAGTCAGCTGAGGCCATTCTGGCTGCAGGAGCAGCAAAATCCTCAGCTTGGTGAGCAAAAGGCCACTCTTGGGGACCAGGATCAAAGGGTTGGGCAGCAAAAACTTCACCCACATGGGATACAGTCGCTTGAATGTCTGGAGAGGCAAAGGAGCTGCAAGGCAGCACCTGTGATTTTTTGGCTCATTTTAAATGTGCTGGGGCGGCTAAAGCCTTTTCCCTCTTGATCTTGCAGGAGGCTCTGGAGATGCTGCTCTCAGAGGGGCCTGCAACAGCTCAAGGCCATCCCATGGCTGATTATCATTACGCAGGTAAGCAAAGCAGAGCTTCTTGCGTCCCTGACAGATGCTGCCGTCCCCTTCATTCTTGTGGCAAGGGTTTCTGCTTCAAGAAATTGTGCTTAACACCAGCACAAGGTCTTGTCTCCTCTGCAGCTGGGGAAAGCACCAGCATCTAGTCCTTCAGCTTTACTTGTTTTCCAGTCCTTCTCCCCGGGCAATGCCTGCTCTTGTCTTCACGACCTTCTGAGGGAGCAGACACGTACACCCACGTGAATGACGGCCTGCGACCGTTTTCTTTCGGCAGCCAGTGGGATCTACTTGGTGTGGATCAAGGGATCTGTTTACTAGCCGCTGCTTTTTATTGCCAGGCTCTGATAGATGGACACCTGAGGAGAAGGAGTCCTTCCAAAAGGCTTTCCACACCTACGGCAAGGATTTTCATCTCATCCAGAAGCAGGTAAAGCCACGGGACATTCTTTACCCGAGCAGATCAGCAGCAGGAAAGCTGGGTTATTTCTGGGAACAAGCACCGGGCTTCAGTCTCTCTCTTCTCAAGTACCAAGTATCTTCAAGTAGTAACAAAAGGGGACATCAAAAGCCTGTGTCAAAAGGATGATCCTGCCTCTCCAGCCCTTTGCTCCAAGCTCTTTTGGAAGATGAAGCTTTATTCTGTCAGACTTGTGGCACAGGTCTGCTGCTGCTTCCACAAGACGCTGTGCTGGCACAACTGGAGTGAAGCGGGGAAAGAAGAACTGTGCTAGATGGATTTGTTGTTGATCTGTGCATTGCGTGTATTAGCACCTAGCATAAGACACGCTTTAAGACATTGCATGATGCCTCTCTTTCCCCATGTTGATTTCATTTTACACCCTACTCCATTTCATTCATGCTTTTACTTCCTAGTTCACTCCATAGTCTACTTTTTCCCCAGTGCACCCGACACCATTTTCGATTCCTTCTTTTTCTCTTCACAACAGATCCAGACTAAGACCGTGGCCCAGTGTGTGGAGTACTACTACTCCTGGAAAAAGGAGCATAAACTTGCCAGCACTCTTGCTCAGGTGAGGGGCAAGAAAATGGAGACGTGCCAGGAAGGTCGAGAAACTGGGAGAAAAGCTGCTGGCGAGCCATGCCAGACGCCCCTTTGCCAGGATCACATCGTCCCATGTGCTGGGAAAGGCACAGCAGATGCTGCCCGGGCCTTCCTTGTGCTGCTGCCCTGAAGTATGCAATTCTGGAGCCTAACTTTGACCCAAGAAAGCAGCACCGCCACCAAAATGGGCTTTGACTCTCTACAGATGGGCTTCTCAAGGGCTGGCACCCTCGCTGACTCCAATCAGACCCCAAATTCCCCACTGCTTGCTGACATCAGCAATCCGGGCTGCCTTTGTGGATATGCTGCAGATTTTCAGGGAGTTTTTCTAGCATGCCAGCATAGTCCCCAAGAAGGAGCTGCTGGTGCTGTGGCTCCCCTAAAACTTTCCTTACTGGCAAAGAGCAATTTGCTTCCCATCATGTGAGAGAGAGAGAGAGAGAGACAGGGAGGGAGATTATTTTGGGGACTAGAAAATGGCTAACCACGTGTCTACCCTAATTGGACTGGATTGAAATGCCATTGCCTAGACATTTGTGGAGGAAAAGCAGAGAGAAATAGATGTTAGGCAGAAAGGTAGAAATAAGAAATGTAGAGCTCTAAATAGCCAGGTATTTATCCCGCCCCTTTGGCCTGTAGAAAAGAGGAGTATTTTCCTCCAAGCTCTGGCTTGGCAGCCCACCGCAGCCCATTGGCAAAGACAGCCGGTTTCTCAGCTCTTGAGGCTTTGGAAGGATTTGCTTAGGCCGATCGATTTTTCTGCTGGATGCTCTGATGTCCAGCTTTGTGAGAGGAAGGAAGCATTGATAAGGACTCTTTGATTTCCAGAGTGTGGGCAAAGCAAAGAGGAGCAAAAGCCCTCCCAGAAAGGAGAACGGGGAGCCAGGGAAGAGAAGCCGCAAGAGGGCTCGCAGCGCCGAGTGTCCCTGCTGCCAACCGCGCCAGCCGCCCCCTTCGGCGGGAGGCCCCTTTCCCTGCGGGCAGTGCAAACGGTGCGTAAGTTCCTCCTCTTTCTGCTCAAAGCTGCGCCTTTGGACTAAAAGGGGCTGACCCTTTTCAAAGGCACCGCAGGGGAAGCTGGGGGCACTTGCAGCATCGCCCCCGGCAGCCGTGCTCAAGCTTAACACCCACCTCAAACCCAAAGAGCTTAGGTAAAACCCAGCCTTCACAATGAAACCTTGCCGTGCCCCAACAAGACCCAGTTGATACAAGTAGGAATAGATCCATCAAAGCTTGGTTTGATGCTGCTGATCAAATTCAAAAGAGGATGCAGCAAAAGGAGGAAGACATTTCAAGGCATTGAAAGTAGAACCATCAGACTCATGGTGCTGATCCATTGACAAATGTGCCACTGCCCGAAAAGACAGAAATTCATACTCAAACGGAGATCTCGGCACTTGCTTTCATGGTGTGTACTAGCGTCAGCAATGGATGGTTTGTTTCCTATCTTGCAGGGTGTTTGAAAGCATGAAGGAAAGGAACAAACACAGCAGAAGACATCGGCCTCGGAAGGAAGCAGAGCCTCTCCCCAAGAAGAAAAGACTCTGAAGTTAGACAAGCCTGCAGCTTGTCCAGGGCTAGCAAGAGTTAGGTGTCAATAGGACTAGATAGGAATAGGACTGTTTTTTAAGCTTTTAGGGTAGTTGAATCTTCTACATAGTTAGTGATAGGACATGATAGGAATCTCCTCAATTTAGTAGTTAAGATCCATTAGTATTATTCAAGATTCATTCGTTTCATTAGATTTCTCAATAAATTTCAAAGGTTGGGTGTTGTCTATGCTCTGCCTTTTGTCATTTTGCCTTTGTGGAGAGCCAATGGGTCTTTATCATTAAACCAAAGTTTGTTCCATTTTGTCTTTTTGTCTGTATAAAAACACTCCGGCAATGTTTGTTCCATTTGCCTGGTGTTGCAAAGACGGCACTTGCCCTGAGAGAAGAAGCTGGGCAGGCGCCACCTCCCCCAGGCCCAGCCCCTTGCTCAGCTGGCAGGACTAAGTGAGGTGTGTCTCCTTTACTGCCAGTGACGTAATGCTGGGGCTTCAGCCTTTGATTCCTCAACATCTCAGCTGGGAGTGGAAAGGGAGGCTTTGTTTAGTTCACTGAATTGCATCTAGATGAGTGGTCTGGTCTCCCCATATTTTCTGGCATAAAAGCAGCGGGTTGAGTCCTTTTTGGAGCCCAGACAGAAAACTTGCTTTCATTTTGGGGGACTGATGGAGCTGACCAGCTTGGAGGACGTTTCTAAGCCCTCCGATTCTATCCAATTCCTATCGGCATGCACCACAAAGGCATGGCTAGTTCAGTTGCAGTTTCTCCTGAAAGGACCAGTGTCCCGCTCTGGGCCTCCAGCAATCTCCTTAGCTAAAGCCGAGCGGGTGTGATCATTATCCTCTGACTTGTCACAGCTGGGGCACTTGCGCCAAAGAAGAATCCAAGTCACTCTTTTATGGAGGCCAGCAAATGGCCCTGCCTAGCAAGGCTTTGGTGGCAGGGGCTGTGGAGGGTGGATGGAGAGGGGGCGAGGGAGGGGGCAATTGGCAGGCTGCTTCTGGGAAGCCGAGGGAAGCTTGCCCTTGTCTGATGGAGCCGGTGCAGGTGGGCTTTGGAGGTTACAAAGTATCTGCCTTGCAGTGGGACTTGTTCCAGCTGCCCCCTCAGTTTGCTGGCCAGCGGGTAACATGCAGGCTGGGAAGGAAGCAAGATTGGGACTGAAGCAAGATTTGCTTTTCCTTAAGGACAGGCAGGAAAGCAGCAAAGCTGCCTGGCTTTTGTCATATCTGGGATCTAGGTGTTAAAAGCAATGTGAAGGCCAGCAGTGTGCAAAGGTAATTCTGTTAGTGTTGCTTCCTTAGAGGAATGCCAGAGCCTTTTGGGACAACCACCGAGCTTCTCCAAGGGAGCTGGAAGAGGGATCTAGAAATTCTGCCTGAATGTTTGCTAGAGAAATGCCCGTGTGCTGTCCCTGTGTGTGTGTGTGTGTGTGTGTGTGTGTGTCCCCATCAGTTGGCCTGAAAAACATCCTGTTTCTCCAAGTTTCAAGGGAGGAGTGATGAGGTGAGAGACCAGCTCAGAGGCCCAAAGGAGGGAAACCATGCAGTGACATTATTGGGCAGCAAAAGAAGACTTGAGAAAGGGGGCAGGATGAATGCCTCCACTTTGAGAGGAAGCTTTGGAGTTGGCTTTGCGCTGGACAACTTGCAAATTCCAGCTCCTCTCAGAGCTGGAGGAGAGCCAGTGGGAGGAGCCCTTCCGGCTCTCCAGGGCAGGAGATGAGGTCTGGGCCCTTGCACAGAGGCAGGCTCCTGTGCACCTTCAGCTGGAGGCACCTTGCAAAGAAGAACCGGGAAGAGCCAGGGCTGTCCCTGCACTGCTTTTGCCCGTCTCATCAGACGACTGAGGAGAAAAGGCCCAATGGGAAGCTTCTCAGAGCAAACTTGCAGCAGAAGAAGTAGAAGGGGCAGAGGCGGCCCATGCCCCTTTCTGTCCCATGGCTCCCCCGGGGGTTCTAGATGGAATGTTGGGCTGTGCCCATAGCAACTGTCGTTGTCTCCTGCTCCTGCGGCCCTTGCTGGAACACTGCTGGAGCAGCGCTGGAGCAGCAGCTGCAGGATCAGCTCCTGGGCTGTCCCTGACCAGCCGCCTTCTGCACTCAGCGCCAGACCCGGCCTCTGCACCGACATCCCGGTCTCCTCGTCTGCCTCCGGGCATCCCCAGAGCACTTGGGAACCCTCCAAGGTAAGAAAATCCCCGTTTGCCCTCAAAGCACTAGCACAAGGGCGGGAGGCTCCAGCTGCCTCTCCCACCAAGCACGACACACAGGCTGCGTGCTCACTTTCCCCAGACGAGCTTCCATGTGAAAGCAGGGTGCAGCTTCTGAAGGAATTGTGTTGCCTCCAGGGGAAACACAGACCTTTCCACAGAGGACCTAGAGAGGTGTCCCAGTGCAGTTGCAGATCCTCGTCCACGCATCACCTGATTAAACGTTCTTAGCACCCATTTCAGTCCTCAAACTATCTTGTGCTGACCCCAAAACAAATTGTTCCTGGCTGAGCAGGTCAGGGCTTCAGTGTCAACAAATCCCCTTATGCCCTGACTCTGCTCACACCCGCTCCAAAGCTTCAAACACCACAATGATGGCACTTCTCCTCTGGCATCCCTGTCGTTCAGGGCATGGAAGCATTTGACTGGGCTTCTCCTCAAACACAGGCTTTCAACTTTAAAAACCATCTGGGATCAGCAATTCTTATCTACTTACCTAGTTTCATCGCTTCTAGATCCATTCTATTTTAAGATCTTTAGAGATTCTTTTTTCAGTGCATGTAGGGCTGGTTCTACCTCATGCTCAGGGGCGGCCGTCAAATGCCATCTCCTCAAGAGCACAATCACAGTAGCACAGAATTTTCTGCCTTGGAAGGGATTCTGAAAGATCACTGAGGCCAACTGCAGGGCCTGCCCGGGGCAGCCTCAACAATCACAGCCTGTGCCCAAGAGCAGTGTCCAAACACTTTTGGAGCTCAGTCAGCCTTGGTGCTGTGCCCCCTTCCCTGGGGAGGCTGTTGCAGTGCCCAAGCAGCCTCTGGCTGAAGAAGCTTTTCCTTCGATCCAACCTAAGCCTGCACTGGCACATCTCCCCTGCCATTCTCTTGGCTCTTCTCCGTGGCCCCGGGAGTGAAGAGAGTAGTGCATGGCCTTCTGCTTGCCCTCCTGAGGAAGCTGCTGACTGCTAGAGGGTCCTGCCTAGGACATTCCATGTGTCAAAAAGGCGGCAATGACAGCAAAGAGAAAGGAGCTGGGACACAGGAGCTCGGGCTTTGCAATGATGAGGATGAGAAGGAAGGCTACCGACACATCCTTGGCAGAAGGATTTTGAACTGGAGCATTGTTTTGATCTCTTTCAGGTGGAAAGGAGAGGCACAATGAAAAGGAAAGCAAGAGCCCAGATTCAGCCGTGAGTTTTGGCCTAGGGTTAAAGCACAGCAAACTGGAGGAATGGCGAGGAGGAGAACTGCTCTTTCAGAGTCAGGCTGGGATTGGTTCAAGCCTGTGGGTGCACAGCAAGGCTCTCTTGACCACTTGCCTTTCTCACCTCCACCTCCTTCTTCCTTTAGACGCATCAATGTTGGCAGCGACTTTCAGGCTGAGCTCCCAGAGCTGCAGAGCAGACCAGCAAGTGAGGATGAAGAGCCTGCAAGCCTGGTCTGGAAGCCCTGGGGGGAGGATGACTCTGACATGGAAAAACCTGACAGAGGTAGCTTTGCTTCAAGCTTTTCTTCCAGTCCTGAGCTACTTGGGTCTTGAAAAGGCTCCTTTTGCCTAAAAAGGCAGCCTTTTGCAGGCTCTGCTTCTCTCCTTGTCTTGCCCATCTTCCCATGTAGAAGTGTTAGAGACAGGAGAAAGAGCAAGCACCTTGCTCTCCAAATTGGTCAGGGCCGTTTGCCACTGGAAGAGCGGAGATTGGCCCCCACTTCTTCTTACAGAAGCTGCTTTTGAGGGAGAGCCAGCACTGCGTGGGCCCTTGCTTCAGCTGGCTCTGTCTTTGCTCTCCTTTTCATGCTCTCTCTCCAAGCTGCTGTCTTTAGCTGCCGGCCTTTCCTTCTGCCTTGCATGGCAAGCTTTGCCCTTGCTGGCCTCCAGGCTGACTTTCGGTGGGTTTTTTCTTGTGCTTGCAGTAAGAGAACTGTTGGACATGGCCAGCTCCCGTGGCATTCCCGGGGCAGCAGCTAACCTGGAGCGCGCCCTGCACTGCCTGCACCAGGCACGCGGCAGCGTTCCGGTAAGAAGCGGCTGTTTGGGCGCAGAGGAGAGGGCACAGGGAATGCAGAAGGCCCGGGCACTGGGACAGCCTTTCCTGGCTGCTCTTGGAAGAAGGGTCTTAACAGGGAGCAGAGCACTTGCTGCCTGCTGGGTCTCCTCCAGCTGCGTCAGGGCTGAGCCCAAAGGGCTCCAGCAGGGAGAATCTCCCTCCTGGAGGCGGCGGCGGCGGAAGGTCCTGCTGCCTTGTAAATGGCCTGGAGATCTGAGTTCTCTAAGACATTTGGAGGGGAAATTCCCAGAAGCCTCAGTCAGCTGAGGCCATTCTGGCTGCAGGAGCAGCAAAATCCTCAGCTTGGTGAGCAAAAGGCCTCTCTTGGGGACCAGGATCAAAGGGTTGGGCAGCAAAAACTTCACCCACATGGGATACAGTCGCTTGAATGTCTGGAGAGGCAAAGGAGCTGCAAGGCAGCACCTGTGATTTTTTGGCTCATTTTAAATGTGCTGGGGCGGCTAAAGCCTTTTCCCTCTTGATCTTGCAGGAGGCTCTGGAGATGCTGCTCTCAGAGGGGCCTGCAACAGCTCAAGGCCATCCCATGGCTGATTATCATTACGCAGGTAAGCAAAGCAGAGCTTCTTGCGTCCCTGACAGATGCTGCCGTCCCCTTCATTCTTGTGGCAAGGGTTTCTGCTTCAAGAAATTGTGCTTAACACCAGCACAAGGTCTTGTCTCCTCTGCAGCTGGGGAAAGCACCAGCATCTAGTCCTTCAGCTTTACTTGTTTTCCAGTCCTTCTCCCCGGGCAATGCCTGCTCTTGTCTTCACGACCTTCTGAGGGAGCAGACACGTACACCCACGTGAATGACGGCCTGCGACCGTTTTCTTTCGGCAGCCAGTGGGATCTACTTGGTGTGGATCAAGGGATCCCTTTACTACCCGCTGCTTTTTATTGCCAGGCTCTGATAGATGGACACCTGAGGAGAAGGAGTCCTTCCAAAAGGCTTTCCACACCTACGGCAAGGATTTTCATCTCATCCAGAAGCAGGTAAAGCCACGGGACATTCTTTACCCGAGCAGATCAGCAGCAGGAAAGCTGGGTTATTTCTGGGAACAAGCACCGGGCTTCAGTCTCTCTCTTCTCAAGGAGCAAGTATCTTCAAGTAGTAACAAAAGGGGACATCAAAAGCCTGTGTCAAAAGGATGATCCTGCCTCTCCAGCCCTTTGCTCCAAGCTCTTTTGGAAGATGAAGCTTTATTCTGTCAGACTTGTGGCACAGGTCTGCTGCTGCTTCCACAAGACGCTGTGCTGGCACAACTGGAGTGAAGCGGGGAAAGAAGAACTGTGCTAGATGGATTTGTTGTTGATCTGTGCATTGCGTGTATTAGCACCTAGCATAAGACACGCTTTAAGACATTGCATGATGCCTCTCTTTCCCCATGTTGATTTCATTTTACACCCTACTCCATTTCATTCATGCTTTTACTTCCTAGTTGACTCCATAGTCTACTTTTTCCCCAGTGCACCCGACACCATTTTCGATTCCTTCTTTTTCTCTTCACAACAGATCCAGACTAAGACCGTGGCACAGTGTGTGGAGTACTACTACTCCTGGAAAAAGGAGCATAAACTTGCCAGCACTCTTGCTCAGGTGAGGGGCAAGAAAATGGAGACGTGCCAGGAAGGTCGAGAAACTGGGAGAAAAGCTGCTGGCGAGCCATGCCAGACGCCCCTTTGCCAGGATCACATCGTCCCATACGCTGGGAAAGGCACAGCAGATGCTGCCCGGGCCTTCCTTGTGCTGCTGCCCTGAAGTATGCAATTCTGGAGCCTAACTTTGACCCAAGAAAGCAGCACCGCCACCAAAATGGGCTTTGACTCTCTACAGATGGGCTTCTCAAGGGCTGGCACCCTCGCTGACTCCAATCAGACCCCAAATTCCCCACTGCTTGCTGACATCAGCAATCCGGGCTGCCTTTGTGGATATGCTGCAGATTTTCAGGGAGTTTTTCTAGCATGCCAGCATAGTCCCCAAGAAGGAGCTGCTGGTGCTGTGGCTCCCCTAAAACTTTCCTTACTGGCAAAGAGCAATTTGCTTCCCATCATGTGAGAGAGAGAGAGAGAGAGACAGGGAGGGAGATTATTTTGGGGACTAGAAAATGGCTAACCACGTGTCTACCCTAATTGGACTGGATTGAAATGCCATTGCCTAGACATTTGTGGAGGAAAAGCAGAGAGAAATAGATGTTAGGCAGAAAGGTAGAAATAAGAAATGTAGAGCTCTAAATAGCCAGGTATTTATCCCGCCCCTTTGGCCTGTAGAAAAGAGGAGTATTTTCCTCCAAGCTCTGGGTTGGCAGCCCACCGCAGCCCATTGGCAAAGACAGCCGGTTTCTCAGCTCTTGAGGCTTTGGAAGGATTTGCTTAGGCCGATCGATTTTTCTGCTGGATGCTCTGATGTCCAGCTTTGTGAGAGGAAGGAAGCATTGATAAGGACTCTTTGATTTCCAGAGTGTGGGCAAAGCAAAGAGGAGCAAAAGCCCTCCCAGAAAGGAGAACGGGGAGCCAGGGAAGAGAAGCCGCAAGAGGGCTCGCAGCGCCGAGTGTCCCTGCTGCCAACCGCGCCAGCCGCCCCCTTCGGCGGGAGGCCCCTTTCCCTGCGGGCAGTGCAAACGGTGCGTAAGTTCCTCCTCTTTCTGCTCAAAGCTGCGCCTTTGGACTAAAAGGGGCTGACCCTTTTCAAAGGCACCGCAGGGGAAGCTGGGGGCACTTGCAGCATCGCCCCCGGCAGCCGTGCTCAAGCTTAACACCCACCTCAATCCCAAAGAGCTTAGGTAAAACCCAGCCTTCACAATGAAACCTTGCCGTGCCCCAACAAGACCCAGTTGATACAAGTAGGAATAGATCCATCAAAGCTTGGTTTGATGCTGCTGATCAAATTCAAAAGAGGATGCAGCAAAAGGAGGAAGACATTTCAAGGCATTGAAAGTAGAACCATCAGACTCATGGTGCTGATCCATTGACAAATGTGCCACTGCCCGAAAAGACAGAAATTCATACTCAAACGGAGATCTCGGCACTTGCTTTCATGGTGTGTACTAGCGTCAGCAATGGATGGTTTGTTTCCTATCTTGCAGGGTGTTTGAAAGCATGAAGGAAAGGAACAAACACAGCAGAAGACATCGGCCTCGGAAGGAAGCAGAGCCTCTCCCCAAGAAGAAAAGACTCTGAAGTTAGACAAGCCTGCAGCTTGTCCAGGGCTAGCAAGAGTTAGGTGTCAATAGGACTAGATAGGAATAGGACTGTTTTTTAAGCTTTTAGGGTAGTTGAATCTTCTACATAGTTAGTGATAGGACATGATAGGAATCTCCTCAATTTAGTAGTTAAGATCCATTAGTATTATTCAAGATTCATTCGTTTCATTAGATTTCTCAATAAATTTCAAAGGTTGGGTGTTGTCTATGCTCTGCCTTTTGTCATTTTGCCTTTGTGGAGAGCCAATGGGTCTTTATCATTAAACCAAAGTTTGTTCCATTTTGTCTTTTTGTCTGTATAAAAACACTCCGGCAATGTTTGTTCCATTTGCCTGGTGTTGCAAAGACGGCACTTGCCCTGAGAGAAGAAGCTGGGCAGGCGCCACCTCCCCCAGGCCCAGCCCCTTGCTCAGCTGGCAGGACTAAGTGAGGTGTGTCTCCTTTACTGCCAGTGACGTAATGCTGGGGCTTCAGCCTTTGATTCCTCAACATCTCAGCTGGGAGTGGAAAGGGAGGCTTTGTTTAGTTCACTGAATTGCATCTAGATGAGTGGTCTGGTCTCCCCATATTTTCTGGCATAAAAGCAGCGGGTTGAGTCCTTTTTGGAGCCCAGACAGAAAACTTGCTTTCATTTTGGGGGACTGATGGAGCTGACCACCTTGGAGGACGTTTCTAAGCCCTCCGATTCTATCCAATTCCTATCGGCATGCACCACAAAGGCATGGCTAGTTCAGTTGCAGTTTCTCCTGAAAGGACCAGTGTCCCGCTCTGGGCCTCCAGCAATCTCCTTAGCTAAAGCCGAGCGGGTGTGATCATTATCCTCTGACTTGTCACAGCTGGGGCACTTGCGCCAAAGAAGAATCCAAGTCACTCTTTTATGGAGGCCAGCAAATGGCCCTGCCTAGCAAGGCTTTGGTGGCAGGGGCTGTGGAGGGTGGATGGAGAGGGGGCGAGGGAGGGGGCAATTGCCAGGCTGCTTCTGGGAAGCCGAGGCAAGCTTGCCCTTGTCTGATGGAGCCGGTGCAGGTGGGCTTTGGAGGTTACAAAGTATCTGCCTTGCAGTGGGACTTGTTCCAGCTGCCCCCTCAGTTTGCTGGCCAGCGGGTAACATGCAGGCTGGGAAGGAAGCAAGATTGGGACTGAAGCAAGATTTGCTTTTCCTTAAGGACAGGCAGGAAAGCAGCAAAGCTGCCTGGCTTTTGTCATATCTGGGATCTAGGTGTTAAAAGCAATGTGAAGGCCAGCAGTGTGCAAAGGTAATTCTGTTAGTGTTGCTTCCTTAGAGGAATGCCAGAGCCTTTTGGGACAACCACCGAGCTTCTCCAAGGGAGCTGGAAGAGGGATCTAGAAATTCTGCCTGAATGTTTGCTAGAGAAATGCCCATGTGCTGTCCCTGTGTGTGTGTGTGTGTGTGTGTGTGTGTGTGTGTCCCCATCAGTTGGCCTGAAAAACATCCTGTTTCTCCAAGTTTCAAGGGAGGAGTGATGAGGTGAGAGACCAGCTCAGAGGCCCAAAGGAGGGAAACCATGCAGTGACATTATTGGGCAGCAAAAGAAGACTTGAGAAAGGGGGCAGGATGAATGCCTCCACTTTGAGAGGAAGCTTTGGAGTTGGCTTTGCGCTGGACAACTTGCAAATTCCAGCTCCTCTCAGAGCTGGAGGAGAGCCAGTGGGAGGAGCCCTTCCGGCTCTCCAGGGCAGGAGATGAGGTCTGGGCCCTTGCACAGAGGCAGGCTCCTGTGCACCTTCAGCTGGAGGCACCTTGCAAAGAAGAACCGGGAAGAGCCAGGGCTGTCCCTGCACTGCTTTTGCCCGTCTCATCAGACGACTGAGGAGAAAAGGCCCAATGGGAAGCTTCTCAGAGCAAACTTGCAGCAGAAGAAGTACAAGGGGCAGAGGCGGCCCATGCCCCTTTCTGTCCCATGGCTCCCCCGGGGGTTCTAGATGGAATGTTGGGCTGTGCCCATAGCAACTGTCGTTGTCTCCTGCTCCTGCGGCCCTTGCTGGAACACTGCTGGAGCAGCGCTGGAGCAGCAGCTGCAGGATCAGCTCCTGGGCTGTCCCTGACCAGCCGCCTTCTGCACTCAGCGCCAGACCCGGCCTCTGCACCGACATCCCGGTCTCCTCGTCTGCCTCCGGGCATCCCCAGAGCACTTGGGAACCCTCCAAGGTAAGAAAATCCCCGTTTGCCCTCAAAGCACTAGCACAAGGGCGGGAGGCTCCAGCTGCCTCTCCCACCAAGCACGACACACAGGCTGCGTGCTCACTTTCCCCAGACGAGCTTCCATGTGAAAGCAGGGTGCAGCTTCTGAAGGAATTGTGTTGCCTCCAGGGGAAACACAGACCTTTCCACAGAGGACCTAGAGAGGTGTCCCAGTGCAGTTGCAGATCCTCGTCCACGCATCACCTGATTAAACGTTCTTAGCACCCATTTCAGTCCTCAAACTATCTTGTGCTGACCCCAAAACAAATTGTTCCTGGCTGAGCAGGTCAGGGCTTCAGTGTCAACAAATCCCCTTATGCCCTGACTCTGCTCACACCCGCTCCAAAGCTTCAAACAGCACAATGATGGCACTTCTCCTCTGGCATCCCTGTCGTTCAGGGCATGGAAGCATTTGACTGGGCTTCTCCTCAAACACAGGCTTTCAACTTTAAAAACCATCTGGGATCAGCAATTCTTATCTACTTACCTAGTTTCATCGCTTCTAGATCCATTCTATTTTAAGATCTTTAGAGATTCTTTTTTCAGTGCATGTAGGGCTGGTTCTACCTCATGCTCAGGGGCGGCCGTCAAATGCCATCTCCTCAAGAGCACAATCACAGTAGCACAGAATTTTCTGCCTTGGAAGGGATTCTGAAAGATCACTGAGGCCAACTGCAGGGCCTGCCCGGGGCAGCCTCAACAATCACAGCCTGTGCCCAAGAGCAGTGTCCAAACACTTTTGGAGCTCAGTCAGCCTTGGTGCTGTGCCCCCTTCCCTGGGGAGGCTGTTGCAGTGCCCAAGCAGCCTGTGGCTGAAGAAGCTTTTCCTTCGATCCAACCTAAGCCTGCACTGGCACATCTCCCCTGCCATTCTCTTGGCTCTTCTCCGTGGCCCCGGGAGTGAAGAGAGTAGTGCATGGCCTTCTGCTTGCCCTCCTGAGGAAGCTGCTGACTGCTAGAGGGTCCTGCCTAGGACATTCCATGTGTCAAAAAGGCGGCAATGACAGCAAAGAGAAAGGAGCTGGGACACAGGAGCTCGGGCTTTGCAATGATGAGGATGAGAAGGAAGGCTACCGACACATCCTTGGCAGAAGGATTTTGAACTGGAGCATTGTTTTGATCTCTTTCAGGTGGAAAGGAGAGGCACAATGAAAAGGAAAGCAAGAGCCCAGATTCAGCCGTGAGTTTTGGCCTAGGGTTAAAGCACAGCAAACTGGAGGAATGGCGAGGAGGAGAACTGCTCTTTCAGAGTCAGGCTGGGATTGGTTCAAGCCTGTGGGTGCACAGCAAGGCTCTCTTGACCACTTGCCTTTCTCACCTCCACCTCCTTCTTCCTTTAGACGCATCAATGTTGGCAGCGACTTTCAGGCTGAGCTCCCAGAGCTGCAGAGCAGACCAGCAAGTGAGGATGAAGAGCCTGCAAGCCTGGTCTGGAAGCCCTGGGGGGAGGATGACTCTGACATGGAAAAACCTGACAGAGGTAGCTTTGCTTCAAGCTTTTCTTCCAGTCCTGAGCTACTTGGGTCTTGAAAAGGCTCCTTTTGCCTAAAAAGGCAGCCTTTTGCAGGCTCTGCTTCTCTCCTTGTCTTGCCCATCTTCCCATGTAGAAGTGTTAGAGACAGGAGAAAGAGCAAGCACCTTGCTCTCCAAATTGGTCAGGGCCGTTTGCCACTGGAAGAGCGGAGATTGGCCCCCACTTCTTCTTACAGAAGCTGCTTTTGAGGGAGAGCCAGCACTGCGTGGGCCCTTGCTTCAGCTGGCTCTGTCTTTGCTCTCCTTTTCATGCTCTCTCTCCAAGCTGCTGTCTTTAGCTGCCGGCCTTTCCTTCTGCCTTGCATGGCAAGCTTTGCCCTTGCTGGCCTCCAGGCTGACTTTCGGTGGGTTTTTTCTTGTGCTTGCAGTAAGAGAACTGTTGGACATGGCCAGCTCCCGTGGCATTCCCGGGGCAGCAGCTAACCTGGAGCGCGCCCTGCACTGCCTGCACCAGGCACGCGGCAGCGTTCCGGTAAGAAGCGGCTGTTTGGGCGCAGAGGAGAGGGCACAGGGAATGCAGAAGGCCCGGGCACTGGGACAGCCTTTCCTGGCTGCTCTTGGAAGAAGGGTCTTAACAGGGAGCAGAGCACTTGCTGCCTGCTGGGTCTCCTCCAGCTGCGTCAGGGCTGAGCCCAAAGGGCTCCAGCAGGGAGAATCTCCCTCCTGGAGGCGGCGGCGGCGGAAGGTCCTGCTGCCTTGTAAATGGCCTGGAGATCTGAGTTCTCTAAGACATTTGGAGGGGAAATTCCCAGAAGCCTCAGTCAGCTGAGGCCATTCTGGCTGCAGGAGCAGCAAAATCCTCAGCTTGGTGAGCAAAAGGCCTCTCTTGGGGACCAGGATCAAAGGGTTGGGCAGCAAAAACTTCACCCACATGGGATACAGTCGCTTGAATGTCTGGAGAGGCAAAGGAGCTGCAAGGCAGCACCTGTGATTTTTTGGCTCATTTTAAATGTGCTGGGGCGGCTAAAGCCTTTTCCCTCTTGATCTTGCAGGAGGCTCTGGAGATGCTGCTCTCAGAGGGGCCTGCAACAGCTCAAGGCCATCCCATGGCTGATTATCATTACGCAGGTAAGCAAAGCAGAGCTTCTTGCGTCCCTGACAGATGCTGCCGTCCCCTTCATTCTTGTGGCAAGGGTTTCTGCTTCAAGAAATTGTGCTTAACACCAGCACAAGGTCTTGTCTCCTCTGCAGCTGGGGAAAGCACCAGCATCTAGTCCTTCAGCTTTACTTGTTTTCCAGTCCTTCTCCCCGGGCAATGCCTGCTCTTGTCTTCACGACCTTCTGAGGGAGCAGACACGTACACCCACGTGAATGACGGCCTGCGACCGTTTTCTTTCGGCAGCCAGTGGGATCTACTTGGTGTTGATCAAGGGATCCCTTTACTACCCGCTGCTTTTTATTGCCAGGCTCTGATAGATGGACACCTGAGGAGAAGGAGTCCTTCCAAAAGGCTTTCCACACCTACGGCAAGGATTTTCATCTCATCCAGAAGCAGGTAAAGCCACGGGACATTCTTTACCCGAGCAGATCAGCAGCAGGAAAGCTGGGTTATTTCTGGGAACAAGCACCGGGCTTCAGTCTCTCTCTTCTCAAGTACCAAGTATCTTCAAGTAGTAACAAAAGGGGACATCAAAAGCCTGTGTCAAAAGGATGATCCTGCCTCTCCAGCCCTTTGCTCCAAGCTCTTTTGGAAGATGAAGCTTTATTCTGTCAGACTTGTGGCACAGGTCTGCTGCTGCTTCCACAAGACGCTGTGCTGGCACAACTGGAGTGAAGCGGGGAAAGAAGAACTGTGCTAGATGGATTTGTTGTTGATCTGTGCATTGCGTGTATTAGCACCTAGCATAAGACACGCTTTAAGACATTGCATGATGCCTCTCTTTCCCCATGTTGATTTCATTTTACACCCTACTCCATTTCATTCATGCTTTTACTTCCTAGTTGACTCCATAGTCTACTTTTTCCCCAGTGCACCCGACACCATTTTCGATTCCTTCTTTTTCTCTTCACAACAGATCCAGACTAAGACCGTGGCACAGTGTGTGGAGTACTACTACTCCTGGAAAAAGGAGCATAAACTTGCCAGCACTCTTGCTCAGGTGAGGGGCAAGAAAATGGAGACGTGCCAGGAAGGTCGAGAAACTGGGAGAAAAGCTGCTGGCGAGCCATGCCAGACGCCCCTTTGCCAGGATCACATCGTCCCATACGCTGGGAAAGGCACAGCAGATGCTGCCCGGGCCTTCCTTGTGCTGCTGCCCTGAAGTATGCAATTCTGGAGCCTAACTTTGACCCAAGAAAGCAGCACCGCCACCAAAATGGGCTTTGACTCTCTACAGATGGGCTTCTCAAGGGCTGGCACCCTCGCTGACTCCAATCAGACCCCAAATTCCCCACTGCTTGCTGACATCAGCAATCCGGGCTGCCTTTGTGGATATGCTGCAGATTTTCAGGGAGTTTTTCTAGCATGCCAGCATAGTCCCCAAGAAGGAGCTGCTGGTGCTGTGGCTCCCCTAAAACTTTCCTTACTGGCAAAGAGCAATTTGCTTCCCATCATGTGAGAGAGAGAGAGAGAGAGACAGGGAGGGAGATTATTTTGGGGACTAGAAAATGGCTAACCACGTGTCTACCCTAATTGGACGTAATTGAAATGCCATTGCCTAGACATTTGTGGAGGAAAAGCAGAGAGAAATAGATGTTAGGCAGAAAGGTAGAAATAAGAAATGTAGAGCTCTAAATAGCCAGGTATTTATCCCGCCCCTTTGGCCTGTAGAAAAGAGGAGTATTTTCCTCCAAGCTCTGGGTTGGCAGCCCACCGCAGCCCATTGGCAAAGACAGCCGGTTTCTCAGCTCTTGAGGCTTTGGAAGGATTTGCTTAGGCCGATCGATTTTTCTGCTGGATGCTCTGATGTCCAGCTTTGTGAGAGGAAGGAAGCATTGATAAGGACTCTTTGATTTCCAGAGTGTGGGCAAAGCAAAGAGGAGCAAAAGCCCTCCCAGAAAGGAGAACGGGGAGCCAGGGAAGAGAAGCCGCAAGAGGGCTCGCAGCGCCGAGTGTCCCTGCTGCCAACCGCGCCAGCCGCCCCCTTCGGCGGGAGGCCCCTTTCCCTGCGGGCAGTGCAAACGGTGCGTAAGTTCCTCCTCTTTCTGCTCAAAGCTGCGCCTTTGGACTAAAAGGGGCTGACCCTTTTCAAAGGCACCGCAGGGGAAGCTGGGGGCACTTGCAGCATCGCCCCCGGCAGCCGTGCTCAAGCTTAACACCCACCTCAAACCCAAAGAGCTTAGGTAAAACCCAGCCTTCACAATGAAACCTTGCCGTGCCCCAACAAGACCCAGTTGATACAAGTAGGAATAGATCCATCAAAGCTTGGTTTGATGCTGCTGATCAAATTCAAAA
Source organism: Agelaius phoeniceus (assembly GCF_051311805.1). Taxonomy (NCBI): domain Eukaryota; kingdom Metazoa; phylum Chordata; class Aves; order Passeriformes; family Icteridae; genus Agelaius; species Agelaius phoeniceus. The sequence goes on along the minus strand of NC_135303.1, from coordinate 35,653,630 downwards.
GAGGATGCAGCAAAAGGAGGAAGACATTTCAAGGCATTGAAAGTAGAACCATCAGACTCATGGTGCTGATCCATTGACAAATGTGCCACTGCCCGAAAAGACAGAAATTCATACTCAAACGGAGATCTCGGCACTTGCTTTCATGGTGTGTACTAGCGTCAGCAATGGATGGTTTGTTTCCTATCTTGCAGGGTGTTTGAAAGCATGAAGGAAAGGAACAAACACAGCAGAAGACATCGGCCTCGGAAGGAAGCAGAGCCTCTCCCCAAGAAGAAAAGACTCTGAAGTTAGACAAGCCTGCAGCTTGTCCAGGGCTAGCAAGAGTTAGGTGTCAATAGGACTAGATAGGAATAGGACTGTTTTTTAAGCTTTTAGGGTAGTTGAATCTTCTACATAGTTAGTGATAGGACATGATAGGAATCTCCTCAATTTAGTAGTTAAGATCCATTAGTATTATTCAAGATTCATTCGTTTCATTAGATTTCTCAATAAATTTCAAAGGTTGGGTGTTGTCTATGCTCTGCCTTTTGTCATTTTGCCTTTGTGGAGAGCCAATGGGTCTTTATCATTAAACCAAAGTTTGTTCCATTTTGTCTTTTTGTCTGTATAAAAACACTCCGGCAATGTTTGTTCCATTTGCCTGGTGTTGCAAAGACGGCACTTGCCCTGAGAGAAGAAGCTGCGCAGGCGCCACCTCCCCCAGGCCCAGCCCCTTGCTCAGCTGGCAGGACTAAGTGAGGTGTGTCTCCTTTACTGCCAGTGACGTAATGCTGGGGCTTCAGCCTTTGATTCCTCAACATCTCAGCTGGGAGTGGAAAGGGAGGCTTTGTTTAGTTCACTGAATTGCATCTAGATGAGTGGTCTGGTCTCCCCATATTTTCTGGCATAAAAGCAGCGGGTTGAGTCCTTTTTGGAGCCCAGACAGAAAACTTGCTTTCATTTTGGGGGACTGATGGAGCTGACCACCTTGGAGGACGTTTCTAAGCCCTCCGATTCTATCCAATTCCTATCGGCATGCACCACAAAGGCATGGCTAGTTCAGTTGCAGTTTCTCCTGAAAGGACCAGTGTCCCGCTCTGGGCCTCCAGCAATCTCCTTAGCTAAAGCCGAGCGGGTGTGATCATTATCCTCTGACTTGTCACAGCTGGGGCACTTGCGCCAAAGAAGAATCCAAGTCACTCTTTTATGGAGGCCAGCAAATGGCCCTGCCTAGCAAGGCTTTGGTGGCAGGGGCTGTGGAGGGTGGATGGAGAGGGGGCGAGGGAGGGGGCAATTGCCAGGCTGCTTCTGGGAAGCCGAGGCAAGCTTGCCCTTGTCTGATGGAGCCGGTGCAGGTGGGCTTTGGAGGTTACAAAGTATCTGCCTTGCAGTGGGACTTGTTCCAGCTGCCCCCTCAGTTTGCTGGCCAGCGGGTAACATGCAGGCTGGGAAGGAAGCAAGATTGGGACTGAAGCAAGATTTGCTTTTCCTTAAGGACAGGCAGGAAAGCAGCAAAGCTGCCTGGCTTTTGTCATATCTGGGATCTAGGTGTTAAAAGCAATGTGAAGGCCAGCAGTGTGCAAAGGTAATTCTGTTAGTGTTGCTTCCTTAGAGGAATGCCAGAGCCTTTTGGGACAACCACCGAGCTTCTCCAAGGGAGCTGGAAGAGGGATCTAGAAATTCTGCCTGAATGTTTGCTAGAGAAATGCCCGTGTGCTGTCCCTGGGGGTGTGTGTGTGTGTGTGTGTGTGTGTCCCCATCAGTTGGCCTGAAAAACATCCTGTTTCTCCAAGTTTCAAGGGAGGAGTGATGAGGTGAGAGACCAGCTCAGAGGCCCAAAGGAGGGAAACCATGCAGTGACATTATTGGGCAGCAAAAGAAGACTTGAGAAAGGGGGCAGGATGAATGCCTCCACTTTGAGAGGAAGCTTTGGAGTTGGCTTTGCGCTGGACAACTTGCAAATTCCAGCTCCTCTCAGAGCTGGAGGAGAGCCAGTGGGAGGAGCCCTTCCGGCTCTCCAGGGCAGGAGATGAGGTCTGGGCCCTTGCACAGAGGCAGGCTCCTGTGCACCTTCAGCTGGAGGCACCTTGCAAAGAAGAACCGGGAAGAGCCAGGGCTGTCCCTGCACTGCTTTTGCCCGTCTCATCAGACGACTGAGGAGAAAAGGCCCAATGGGAAGCTTCTCAGAGCAAACTTGCAGCAGAAGAAGTAGAAGGGGCAGAGGCGGCCCATGCCCCTTTCTGTCCCATGGCTCCCCCGGGGGTTCTAGATGGAATGTTGGGCTGTGCCCATAGCAACTGTCGTTGTCTCCTGCTCCTGCGGCCCTTGCTGGAACACTGCTGGAGCAGCGCTGGAGCAGCAGCTGCAGGATCAGCTCCTGGGCTGTCCCTGACCAGCCGCCTTCTGCACTCAGCGCCAGACCCGGCCTCTGCACCGACATCCCGGTCTCCTCGTCTGCCTCCGGGCATCCCCAGAGCACTTGGGAACCCTCCAAGGTAAGAAAATCCCCGTTTGCCCTCAAAGCACTAGCACAAGGGCGGGAGGCTCCAGCTGCCTCTCCCACCAAGCACGACACACAGGCTGCGTGCTCACTTTCCCCAGACGAGCTTCCATGTGAAAGCAGGGTGCAGCTTCTGAAGGAATTGTGTTGCCTCCAGGGGAAACACAGACCTTTCCACAGAGGACCTAGAGAGGTGTCCCAGTGCAGTTGCAGATCCTCGTCCACGCATCACCTGATTAAACGTTCTTAGCACCCATTTCAGTCCTCAAACTATCTTGTGCTGACCCCAAAACAAATTGTTCCTGGCTGAGCAGGTCAGGGCTTCAGTGTCAACAAATCCCCTTATGCCCTGACTCTGCTCACACCCGCTCCAAAGCTTCAAACAGCACAATGATGGCACTTCTCCTCTGGCATCCCTGTCGTTCAGGGCATGGAAGCATTTGACTGGGCTTCTCCTCAAACACAGGCTTTCAACTTTAAAAACCATCTGGGATCAGCAATTCTTATCTACTTACCTAGTTTCATCGCTTCTAGATCCATTCTATTTTAAGATCTTTAGAGATTCTTTTTTCAGTGCATGTAGGGCTGGTTCTACCTCATGCTCAGGGGCGGCCGTCAAATGCCATCTCCTCAAGAGCACAATCACAGTAGCACAGAATTTTCTGCCTTGGAAGGGATTCTGAAAGATCACTGAGGCCAACTGCAGGGCCTGCCCGGGGCAGCCTCAACAATCACAGCCTGTGCCCAAGAGCAGTGTCCAAACACTTTTGGAGCTCAGTCAGCCTTGGTGCTGTGCCCCCTTCCCTGGGGAGGCTGTTGCAGTGCCCAAGCAGCCTCTGGCTGAAGAAGCTTTTCCTTCGATCCAACCTAAGCCTGCACTGGCACATCTCCCCTGCCATTCTCTTGGCTCTTCTCCGTGGCCCCGGGAGTGAAGAGAGTAGTGCATGGCCTTCTGCTTGCCCTCCTGAGGAAGCTGCTGACTGCTAGAGGGTCCTGCCTAGGACATTCCATGTGTCAAAAAGGCGGCAATGACAGCAAAGAGAAAGGAGCTGGGACACAGGAGCTCGGGCTTTGCAATGATGAGGATGAGAAGGAAGGCTACCGACACATCCTTGGCAGAAGGATTTTGAACTGGAGCATTGTTTTGATCTCTTTCAGGTGGAAAGGAGAGGCACAATGAAAAGGAAAGCAAGAGCCCAGATTCAGCCGTGAGTTTTGGCCTAGGGTTAAAGCACAGCAAACTGGAGGAATGGCGAGGAGGAGAACTGCTCTTTCAGAGTCAGGCTGGGATTGGTTCAAGCCTGTGGGTGCACAGCAAGGCTCTCTTGACCACTTGCCTTTCTCACCTCCACCTCCTTCTTCCTTTAGACGCATCAATGTTGGCAGCGACTTTCAGGCTGAGCTCCCAGAGCTGCAGAGCAGACCAGCAAGTGAGGATGAAGAGCCTGCAAGCCTGGTCTGGAAGCCCTGGGGGGAGGATGACTCTGACATGGAAAAACCTGACAGAGGTAGCTTTGCTTCAAGCTTTTCTTCCAGTCCTGAGCTACTTGGGTCTTGAAAAGGCTCCTTTTGCCTAAAAAGGCAGCCTTTTGCAGGCTCTGCTTCTCTCCTTGTCTTGCCCATCTTCCCATGTAGAAGTGTTAGAGACAGGAGAAAGAGCAAGCACCTTGCTCTCCAAATTGGTCAGGGCCGTTTGCCACTGGAAGAGCGGAGATTGGCCCCCACTTCTTCTTACAGAAGCTGCTTTGGAGGGAGAGCCAGCACTGCGTGGGCCCTTGCTTCAGCTGGCTCTGTCTTTGCTCTCCTTTTCATGCTCTCTCTCCAAGCTGCTGTCTTTAGCTGCCGGCCTTTCCTTCTGCCTTGCATGGCAACCTTTGCCCTTTGCTGGCCTCCAGGCTGACTTTCGGTGGGTTTTTTCTTGTGCTTGCAGTAAGAGAACTGTTGGACATGGCCAGCTCCCGTGGCATTCCCGGGGCAGCAGCTAACCTGGAGCGCGCCCTGCACTGCCTGCACCAGGCACGCGGCAGCGTTCCGGTAAGAAGCGGCTGTTTGGGCGCAGAGGAGAGGGCACAGGGAATGCAGAAGGCCCGGGCACTGGGACAGCCTTTCCTGGCTGCTCTTGGAAGAAGGGTCTTAACAGGGAGCAGAGCACTTGCTGCCTGCTGGGTCTCCTCCAGCTGCGTCAGGGCTGAGCCCAAAGGGCTCCAGCAGGGAGAATCTCCCTCCTGGAGGCGGCGGCGGCGGAAGGTCCTGCTGCCTTGTAAATGGCCTGGAGATCTGAGTTCTCTAAGACATTTGGAGGGGAAATTCCCAGAAGCCTCAGTCAGCTGAGGCCATTCTGGCTGCAGGAGCAGCAAAATCCTCAGCTTGGTGAGCAAAAGGCCTCTCTTGGGGACCAGGATCAAAGGGTTGGGCAGCAAAAACTTCACCCACATGGGATACAGTCGCTTGAATGTCTGGAGAGGCAAAGGAGCTGCAAGGCAGCACCTGTGATTTTTTGGCTCATTTTAAATGTGCTGGGGCGGCTAAAGCCTTTTCCCTCTTGATCTTGCAGGAGGCTCTGGAGATGCTGCTCTCAGAGGGGCCTGCAACACCTCAAGGCCATCCCATGGCTGATTATCATTACGCAGGTAAGCAAAGCAGAGCTTCTTGCGTCCCTGACAGATGCTGCCGTCCCCTTCATTCTTGTGGCAAGGGTTTCTGCTTCAAGAAATTGTGCTTAACACCAGCACAAGGTCTTGTCTCCTCTGCAGCTGGGGAAAGCACCAGCATCTAGTCCTTCAGCTTTACTTGTTTTCCAATCCTTCTCCCCGGGCAAGGCCTGCTCTTGTCTTCACGACCTTCTGAGGGAGCAGACACGTACACCCACGTGAATGACGGCCTGCGACCGTTTTCTTTCGGCAGCCAGTGGATCTACTTGGTGTGGATCAAGGGATCCCTTTACTAGCCGCTGCTTTTTATTGCCAGGCTCTGATAGATGGACACCTGAGGAGAAGGAGTCCTTCCAAAAGGCTTTCCACACCTACGGCAAGGATTTTCATCTCATCCAGAAGCAGGTAAAGCCACGGGACATTCTTTACCCGAGCAGATCAGCAGCAGGAAAGCTGGGTTATTTCTGGGAACAAGCACCGGGCTTCAGTCTCTCTCTTCTCAAGGAGCAAGTATCTTCAAGTAGTAACAAAAGGGGACATCAAAAGCCTGTGTCAAAAGGATGATCCTGCCTCTCCAGCCCTTTGCTCCAAGCTCTTTTGGAAGATGAAGCTTTATTCTGTCAGACTTGTGGCACAGGTCTGCTGCTGCTTCCACAAGACGCTGTGCTGGCACAACTGGAGTGAAGCGGGGAAAGAAGAACTGTGCTAGATGGATTTGTTGTTGATCTGTGCATTGCGTGTATTAGCACCTAGCATAAGACACGCTTTAAGACATTGCATGATGCCTCTCTTTCCCCATGTTGATTTCATTTTACACCCTACTCCATTTCATTCATGCTTTTACTTCCTAGTTGACTCCATAGTCTACTTTTTCCCCAGTGCACCCGACACCATTTTCGATTCCTTCTTTTTCTCTTCACAACAGATCCAGACTAAGACCGTGGCCCAGTGTGTGGAGTACTACTACTCCTGGAAAAAGGAGCATAAACTTGCCAGCACTCTTGCTCAGGTGAGGGGCAAGAAAATGGAGACGTGCCAGGAAGGTCGAGAAACTGGGAGAAAAGCTGCTGGCGAGCCATGCCAGACGCCCCTTTGCCAGGATCACATCGTCCCATGTGCTGGGAAAGGCACAGCAGATGCTGCCCGGGCCTTCCTTGTGCTGCTGCCCTGAAGTATGCAATTCTGGAGCCTAACTTTGACCCAAGAAAGCAGCACCGCCACCAAAATGGGCTTTGACTCTCTACAGATGGGCTTCTCAAGGGCTGGCACCCTCGCTGACTCCAATCAGACCCCAAATTCCCCACTGCTTGCTGACATCAGCAATCCGGGCTGCCTTTGTGGATATGCTGCAGATTTTCAGGGAGTTTTTCTAGCATGCCAGCATAGTCCCCAAGAAGGAGCTGCTGGTGCTGTGGCTCCCCTAAAACTTTCCTTACTGGCAAAGAGCAATTTGCTTCCCATCATGTGAGAGAGAGAGAGAGAGAGACAGGGAGGGAGATTATTTTGGGGACTAGAAAATGGCTAACCACGTGTCTACCCTAATTGGACGTAATTGAAATGCCATTGCCTAGACATTTGTGGAGGAAAAGCAGAGAGAAATAGATGTTAGGCAGAAAGGTAGAAATAAGAAATGTAGAGCTCTAAATAGCCAGGTATTTATCCCGCCCCTTTGGCCTGTAGAAAAGAGGAGTATTTTCCTCCAAGCTCTGGCTTGGCAGCCCACCGCAGCCCATTGGCAAAGACAGCCGGTTTCTCAGCTCTTGAGGCTTTGGAAGGATTTGCTTAGGCCGATCGATTTTTCTGCTGGATGCTCTGATGTCCAGCTTTGTGAGAGGAAGGAAGCATTGATAAGGACTCTTTGATTTCCAGAGTGTGGGCAAAGCAAAGAGGAGCAAAAGCCCTCCCAGAAAGGAGAACGGGGAGCCAGGGAAGAGAAGCCGCAAGAGGGCTCGCAGCGCCGAGTGTCCCTGCTGCCAACCGCGCCAGCCGCCCCCTTCGGCGGGAGGCCCCTTTCCCTGCGGGCAGTGCAAACGGTGCGTAAGTTCCTCCTCTTTCTGCTCAAAGCTGCGCCTTTGGACTAAAACGGGCTGACCCTTTTCAAAGGCACCGCAGGGGAAGCTGGGGGCACTTGCAGCATCGCCCCCGGCAGCCGTGCTCAAGCTTAACACCCACCTCAAACCCAAAGAGCTTAGGTAAAACCCAGCCTTCACAATGAAACCTTGCCGTGCCCCAACAAGACACAGTTGATACAAGTAGGAATAGATCCATCAAAGCTTGGTTTGATGCTGCTGATCAAATTCAAAAGAGGATGCAGCAAAAGGAGGAAGACATTTCAAGGCATTGAAAGTAGAACCATCAGACTCATGGTGCTGATCCATTGACAAATGTGCCACTGCCCGAAAAGACAGAAATTCATACTCAAACGGAGATCTCGGCACTTGCTTTCATGGTGTGTACTAGCGTCAGCAATGGATGGTTTGTTTCCTATCTTGCAGGGTGTTTGAAAGCATGAAGGAAAGGAACAAACACAGCAGAAGACATCGGCCTCGGAAGGAAGCAGAGCCTCTCCCCAAGAAGAAAAGACTCTGAAGTTAGACAAGCCTGCAGCTTGTCCAGGGCTAGCAAGAGTTAGGTGTCAATAGGACTAGATAGGAATAGGACTGTTTTTTAAGCTTTTAGGGTAGTTGAATCTTCTACATAGTTAGTGATAGGACATGATAGGAATCTCCTCAATTTAGTAGTTAAGATCCATTAGTATTATTCAAGATTCATTCGTTTCATTAGATTTCTCAATAAATTTCAAAGGTTGGGTGTTGTCTATGCTCTGCCTTTTGTCATTTTGCCTTTGTGGAGAGCCAATGGGTCTTTATCATTAAACCAAAGTTTGTTCCATTTTGTCTTTTTGTCTGTATAAAAACACTCCGGCAATGTTTGTTCCATTTGCCTGGTGTTGCAAAGACGGCACTTGCCCTGAGAGAAGAAGCTGGGCAGGCGCCACCTCCCCCAGGCCCAGCCCCTTGCTCAGCTGGCAGGACTAAGTGAGGTGTGTCTCCTTTACTGCCAGTGACGTAATGCTGGGGCTTCAGCCTTTGATTCCTCAACATCTCAGCTGGGAGTGGAAAGGGAGGCTTTGTTTAGTTCACTGAATTGCATCTGGATGAGTGGTCTGGTCTCCCCATATTTTCTGGCATAAAAGCAGCGGGTTGAGTCCTTTTTGGAGCCCAGACAGAAAACTTGCTTTCATTTTGGGGGACTGATGGAGCTGACCACCTTGGAGGACGTTTCTAAGCCCTCCGATTCTATCCAATTCCTATCGGCATGCACCACAAAGGCATGGCTAGTTCAGTTGCAGTTTCTCCTGAAAGGACCAGTGTCCCGCTCTGGGCCTCCAGCAATCTCCTTAGCTAAAGCCGAGCGGGTGTGATCATTATCCTCTGACTTGTCACAGCTGGGGCACTTGCGCCAAAGAAGAATCCAAGTCACTCTTTTATGGAGGCCAGCAAATGGCCCTGCCTAGCAAGGCTTTGGTGGCAGGGGCTGTGGAGGGTGGATGGAGAGGGGGCGAGGGAGGGGGCAATTGGCAGGCTGCTTCTGGGAAGCCGAGGGAAGCTTGCCCTTGTCTGATGGAGCCGGTGCAGGTGGGCTTTGGAGGTTACAAAGTATCTGCCTTGCAGTGGGACTTGTTCCAGCTGCCCCCTCAGTTTGCTGGCCAGCGGGTAACATGCAGGCTGGGAAGGAAGCAAGATTGGGACTGAAGCAAGATTTGCTTTTCCTTAAGGACAGGCAGGAAAGCAGCAAAGCTGCCTGGCTTTTGTCATATCTGGGATCTAGGTGTTAAAAGCAATGTGAAGGCCAGCAGTGTGCAAAGGTAATTCTGTTAGTGTTGCTTCCTTAGAGGAATGCCAGAGCCTTTTGGGACAACCACCGAGCTTCTCCAAGGGAGCTGGAAGAGGGATCTAGAAATTCTGCCTGAATGTTTGCTAGAGAAATGCCCGTGTGCTGTCCCTGTGTGTGTGTGTGTGTGTGTGTGTGTGTGTCCCCATCAGTTGGCCTGAAAAACATCCTGTTTCTCCAAGTTTCAAGGGAGGAGTGATGAGGTGAGAGACCAGCTCAGAGGCCCAAAGGAGGGAAACCATGCAGTGACATTATTGGGCAGCAAAAGAAGACTTGAGAAAGGGGGCAGGATGAATGCCTCCACTTTGAGAGGAAGCTTTGGAGTTGGCTTTGCGCTGGACAACTTGCAAATTCCAGCTCCTCTCAGAGCTGGAGGAGAGCCAGTGGGAGGAGCCCTTCCGGCTCTCCAGGGCAGGAGATGAGGTCTGGGCCCTTGCACAGAGGCAGGCTCCTGTGCACCTTCAGCTGGAGGCACCTTGCAAAGAAGAACCGGGAAGAGCCAGGGCTGTCCCTGCACTGCTTTTGCCCGTCTCATCAGACGACTGAGGAGAAAAGGCCCAATGGGAAGCTTCTCAGAGCAAACTTGCAGCAGAAGAAGTAGAAGGGGCAGAGGCGGCCCATGCCCCTTTCTGTCCCATGGCTCCCCCGGGGGTTCTAGATGGAATGTTGGGCTGTGCCCATAGCAACTGTCGTTGTCTCCTGCTCCTGCGGCCCTTGCTGGAACACTGCTGGAGCAGCGCTGGAGCAGCAGCTGCAGGATCAGCTCCTGGGCTGTCCCTGACCAGCCGCCTTCTGCACTCAGCGCCAGACCCGGCCTCTGCACCGACATCCCGGTCTCCTCGTCTGCCTCCGGGCATCCCCAGAGCACTTGGGAACCCTCCAAGGTAAGAAAATCCCCGTTTGCCCTCAAAGCACTAGCACAAGGGCGGGAGGCTCCAGCTGCCTCTCCCACCAAGCACGACACACAGGCTGCGTGCTCACTTTCCCCAGACGAGCTTCCATGTGAAAGCAGGGTGCAGCTTCTGAAGGAATTGTGTTGCCTCCAGGGGAAACACAGACCTTTCCACAGAGGACCTAGAGAGGTGTCCCAGTGCAGTTGCAGATCCTCGTCCACGCATCACCTGATTAAACGTTCTTAGCACCCATTTCAGTCCTCAAACTATCTTGTGCTGACCCCAAAACAAATTGTTCCTGGCTGAGCAGGTCAGGGCTTCAGTGTCAACAAATCCCCTTATGCCCTGACTCTGCTCACACCCGCTCCAAAGCTTCAAACACCACAATGATGGCACTTCTCCTCTGGCATCCCTGTCGTTCAGGGCATGGAAGCATTTGACTGGGCTTCTCCTCAAACACAGGCTTTCAACTTTAAAAACCATCTGGGATCAGCAATTCTTATCTACTTACCTAGTTTCATCGCTTCTAGATCCATTCTATTTTAAGATCTTTAGAGATTCTTTTTTCAGTGCATGTAGGGCTGGTTCTACCTCATGCTCAGGGGCGGCCGTCAAATGCCATCTCCTCAAGAGCACAATCACAGTAGCACAGAATTTTCTGCCTTGGAAGGGATTCTGAAAGATCACTGAGGCCAACTGCAGGGCCTGCCCGGGGCAGCCTCAACAATCACAGCCTGTGCCCAAGAGCAGTGTCCAAACACTTTTGGAGCTCAGTCAGCCTTGGTGCTGTGCCCCCTTCCCTGGGGAGGCTGTTGCAGTGCCCAAGCAGCCTCTGGCTGAAGAAGCTTTTCCTTCGATCCAACCTAAGCCTGCACTGGCACATCTCCCCTGCCATTCTCTTGGCTCTTCTCCGTGGCCCCGGGAGTGAAGAGAGTAGTGCATGGCCTTCTGCTTGCCCTCCTGAGGAAGCTGCTGACTGCTAGAGGGTCCTGCCTAGGACATTCCATGTGTCAAAAAGGCGGCAATGACAGCAAAGAGAAAGGAGCTGGGACACAGGAGCTCGGGCTTTGCAATGATGAGGATGAGAAGGAAGGCTACCGACACATCCTTGGCAGAAGGATTTTGAACTGGAGCATTGTTTTGATCTCTTTCAGGTGGAAAGGAGAGGCACAATGAAAAGGAAAGCAAGAGCCCAGATTCAGCCGTGAGTTTTGGCCTAGGGTTAAAGCACAGCAAACTGGAGGAATGGCGAGGAGGAGAACTGCTCTTTCAGAGTCAGGCTGGGATTGGTTCAAGCCTGTGGGTGCACAGCAAGGCTCTCTTGACCACTTGCCTTTCTCACCTCCACCTCCTTCTTCCTTTAGACGCATCAATGTTGGCAGCGACTTTCAGGCTGAGCTCCCAGAGCTGCAGAGCAGACCAGCAAGTGAGGATGAAGAGCCTGCAAGCCTGGTCTGGAAGCCCTGGGGGGAGGATGACTCTGACATGGAAAAACCTGACAGAGGTAGCTTTGCTTCAAGCTTTTCTTCCAGTCCTGAGCTACTTGGGTCTTGAAAAGGCTCCTTTTGCCTAAAAAGGCAGCCTTTTGCAGGCTCTGCTTCTCTCCTTGTCTTGCCCATCTTCCCATGTAGAAGTGTTAGAGACAGGAGAAAGAGCAAGCACCTTGCTCTCCAAATTGGTCAGGGCCGTTTGCCACTGGAAGAGCGGAGATTGGCCCCCACTTCTTCTTACAGAAGCTGCTTTGGAGGGAGAGCCAGCACTGCGTGGGCCCTTGCTTCAGCTGGCTCTGTCTTTGCTCTCCTTTTCATGCTCTCTCTCCAAGCTGCTGTCTTTAGCTGCCGGCCTTTCCTTCTGCCTTGCATGGCAACCTTTGCCCTTGCTGGCCTCCAGGCTGACTTTCGGTGGGTTTTTTCTTGTGCTTGCAGTAAGAGAACTGTTGGACATGGCCAGCTCCCGTGGCATTCCCGGGGCAGCAGCTAACCTGGAGCGCGCCCTGCACTGCCTGCACCAGGCACGCGGCAGCGTTCCGGTAAGAAGCAGCTGTTTGGGCGCAGAGGAGAGGGCACAGGGAATGCAGAAGGCCCGGGCACTGGGACAGCCTTTCCTGGCTGCTCTTGGAAGAAGGGTCTTAACAGGGAGCAGAGCACTTGCTGCCTGCTGGGTCTCCTCCAGCTGCGTCAGGGCTGAGCCCAAAGGGCTCCAGCAGGGAGAATCTCCCTCCTGGAGGCGGCGGCGGCGGAAGGTCCTGCTGCCTTGTAAATGGCCTGGAGATCTGAGTTCTCTAAGACATTTGGAGGGGAAATTCCCAGAAGCCTCAGTCAGCTGAGGCCATTCTGGCTGCAGGAGCAGCAAAATCCTCAGCTTGGTGAGCAAAAGGCCTCTCTTGGGGACCAGGATCAAAGGGTTGGGCAGCAAAAACTTCACCCACATGGGATACAGTCGCTTGAATGTCTGGAGAGGCAAAGGAGCTGCAAGGCAGCACCTGTGATTTTTTGGCTCATTTTAAATGTGCTGGGGCGGCTAAAGCCTTTTCCCTCTTGATCTTGCAGGAGGCTCTGGAGATGCTGCTCTCAGAGGGGCCTGCAACAGCTCAAGGCCATCCCATGGCTGATTATCATTACGCAGGTAAGCAAAGCAGAGCTTCTTGCGTCCCTGACAGATGCTGCCGTCCCCTTCATTCTTGTGGCAAGGGTTTCTGCTTCAAGAAATTGTGCTTAACACCAGCACAAGGTCTTGTCTCCTCTGCAGCTGGGGAAAGCACCAGCATCTAGTCCTTCAGCTTTACTTGTTTTCCAATCCTTCTCCCCGGGCAAGGCCTGCTCTTGTCTTCACGACCTTCTGAGGGAGCAGACACGTACACCCACGTGAATGACGGCCTGCGACCGTTTTCTTTCGGCAGCCAGTGGATCTACTTGGTGTGGATCAAGGGATCCCTTTACTACCCGCTGCTTTTTATTGCCAGGCTCTGATAGATGGACACCTGAGGAGAAGGAGTCCTTCCAAAAGGCTTTCCACACCTACGGCAAGGATTTTCATCTCATCCAGAAGCAGGTAAAGCCACGGGACATTCTTTACCCGAGCAGATCAGCAGCAGGAAAGCTGGGTTATTTCTGGGAACAAGCACCGGGCTTCAGTCTCTCTCTTCTCAAGTACCAAGTATCTTCAAGTAGTAACAAAAGGGGACATCAAAAGCCTGTGTCAAAAGGATGATCCTGCCTCTCCAGCCCTTTGCTCCAAGCTCTTTTGGAAGATGAAGCTTTATTCTGTCAGACTTGTGGCACAGGTCTGCTGCTGCTTCCACAAGACGCTGTGCTGGCACAACTGGAGTGAAGCGGGGAAAGAAGAACTGTGCTAGATGGATTTGTTGTTGATCTGTGCATTGCGTGTATTAGCACCTAGCATAAGACACGCTTTAAGACATTGCATGATGCCTCTCTTTCCCCATGTTGATTTCATTTTACACCCTACTCCATTTCATTCATGCTTTTACTTCCTAGTTGACTCCATAGTCTACTTTTTCCCCAGTGCACCCGACACCATTTTCGATTCCTTCTTTTTCTCTTCACAACAGATCCAGACTAAGACCGTGGCCCAGTGTGTGGAGTACTACTACTCCTGGAAAAAGGAGCATAAACTTGCCAGCACTCTTGCTCAGGTGAGGGGCAAGAAAATGGAGACGTGCCAGGAAGGTCGAGAAACTGGGAGAAAAGCTGCTGGCGAGCCATGCCAGACGCCCCTTTGCCAGGATCACATCGTCCCATACGCTGGGAAAGGCACAGCAGATGCTGCCCGGGCCTTCCTTGTGCTGCTGCCCTGAAGTATGCAATTCTGGAGCCTAACTTTGACCCAAGAAAGCAGCACCGCCACCAAAATGGGCTTTGACTCTCTACAGATGGGCTTCTCAAGGGCTGGCACCCTCGCTGACTCCAATCAGACCCCAAATTCCCCACTGCTTGCTGACATCAGCAATCCGGGCTGCCTTTGTGGATATGCTGCAGATTTTCAGGGAGTTTTTCTAGCATGCCAGCATAGTCCCCAAGAAGGAGCTGCTGGTGCTGTGGCTCCCCTAAAACTTTCCTTACTGGCAAAGAGCAATTTGCTTCCCATCATGTGAGAGAGAGAGAGAGAGAGACAGGGAGGGAGATTATTTTGGGGACTAGAAAATGGCTAACCACGTGTCTACCCTAATTGGACTGAATTGAAATGCCATTGCCTAGACATTTGTGGAGGAAAAGCAGAGAGAAATAGATGTTAGGCAGAAAGGTAGAAATAAGAAATGTAGAGCTCTAAATAGCCAGGTATTTATCCCGCCCCTTTGGCCTGTAGAAAAGAGGAGTATTTTCCTCCAAGCTCTGGCTTGGCAGCCCACCGCAGCCCATTGGCAAAGACAGCCGGTTTCTCAGCTCTTGAGGCTTTGGAAGGATTTGCTTAGGCCGATCGATTTTTCTGCTGGATGCTCTGATGTCCAGCTTTGTGAGAGGAAGGAAGCATTGATAAGGACTCTTTGATTTCCAGAGTGTGGGCAAAGCAAAGAGGAGCAAAAGCCCTCCCAGAAAGGAGAACGGGGAGCCAGGGAAGAGAAGCCGCAAGAGGGCTCGCAGCGCCGAGTGTCCCTGCTGCCAACCGCGCCAGCCGCCCCCTTCGGCGGGAGGCCCCTTTCCCTGCGGGCAGTGCAAACGGTGCGTAAGTTCCTCCTCTTTCTGCTCAAAGCTGCGCCTTTGGACTAAAAGGGGCTGACCCTTTTCAAAGGCACCGCAGGGGAAGCTGGGGGCACTTGCAGCATCGCCCCCGGCAGCCGTGCTCAAGCTTAACACCCACCTCAAACCCAAAGAGCTTAGGTAAAACCCAGCCTTCACAATGAAACCTTGCCGTGCCCCAACAAGACCCAGTTGATACAAGTAGGAATAGATCCATCAAAGCTTGGTTTGATGCTGCTGATCAAATTCAAAAGAGGATGCAGCAAAAGGAGGAAGACATTTCAAGGCATTGAAAGTAGAACCATCAGACTCATGGTGCTGATCCATTGACAAATGTGCCACTGCCCGAAAAGACAGAAATTCATACTCAAACGGAGATCTCGGCACTTGCTTTCATGGTGTGTACTAGCGTCAGCAATGGATGGTTTGTTTCCTATCTTGCAGGGTGTTTGAAAGCATGAAGGAAAGGAACAAACACAGCAGAAGACATCGGCCTCGGAAGGAAGCAGAGCCTCTCCCCAAGAAGAAAAGACTCTGAAGTTAGACAAGCCTGCAGCTTGTCCAGGGCTAGCAAGAGTTAGGTGTCAATAGGACTAGATAGGAATAGGACTGTTTTTTAAGCTTTTAGGGTAGTTGAATCTTCTACATAGTTAGTGATAGGACATGATAGGAATCTCCTCAATTTAGTAGTTAAGATCCATTAGTATTATTCAAGATTCATTCGTTTCATTAGATTTCTCAATAAATTTCAAAGGTTGGGTGTTGTCTATGCTCTGCCTTTTGTCATTTTGCCTTTGTGGAGAGCCAATGGGTCTTTATCATTAAACCAAAGTTTGTTCCATTTTGTCTTTTTGTCTGTATAAAAACACTCCGGCAATGTTTGTTCCATTTGCCTGGTGTTGCAAAGACGGCACTTGCCCTGAGAGAAGAAGCTGGGCAGGCGCCACCTCCCCCAGGCCCAGCCCCTTGCTCAGCTGGCAGGACTAAGTGAGGTGTGTCTCCTTTACTGCCAGTGACGTAATGCTGGGGCTTCAGCCTTTGATTCCTCAACATCTCAGCTGGGAGTGGAAAGGGAGGCTTTGTTTAGTTCACTGAATTGCATCTAGATGAGTGGTCTGGTCTCCCCATATTTTCTGGCATAAAAGCAGCGGGTTGAGTCCTTTTTGGAGCCCAGACAGAAAACTTGCTTTCATTTTGGGGGACTGATGGAGCTGACCAGCTTGGAGGACGTTTCTAAGCCCTCCGATTCTATCCAATTCCTATCGGCATGCACCACAAAGGCATGGCTAGTTCAGTTGCAGTTTCTCCTGAAAGGACCAGTGTCCCGCTCTGGGCCTCCAGCAATCTCCTTAGCTAAAGCCGAGCGGGTGTGATCATTATCCTCTGACTTGTCACAGCTGGGGCACTTGCGCCAAAGAAGAATCCAAGTCACTCTTTTATGGAGGCCAGCAAATGGCCCTGCCTAGCAAGGCTTTGGTGGCAGGGGCTGTGGAGGGTGGATGGAGAGGGGGCGAGGGAGGGGGCAATTGCCAGGCTGCTTCTGGGAAGCCGAGGCAAGCTTGCCCTTGTCTGATGGAGCCGGTGCAGGTGGGCTTTGGAGGTTACAAAGTATCTGCCTTGCAGTGGGACTTGTTCCAGCTGCCCCCTCAGTTTGCTGGCCAGCGGGTAACATGCAGGCTGGGAAGGAAGCAAGATTGGGACTGAAGCAAGATTTGCTTTTCCTTAAGGACAGGCAGGAAAGCAGCAAAGCTGCCTGGCTTTTGTCATATCTGGGATCTAGGTGTTAAAAGCAATGTGAAGGCCAGCAGTGTGCAAAGGTAATTCTGTTAGTGTTGCTTCCTTAGAGGAATGCCAGAGCCTTTTGGGACAACCACCGAGCTTCTCCAAGGGAGCTGGAAGAGGGATCTAGAAATTCTGCCTGAATGTTTGCTAGAGAAATGCCCGTGTGCTGTCCCTGTGTGTGTGTGTGTGTGTGTGTGTGTGTGTCCCCATCAGTTGGCCTGAAAAACATCCTGTTTCTCCAAGTTTCAAGGGAGGAGTGATGAGGTGAGAGACCAGCTCAGAGGCCCAAAGGAGGGAAACCATGCAGTGACATTATTGGGCAGCAAAAGAAGACTTGAGAAAGGGGGCAGGATGAATGCCTCCACTTTGAGAGGAAGCTTTGGAGTTGGCTTTGCGCTGGACAACTTGCAAATTCCAGCTCCTCTCAGAGCTGGAGGAGAGCCAGTGGGAGGAGCCCTTCCGGCTCTCCAGGGCAGGAGATGAGGTCTGGGCCCTTGCACAGAGGCAGGCTCCTGTGCACCTTCAGCTGGAGGCACCTTGCAAAGAAGAACCGGGAAGAGCCAGGGCTGTCCCTGCACTGCTTTTGCCCGTCTCATCAGACGACTGAGGAGAAAAGGCCCAATGGGAAGCTTCTCAGAGCAAACTTGCAGCAGAAGAAGTACAAGGGGCAGAGGCGGCCCATGCCCCTTTCTGTCCCATGGCTCCCCCGGGGGTTCTAGATGGAATGTTGGGCTGTGCCCATAGCAACTGTCGTTGTCTCCTGCTCCTGCGGCCCTTGCTGGAACACTGCTGGAGCAGCGCTGGAGCAGCAGCTGCAGGATCAGCTCCTGGGCTGTCCCTGACCAGCCGCCTTCTGCACTCAGCGCCAGACCCGGCCTCTGCACCGACATCCCGGTCTCCTCGTCTGCCTCCGGGCATCCCCAGAGCACTTGGGAACCCTCCAAGGTAAGAAAATCCCCGTTTGCCCTCAAAGCACTAGCACAAGGGCGGGAGGCTCCAGCTGCCTCTCCCACCAAGCACGACACACAGGCTGCGTGCTCACTTTCCCCAGACGAGCTTCCATGTGAAAGCAGGGTGCAGCTTCTGAAGGAATTGTGTTGCCTCCAGGGGAAACACAGACCTTTCCACAGAGGACCTAGAGAGGTGTCCCAGTGCAGTTGCAGATCCTCGTCCACGCATCACCTGATTAAACGTTCTTGGCACCCATTTCAGTCCTCAAACTATCTTGTGCTGACCCCAAAACAAATTGTTCCTGGCTGAGCAGGTCAGGGCTTCAGTGTCAACAAATCCCCTTATGCCCTGACTCTGCTCACACCCGCTCCAAAGCTTCAAACAGCACAATGATGGCACTTCTCCTCTGGCATCCCTGTCGTTCAGGGCATGGAAGCATTTGACTGGGCTTCTCCTCAAACACAGGCTTTCAACTTTAAAAACCATCTGGGATCAGCAATTCTTATCTACTTACCTAGTTTCATCGCTTCTAGATCCATTCTATTTTAAGATCTTTAGAGATTCATTTTTCAGTGCATGTAGGGCTGGTTCTACCTCATGCTCAGGGGCGGCCGTCAAATGCCATCTCCTCAAGAGCACAATCACAGTAGCACAGAATTTTCTGCCTTGGAAGGGATTCTGAAAGATCACTGAGGCCAACTGCAGGGCCTGCCCGGGGCAGCCTCAACAATCACAGCCTGTGCCCAAGAGCAGTGTCCAAACACTTTTGGAGCTCAGTCAGCCTTGGTGCTGTGCCCCCTTCCCTGGGGAGGCTGTTGCAGTGCCCAAGCAGCCTCTGGCTGAAGAAGCTTTTCCTTCGATCCAACCTAAGCCTGCACTGGCACATCTCCCCTGCCATTCTCTTGGCTCTTCTCCGTGGCCCCGGGAGTGAAGAGAGTAGTGCATGGCCTTCTGCTTGCCCTCCTGAGGAAGCTGCTGACTGCTAGAGGGTCCTGCCTAGGACATTCCATGTGTCAAAAAGGCGGCAATGACAGCAAAGAGAAAGGAGCTGGGACACAGGAGCTCGGGCTTTGCAATGATGAGGATGAGAAGGAAGGCTACCGACACATCCTTGGCAGAAGGATTTTGAACTGGAGCATTGTTTTGATCTCTTTCAGGTGGAAAGGAGAGGCACAATGAAAAGGAAAGCAAGAGCCCAGATTCAGCCGTGAGTTTTGGCCTAGGGTTAAAGCACAGCAAACTGGAGGAATGGCGAGGAGGAGAACTGCTCTTTCAGAGTCAGGCTGGGATTGGTTCAAGCCTGTGGGTGCACAGCAAGGCTCTCTTGACCACTTGCCTTTCTCACCTCCACCTCCTTCTTCCTTTAGACGCATCAATGTTGGCAGCGACTTTCAGGCTGAGCTCCCAGAGCTGCAGAGCAGACCAGCAAGTGAGGATGAAGAGCCTGCAAGCCTGGTCTGGAAGCCCTGGGGGGAGGATGACTCTGACATGGAAAAACCTGACAGAGGTAGCTTTGCTTCAAGCTTTTCTTCCAGTCCTGAGCTACTTGGGTCTTGAAAAGGCTCCTTTTGCCTAAAAAGGCAGCCTTTTGCAGGCTCTGCTTCTCTCCTTGTCTTGCCCATCTTCCCATGTAGAAGTGTTAGAGACAGGAGAAAGAGCAAGCACCTTGCTCTCCAAATTGGTCAGGGCCGTTTGCCACTGGAAGAGCGGAGATTGGCCCCCACTTCTTCTTACAGAAGCTGCTTTGGAGGGAGAGCCAGCACTGCGTGGGCCCTTGCTTCAGCTGGCTCTGTCTTTGCTCTCCTTTTCATGCTCTCTCTCCAAGCTGCTGTCTTTAGCTGCCGGCCTTTCCTTCTGCCTTGCATGGCAAGCTTTGCCCTTGCTGGCCTCCAGGCTGACTTTCGGTGGGTTTTTTCTTGTGCTTGCAGTAAGGGAACTGTTGGACATGGCCAGCTCCCGTGGCATTCCCGGGGCAGCAGCTAACCTGGAGCGCGCCCTGCACTGCCTGCACCAGGCACGCGGCAGCGTTCCGGTAAGAAGCGGCTGTTTGGGCGCAGAGGAGAGGGCACAGGGAATGCAGAAGGCCCGGGCACTGGGACAGCCTTTCCTGGCTGCTCTTGGAAGAAGGGTCTTAACAGGGAGCAGAGCACTTGCTGCCTGCTGGGTCTCCTCCAGCTGCGTCAGGGCTGAGCCCAAAGGGCTCCAGCAGGGAGAATCTCCCTCCTGGAGGCGGCGGCGGCGGAAGGTCCTGCTGCCTTGTAAATGGCCTGGAGATCTGAGTTCTCTAAGACATTTGGAGGGGAAATTCCCAGAAGCCTCAGTCAGCTGAGGCCATTCTGGCTGCAGGAGCAGCAAAATCCTCAGCTTGGTGAGCAAAAGGCCACTCTTGGGGACCAGGATCAAAGGGTTGGGCAGCAAAAACTTCACCCACATGGGATACAGTCGCTTGAATGTCTGGAGAGGCAAAGGAGCTGCAAGGCAGCACCTGTGATTTTTTGGCTCATTTTAAATGTGCTGGGGCGGCTAAAGCCTTTTCCCTCTTGATCTTGCAGGAGGCTCTGGAGATGCTGCTCTCAGAGGGGCCTGCAACAGCTCAAGGCCATCCCATGGCTGATTATCATTACGCAGGTAAGCAAAGCAGAGCTTCTTGCGTCCCTGACAGATGCTGCCGTCCCCTTCATTCTTGTGGCAAGGGTTTCTGCTTCAAGAAATTGTGCTTAACACCAGCACAAGGTCTTGTCTCCTCTGCAGCTGGGGAAAGCACCAGCATCTAGTCCTTCAGCTTTACTTGTTTTCCAGTCCTTCTCCCCGGGCAATGCCTGCTCTTGTCTTCACGACCTTCTGAGGGAGCAGACACGTACACCCACGTGAATGACGGCCTGCGACCGTTTTCTTTCGGCAGCCAGTGGGATCTACTTGGTGTGGATCAAGGGATCCCTTTACTACCCGCTGCTTTTTATTGCCAGGCTCTGATAGATGGACACCTGAGGAGAAGGAGTCCTTCCAAAAGGCTTTCCACACCTACGGCAAGGATTTTCATCTCATCCAGAAGCAGGTAAAGCCACGGGACATTCTTTACCCGAGCAGATCAGCAGCAGGAAAGCTGGGTTATTTCTGGGAACAAGCACCGGGCTTCAGTCTCTCTCTTCTCAAGGAGCAAGTATCTTCAAGTAGTAACAAAAGGGGACATCAAAAGCCTGTGTCAAAAGGATGATCCTGCCTCTCCAGCCCTTTGCTCCAAGCTCTTTTGGAAGATGAAGCTTTATTCTGTCAGACTTGTGGCACAGGTCTGCTGCTGCTTCCACAAGACGCTGTGCTGGCACAACTGGAGTGAAGCGGGGAAAGAAGAACTGTGCTAGATGGATTTGTTGTTGATCTGTGCATTGCGTGTATTAGCACCTAGCATAAGACACGCTTTAAGACATTGCATGATGCCTCTCTTTCCCCATGTTGATTTCATTTTACACCCTACTCCATTTCATTCATGCTTTTACTTCCTAGTTGACTCCATAGTCTACTTTTTCCCCAGTGCACCCGACACCATTTTCGATTCCTTCTTTTTCTCTTCACAACAGATCCAGACTAAGACCGTGGCCCAGTGTGTGGAGTACTACTACTCCTGGAAAAAGGAGCATAAACTTGCCAGCACTCTTGCTCAGGTGAGGGGCAAGAAAATGGAGACGTGCCAGGAAGGTCGAGAAACTGGGAGAAAAGCTGCTGGCGAGCCATGCCAGACGCCCCTTTGCCAGGATCACATCGTCCCATACGCTGGGAAAGGCACAGCAGATGCTGCCCGGGCCTTCCTTGTGCTGCTGCCCTGAAGTATGCAATTCTGGAGCCTAACTTTGACCCAAGAAAGCAGCACCGCCACCAAAATGGGCTTTGACTCTCTACAGATGGGCTTCTCAAGGGCTGGCACCCTCGCTGACTCCAATCAGACCCCAAATTCCCCACTGCTTGCTGACATCAGCAATCCGGGCTGCCTTTGTGGATATGCTGCAGATTTTCAGGGAGTTTTTCTAGCATGCCAGCATAGTCCCCAAGAAGGAGCTGCTGGTGCTGTGGCTCCCCTAAAACTTTCCTTACTGGCAAAGAGCAATTTGCTTCCCATCATGTGAGAGAGAGAGAGAGAGAGACAGGGAGGGAGATTATTTTGGGGACTAGAAAATGGCTAACCACGTGTTTACCCTAATTGGACTGAATTGAAATGCCATTGCCTAGACATTTGTGGAGGAAAAGCAGAGAGAAATAGATGTTAGGCAGAAAGGTAGAAATAAGAAATGTAGAGCTCTAAATAGCCAGGTATTTATCCCGCCCCTTTGGCCTGTAGAAAAGAGGAGTATTTTCCTCCAAGCTCTGGCTTGGCAGCCCACCGCAGCCCATTGGCAAAGACAGCCGGTTTCTCAGCTCTTGAGGCTTTGGAAGGATTTGCTTAGGCCGATCGATTTTTCTGCTGGATGCTCTGATGTCCAGCTTTGTGAGAGGAAGGAAGCATTGATAAGGACTCTTTGATTTCCAGAGTGTGGGCAAAGCAAAGAGGAGCAAAAGCCCTCCCAGAAAGGAGAACGGGGAGCCAGGGAAGAGAAGCCGCAAGAGGGCTCGCAGCGCCGAGTGTCCCTGCTGCCAACCGCGCCAGCCGCCCCCTTCGGCGGGAGGCCCCTTTCCCTGCGGGCAGTGCAAACGGTGCGTAAGTTCCTCCTCTTTCTGCTCAAAGCTGCGCCTTTGGACTAAAAGGGGCTGACCCTTTTCAAAGGCACCGCAGGGGAAGCTGGGGGCACTTGCAGCATCGCCCCCGGCAGCCGTGCTCAAGCTTAACACCCACCTCAAACCCAAAGAGCTTAGGTAAAACCCAGCCTTCACAATGAAACCTTGCCGTGCCCCAACAAGACCCAGTTGATACAAGTAGGAATAGATCCATCAAAGCTTGGTTTGATGCTGCTGATCAAATTCAAAAGAGGATGCAGCAAAAGGAGGAAGACATTTCAAGGCATTGAAAGTAGAACCATCAGACTCATGGTGCTGATCCATTGACAAATGTGCCACTGCCCGACAAGACAGAAATTCATACTCAAACGGAGATCTCGGCACTTGCTTTCATGGTGTGTACTAGCGTCAGCAATGGATGGTTTGTTTCCTATCTTGCAGGGTGTTTGAAAGCATGAAGGAAAGGAACAAACACAGCAGAAGACATCGGCCTCGGAAGGAAGCAGAGCCTCTCCCCAAGAAGAAAAGACTCTGAAGTTAGACAAGCCTGCAGCTTGTCCAGGGCTAGCAAGAGTTAGGTGTCAATAGGACTAGATAGGAATAGGACTGTTTTTTAAGCTTTTAGGGTAGTTGAATCTTCTACATAGTTAGTGATAGGACATGATAGGAATCTCCTCAATTTAGTAGTTAAGATCCATTAGTATTATTCAAGATTCATTCGTTTCATTAGATTTCTCAATAAATTTCAAAGGTTGGGTGTTGTCTATGCTCTGCCTTTTGTCATTTTGCCTTTGTGGAGAGCCAATGGGTCTTTATCATTAAACCAAAGTTTGTTCCATTTTGTCTTTTTGTCTGTATAAAAACACTCCGGCAATGTTTGTTCCATTTGCCTGGTGTTGCAAAGACGGCACTTGCCCTGAGAGAAGAAGCTGGGCAGGCGCCACCTCCCCCAGGCCCAGCCCCTTGCTCAGCTGGCAGGACTAAGTGAGGTGTGTCTCCTTTACTGCCAGTGACGTAATGCTGGGGCTTCAGCCTTTGATTCCTCAACATCTCAGCTGGGAGTGGAAAGGGAGGCTTTGTTTAGTTCACTGAATTGCATCTAGATGAGTGGTCTGGTCTCCCCATATTTTCTGGCATAAAAGCAGCGGGTTGAGTCCTTTTTGGAGCCCAGACAGAAAACTTGCTTTCATTTTGGGGGACTGATGGAGCTGACCAGCTTGGAGGACGTTTCTAAGCCCTCCGATTCTATCCAATTCCTATCGGCATGCACCACAAAGGCATGGCTAGTTCAGTTGCAGTTTCTCCTGAAAGGACCAGTGTCCCGCTCTGGGCCTCCAGCAATCTCCTTAGCTAAAGCCGAGCGGGTGTGATCATTATCCTCTGACTTGTCACAGCTGGGGCACTTGCGCCAAAGAAGAATCCAAGTCACTCTTTTATGGAGGCCAGCAAATGGCCCTGCCTAGCAAGGCTTTGGTGGCAGGGGCTGTGGAGGGTGGATGGAGAGGGGGCGAGGGAGGGGGCAATTGCCAGGCTGCTTCTGGGAAGCCGAGGGAAGCTTGCCCTTGTCTGATGGAGCCGGTGCAGGTGGGCTTTGGAGGTTACAAAGTATCTGCCTTGCAGTGGGACTTGTTCCAGCTGCCCCCTCAGTTTGCTGGCCAGCGGGTAACATGCAGGCTGGGAAGGAAGCAAGATTGGGACTGAAGCAAGATTTGCTTTTCCTTAAGGACAGGCAGGAAAGCAGCAAAGCTGCCTGGCTTTTGTCATATCTGGGATCTAGGTGTTAAAAGCAATGTGAAGGCCAGCAGTGTGCAAAGGTAATTCTGTTAGTGTTGCTTCCTTAGAGGAATGCCAGAGCCTTTTGGGACAACCACCGAGCTTCTCCAAGGGAGCTGGAAGAGGGATCTAGAAATTCTGCCTGAATGTTTGCTAGAGAAATGCCCGTGTGCTGTCCCTGTGTGTGTGTGTGTGTGTGTGTGTGTGTGTCCCCATCAGTTGGCCTGAAAAACATCCTGTTTCTCCAAGTTTCAAGGGAGGAGTGATGAGGTGAGAGACCAGCTCAGAGGCCCAAAGGAGGGAAACCATGCAGTGACATTATTGGGCAGCAAAAGAAGACTTGAGAAAGGGGGCAGGATGAATGCCTCCACTTTGAGAGGAAGCTTTGGAGTTGGCTTTGCGCTGGACAACTTGCAAATTCCAGCTCCTCTCAGAGCTGGAGGAGAGCCAGTGGGAGGAGCCCTTCCGGCTCTCCAGGGCAGGAGATGAGGTCTGGGCCCTTGCACAGAGGCAGGCTCCTGTGCACCTTCAGCTGGAGGCACCTTGCAAAGAAGAACCGGGAAGAGCCAGGGCTGTCCCTGCACTGCTTTTGCCCGTCTCATCAGACGACTGAGGAGAAAAGGCCCAATGGGAAGCTTCTCAGAGCAAACTTGCAGCAGAAGAAGTACAAGGGGCAGAGGCGGCCCATGCCCCTTTCTGTCCCATGGCTCCCCCGGGGGTTCTAGATGGAATGTTGGGCTGTGCCCATAGCAACTGTCGTTGTCTCCTGCTCCTGCGGCCCTTGCTGGAACACTGCTGGAGCAGCGCTGGAGCAGCAGCTGCAGGATCAGCTCCTGGGCTGTCCCTGACCAGCCGCCTTCTGCACTCAGCGCCAGACCCGGCCTCTGCACCGACATCCCGGTCTCCTCGTCTGCCTCCGGGCATCCCCAGAGCACTTGGGAACCCTCCAAGGTAAGAAAATCCCCGTTTGCCCTCAAAGCACTAGCACAAGGGCGGGAGGCTCCAGCTGCCTCTCCCACCAAGCACGACACACAGGCTGCGTGCTCACTTTCCCCAGACGAGCTTCCATGTGAAAGCAGGGTGCAGCTTCTGAAGGAATTGTGTTGCCTCCAGGGGAAACACAGACCTTTCCACAGAGGACCTAGAGAGGTGTCCCAGTGCAGTTGCAGATCCTCGTCCACGCATCACCTGATTAAACGTTCTTAGCACCCATTTCAGTCCTCAAACTATCTTGTGCTGACCCCAAAACAAATTGTTCCTGGCTGAGCAGGTCAGGGCTTCAGTGTCAACAAATCCCCTTATGCCCTGACTCTGCTCACACCCGCTCCAAAGCTTCAAACAGCACAATGATGGCACTTCTCCTCTGGCATCCCTGTCGTTCAGGGCATGGAAGCATTTGACTGGGCTTCTCCTCAAACACAGGCTTTCAACTTTAAAAACCATCTGGGATCAGCAATTCTTATCTACTTACCTAGTTTCATCGCTTCTAGATCCATTCTATTTTAAGATCTTTAGAGATTCTTTTTTCAGTGCATGTAGGGCTGGTTCTACCTCATGCTCAGGGGCGGCCGTCAAATGCCATCTCCTCAAGAGCACAATCACAGTAGCACAGAATTTTCTGCCTTGGAAGGGATTCTGAAAGATCACTGAGCCCAACTGCAGGGCCTGCCCGGGGCAGCCTCAACAATCACAGCCTGTGCCCAAGAGCAGTGTCCAAACACTTTTGGAGCTCAGTCAGCCTTGGTGCTGTGCCCCCTTCCCTGGGGAGGCTGTTGCAGTGCCCAAGCAGCCTCTGGCTGAAGAAGCTTTTCCTTCGATCCAACCTAAGCCTGCACTGGCACATCTCCCCTGCCATTCTCTTGGCTCTTCTCCGTGGCCCCGGGAGTGAAGAGAGTAGTGCATGGCCTTCTGCTTGCCCTCCTGAGGAAGCTGCTGACTGCTAGAGGGTCCTGCCTAGGACATTCCATGTGTCAAAAAGGCGGCAATGACAGCAAAGAGAAAGGAGCTGGGACACAGGAGCTCGGGCTTTGCAATGATGAGGATGAGAAGGAAGGCTACCGACACATCCTTGGCAGAAGGATTTTGAACTGGAGCATTGTTTTGATCTCTTTCAGGTGGAAAGGAGA
The DNA here is from genome assembly GCF_051311805.1 of Agelaius phoeniceus. Taxonomy (NCBI): domain Eukaryota; kingdom Metazoa; phylum Chordata; class Aves; order Passeriformes; family Icteridae; genus Agelaius; species Agelaius phoeniceus. The sequence goes on along the minus strand of NC_135303.1, from coordinate 35,627,680 downwards.
GGCACAATGAAAAGGAAAGCAAGAGCCCAGATTCAGCCGTGAGTTTTGGCCTAGGGTTAAAGCACAGCAAACTGGAGGAATGGCGAGGAGGAGAACTGCTCTTTCAGAGTCAGGCTGGGATTGGTTCAAGCCTGTGGGTGCACAGCAAGGCTCTCTTGACCACTTGCCTTTCTCACCTCCACCTCCTTCTTCCTTTAGACGCATCAATGTTGGCAGCGACTTTCAGGCTGAGCTCCCAGAGCTGCAGAGCAGACCAGCAAGTGAGGATGAAGAGCCTGCAAGCCTGGTCTGGAAGCCCTGGGGGGAGGATGACTCTGACATGGAAAAACCTGACAGAGGTAGCTTTGCTTCAAGCTTTTCTTCCAGTCCTGAGCTACTTGGGTCTTGAAAAGGCTCCTTTTGCCTAAAAAGGCAGCCTTTTGCAGGCTCTGCTTCTCTCCTTGTCTTGCCCATCTTCCCATGTAGAAGTGTTAGAGACAGGAGAAAGAGCAAGCACCTTGCTCTCCAAATTGGTCAGGGCCGTTTGCCACTGGAAGAGCGGAGATTGGCCCCCACTTCTTCTTACAGAAGCTGCTTTGGAGGGAGAGCCAGCACTGCGTGGGCCCTTGCTTCAGCTGGCTCTGTCTTTGCTCTCCTTTTCATGCTCTCTCTCCAAGCTGCTGTCTTTAGCTGCCGGCCTTTCCTTCTGCCTTGCATGGCAAGCTTTGCCCTTGCTGGCCTCCAGGCTGACTTTCGGTGGGTTTTTTCTTGTGCTTGCAGTAAGGGAACTGTTGGACATGGCCAGCTCCCGTGGCATTCCCGGGGCAGCAGCTAACCTGGAGCGCGCCCTGCACTGCCTGCACCAGGCACGCGGCAGCGTTCCGGTAAGAAGCGGCTGTTTGGGCGCAGAGAAGAGGGCACAGGGAATGCAGAAGGCCTGGGCACTGGGACAGCCTTTCCTGGCTGCTCTTGGAAGAAGGGTCTTAACAGGGAGCAGAGCACTTGCTGCCTGCTGGGTCTCCTCCAGCTGCGTCAGGGCTGAGCCCAAAGGGCTCCAGCAGGGAGAATCTCCCTCCTGGAGGCGGCGGCGGCGGAAGGTCCTGCTGCCTTGTAAATGGCCTGGAGATCTGAGTTCTCTAAGACATTTGGAGGGGAAATTCCCAGAAGCCTCAGTCAGCTGAGGCCATTCTGGCTGCAGGAGCAGCAAAATCCTCAGCTTGGTGAGCAAAAGGCCACTCTTGGGGACCAGGATCAAAGGGTTGGGCAGCAAAAACTTCACCCACATGGGATACAGTCGCTTGAATGTCTGGAGAGGCAAAGGAGCTGCAAGGCAGCACCTGTGATTTTTTGGCTCATTTTAAATGTGCTGGGGCGGCTAAAGCCTTTTCCCTCTTGATCTTGCAGGAGGCTCTGGAGATGCTGCTCTCAGAGGGGCCTGCAACAGCTCAAGGCCATCCCATGGCTGATTATCATTACGCAGGTAAGCAAAGCAGAGCTTCTTGCGTCCCTGACAGATGCTGCCGTCCCCTTCATTCTTGTGGCAAGGGTTTCTGCTTCAAGAAATTGTGCTTAACACCAGCACAAGGTCTTGTCTCCTCTGCAGCTGGGGAAAGCACCAGCATCTAGTCCTTCAGCTTTACTTGTTTTCCAGTCCTTCTCCCCGGGCAATGCCTGCTCTTGTCTTCACGACCTTCTGAGGGAGCAGACACATACACCCACGTGAATGACGGCCTGCGACCGTTTTCTTTCGGCAGCCAGTGGGATCTACTTGGTGTGGATCAAGGGATCCGTTTACTAGCCGCTGCTTTTTATTGCCAGGCTCTGATAGATGGACACCTGAGGAGAAGGAGTCCTTCCAAAAGGCTTTCCACACCTACGGCAAGGATTTTCATCTCATCCAGAAGCAGGTGAAGCCACGGGACATTCTTTACCCGAGCAGATCAGCAGCAGGAAAGCTGGGTTATTTCTGGGAACAAGCACCGGGCTTCAGTCTCTCTCTTCTCAAGTACCAAGTATCTTCAAGTAGTAACAAAAGGGGACATCAAAAGCCTGTGTCAAAAGGATGATCCTGCCTCTCCAGCCCTTTGCTCCAAGCTCTTTTGGAAGATGAAGCTTTATTCTGTCAGACTTGTGGCACAGGTCTGCTGCTGCTTCCACAAGACGCTGTGCTGGCACAACTGGAGTGAAGCGGGGAAAGAAGAACTGTGCTAGATGGATTTGTTGTTGATCTGTGCATTGCGTGTATTAGCACCTAGCATAAGACACGCTTTAAGACATTGCATGATGCCTCTCTTTCCCCATGTTGATTTCATTTTACACCCTACTCCATTTCATTCATGCTTTTACTTCCTAGTTGACTCCATAGTCTACTTTTTCCCCAGTGCACCCGACACCATTTTCGATTCCTTCTTTTTCTCTTCACAACAGATCCAGACTAAGACCGTGGCCCAGTGTGTGGAGTACTACTACTCCTGGAAAAAGGAGCATAAACTTGCCAGCACTCTTGCTCAGGTGAGGGGCAAGAAAATGGAGACGTGCCAGGAAGGTCGAGAAACTGGGAGAAAAGCTGCTGGCGAGCCATGCCAGACGCCCCTTTGCCAGGATCACATCGTCCCATACGCTGGGAAAGGCACAGCAGATGCTGCCCGGGCCTTCCTTGTGCTGCTGCCCTGAAGTATGCAATTCTGGAGCCTAACTTTGACCCAAGAAAGCAGCACCGCCACCAAAATGGGCTTTGACTCTCTACAGATGGGCTTCTCAAGGGCTGGCACCCTCGCTGACTCCAATCAGACCCCAAATTCCCCACTGCTTGCTGACATCAGCAATCCGGGCTGCCTTTGTGGATATGCTGCAGATTTTCAGGGAGTTTTTCTAGCATGCCAGCATAGTCCCCAAGAAGGAGCTGCTGGTGCTGTGGCTCCCCTAAAACTTTCCTTACTGGCAAAGAGCAATTTGCTTCCCATCATGTGAGAGAGAGAGAGAGAGAGACAGGGAGGGAGATTATTTTGGGGACTAGAAAATGGCTAACCACGTGTCTACCCTAATTGGACGTAATTGAAATGCCATTGCCTAGACATTTGTGGAGGAAAAGCAGAGAGAAATAGATGTTAGGCAGAAAGGTAGAAATAAGAAATGTAGAGCTCTAAATAGCCAGGTATTTATCCCGCCCCTTTGGCCTGTAGAAAAGAGGAGTATTTTCCTCCAAGCTCTGGCTTGGCAGCCCACCGCAGCCCATTGGCAAAGACAGCCGGTTTCTCAGCTCTTGAGGCTTTGGAAGGATTTGCTTAGGCCGATCGATTTTTCTGCTGGATGCTCTGATGTCCAGCTTTGTGAGAGGAAGGAAGCATTGATAAGGACTCTTTGATTTCCAGAGTGTGGGCAAAGCAAAGAGGAGCAAAAGCCCTCCCAGAAAGGAGAACGGGGAGCCAGGGAAGAGAAGCCGCAAGAGGGCTCGCAGCGCCGAGTGTCCCTGCTGCCAACCGCGCCAGCCGCCCCCTTCGGCGGGAGGCCCCTTTCCCTGCGGGCAGTGCAAACGGTGCGTAAGTTCCTCCTCTTTCTGCTCAAAGCTGCGCCTTTGGACTAAAACGGGCTGACCCTTTTCAAAGGCACCGCAGGGGAAGCTGGGGGCACTTGCAGCATCGCCCCCGGCAGCCGTGCTCAAGCTTAACACCCACCTCAAACCCAAAGAGCTTAGGTAAAACCCAGCCTTCACAATGAAACCTTGCCGTGCCCCAACAAGACCCAGTTGATACAAGTAGGAATAGATCCATCAAAGCTTGGTTTGATGCTGCTGATCAAATTCAAAAGAGGATGCAGCAAAAGGAGGAAGACATTTCAAGGCATTGAAAGTAGAACCATCAGACTCATGGTGCTGATCCATTGACAAATGTGCCACTGCCCGAAAAGACAGAAATTCATACTCAAACGGAGATCTCGGCACTTGCTTTCATGGTGTGTACTAGCGTCAGCAATGGATGGTTTGTTTCCTATCTTGCAGGGTGTTTGAAAGCATGAAGGAAAGGAACAACCACAGCAGAAGACATCGGCCTCGGAAGGAAGCAGAGCCTCTCCCCAAGAAGAAAAGACTCTGAAGTTAGACAAGCCTGCAGCTTGTCCAGGGCTAGCAAGAGTTAGGTGTCAATAGGACTAGATAGGAATAGGACTGTTTTTTAAGCTTTTAGGGTAGTTGAATCTTCTACATAGTTAGTGATAGGACATGATAGGAATCTCCTCAATTTAGTAGTTAAGATCCATTAGTATTATTCAAGATTCATTTGTTTCATTAGATTTCTCAATAAATTTCAAAGGTTGGGTGTTGTCTATGCTCTGCCTTTTGTCATTTTGCCTTTGTGGAGAGCCAATGGGTCTTTATCATTAAACCAAAGTTTGTTCCATTTTGTCTTTTTGTCTGTATAAAAACACTCCGGCAATGTTTGTTCCATTTGCCTGGTGTTGCAAAGACGGCACTTGCCCTGAGAGAAGAAGCTGCGCAGGCGCCACCTCCCCCAGGCCCAGCCCCTTGCTCAGCTGGCAGGACTAAGTGAGGTGTGTCTCCTTTACTGCCAGTGACGTAATGCTGGGGCTTCAGCCTTTGATTCCTCAACATCTCAGCTGGGAGTGGAAAGGGAGGCTTTGTTTAGTTCACTGAATTGCATCTAGATGAGTGGTCTGGTCTCCCCATATTTTCTGGCATAAAAGCAGCGGGTTGAGTCCTTTTTGGAGCCCAGCCAGAAAACTTGCTTTCATTTTGGGGGACTGATGGAGCTGACCACCTTGGAGGACGTTTCTAAGCCCTCCGATTCTATCCAATTCCTATCGGCATGCACCACAAAGGCATGGCTAGTTCAGTTGCAGTTTCTCCTGAAAGGACCAGTGTCCCGCTCTGGGCCTCCAGCAATCTCCTTAGCTAAAGCCGAGCGGGTGTGATCATTATCCTCTGACTTGTCACAGCTGGGGCACTTGCGCCAAAGAAGAATCCAAGTCACTCTTTTATGGAGGCCAGCAAATGGCCCTGCCTAGCAAGGCTTTGGTGGCAGGGGCTGTGGAGGGTGGATGGAGAGGGGGCGAGGGAGGGGGCAATTGCCAGGCTGCTTCTGGGAAGCCGAGGCAAGCTTGCCCTTGTCTGATGGAGCCGGTGCAGGTGGGCTTTGGAGGTTACAAAGTATCTGCCTTGCAGTGGGACTTGTTCCAGCTGCCCCCTCTGTTTGCTGGCCAGCGGGTAACATGCAGGCTGGGAAGGAAGCAAGATTGGGACTGAAGCAAGATTTGCTTTTCCTTAAGGACAGGCAGGAAAGCAGCAAAGCTGCCTGGCTTTTGTCATATCTGGGATCTAGGTGTTAAAAGCAATGTGAAGGCCAGCAGTGTGCAAAGGTAATTCTGTTAGTGTTGCTTCCTTAGAGGAATGCCAGAGCCTTTTGGGACAACCACCGAGCTTCTCCAAGGGAGCTGGAAGAGGGATCTAGAAATTCTGCCTGAATGTTTGCTAGAGAAATGCCCGTGTGCTGTCCCTGTGTGTGTGTGTGTGTGTGTGTGTGTGTGTCCCCATCAGTTGGCCTGAAAAACATCCTGTTTCTCCAAGTTTCAAGGGAGGAGTGATGAGGTGAGAGACCAGCTCAGAGGCCCAAAGGAGGGAAACCATGCAGTGACATTATTGGGCAGCAAAAGAAGACTTGAGAAAGGGGGCAGGATGAATGCCTCCACTTTGAGAGGAAGCTTTGGAGTTGGCTTTGCGCTGGACAACTTGCAAATTCCAGCTCCTCTCAGAGCTGGAGGAGAGCCAGTGGGAGGAGCCCTTCCGGCTCTCCAGGGCAGGAGATGAGGTCTGGGCCCTTGCACAGAGGCAGGCTCCTGTGCACCTTCAGCTGGAGGCACCTTGCAAAGAAGAACCGGGAAGAGCCAGGGCTGTCCCTGCACTGCTTTTGCCCGTCTCATCAGACGACTGAGGAGAAAAGGCCCAATGGGAAGCTTCTCAGAGCAAACTTGCAGCAGAAGAAGTACAAGGGGCAGAGGCGGCCCATGCCCCTTTCTGTCCCATGGCTCCCCCGGGGGTTCTAGATGGAATGTTGGGCTGTGCCCATAGCAACTGTCGTTGTCTCCTGCTCCTGCGGCCCTTGCTGGAACACTGCTGGAGCAGCGCTGGAGCAGCAGCTGCAGGATCAGCTCCTGGGCTGTCCCTGACCAGCCGCCTTCTGCACTCAGCGCCAGACCCGGCCTCTGCACCGACATCCCGGTCTCCTCGTCTGCCTCCGGGCATCCCCAGAGCACTTGGGAACCCTCCAAGGTAAGAAAATCCCCGTTTGCCCTCAAAGCACTAGCACAAGGGCGGGAGGCTCCAGCTGCCTCTCCCACCAAGCACGACACACAGGCTGCGTGCTCACTTTCCCCAGACGAGCTTCCATGTGAAAGCAGGGTGCAGCTTCTGAAGGAATCGTCTTGCCTCCAGGGGAAACACAGACCTTTCCACAGAGGACCTAGAGAGGTCCCAGTGCAGTTGCAGATCCTCGTCCACGCATCACCTGATTAAACGTTCTTAGCACCCATTTCAGTCCTCAAACTATCTTGTGCTGACCCCAAAACAAATTGTTCCTGGCTGAGCAGGTCAGGGCTTCAGTGTCAACAAATCCCCTTATGCCCTGACTCTGCTCACACCCGCTCCAAAGCTTCAAACAGCACAATGATGGCACTTCTCCTCTGGCATCCCTGTCGTTCAGGGCATGGAAGCATTTGACTGGGCTTCTCCTCAAACACAGGCTTTCAACTTTAAAAACCATCTGGGATCAGCAATTCTTATCTACTTACCTAGTTTCATCGCTTCTAGATCCATTCTATTTTAAGATCTTTAGAGATTCTTTTTTCAGTGCATGTAGGGCTGGTTCTACCTCATGCTCAGGGGCGGCCGTCAAATGCCATCTCCTCAAGAGCACAATCACAGTAGCACAGAATTTTCTGCCTTGGAAGGGATTCTGAAAGATCACTGAGGCCAACTGCAGGGCCTGCCCGGGGCAGCCTCAACAATCACAGCCTGTGCCCAAGAGCAGTGTCCAAACACTTTTGGAGCTCAGTCAGCCTTGGTGCTGTGCCCCCTTCCCTGGGGAGGCTGTTGCAGTGCCCAAGCAGCCTCTGGCTGAAGAAGCTTTTCCTTCGATCCAACCTAAGCCTGCACTGGCACATCTCCCCTGCCATTCTCTTGGCTCTTCTCCGTGGCCCCGGGAGTGAAGAGAGTAGTGCATGGCCTTCTGCTTGCCCTCCTGAGGAAGCTGCTGACTGCTAGAGGGTCCTGCCTAGGACATTCCATGTGTCAAAAAGGCGGCAATGACAGCAAAGAGAAAGGAGCTGGGACACAGGAGCTCGGGCTTTGCAATGATGAGGATGAGAAGGAAGGCTACCGACACATCCTTGGCAGAAGGATTTTGAACTGGAGCATTGTTTTGATCTCTTTCAGGTGGAAAGGAGAGGCACAATGAAAAGGAAAGCAAGAGCCCAGATTCAGCCGTGAGTTTTGGCCTAGGGTTAAAGCACAGCAAACTGGAGGAATGGCGAGGAGGAGAACTGCTCTTTCAGAGTCAGGCTGGGATTGGTTCAAGCCTGTGGGTGCACAGCAAGGCTCTCTTGACCACTTGCCTTTCTCACCTCCACCTCCTTCTTCCTTTAGACACATCAATGTTGGCAGCGACTTTCAGGCTGAGCTCCCAGAGCTGCAGAGCAGACCAGCAAGTGAGGATGAAGAGCCTGCAAGCCTGGTCTGGAAGCCCTGGGGGGAGGATGACTCTGACATGGAAAAACCTGACAGAGGTAGCTTTGCTTCAAGCTTTTCTTCCAGTCCTGAGCTACTTGGGTCTTGAAAAGGCTCCTTTTGCCTAAAAAGGCAGCGTTTTGCAGGCTCTGCTTCTCTCCTTGTCTTGCCCATCTTCCCATGTAGAAGTGTTAGAGACAGGAGAAAGAGCAAGCACCTTGCTCTCCAAATTGGTCAGGGCCGTTTGCCACTGGAAGAGCGGAGATTGGCCCCCACTTCTTCTTACAGAAGCTGCTTTGGAGGGAGAGCCAGCACTGCGTGGGCCCTTGCTTCAGCTGGCTCTGTCTTTGCTCTCCTTTTCATGCTCTCTCTCCAAGCTGCTGTCTTTAGCTGCCGGCCTTTCCTTCTGCCTTGCATGGCAAGCTTTGCCCTTGCTGGCCTCCAGGCTGACTTTCGGTGGGTTTTTTCTTGTGCTTGCAGTAAGGGAACTGTTGGACATGGCCAGCTCCCGTGGCATTCCCGGGGCAGCAGCTAACCTGGAGCGCGCCCTGCACTGCCTGCACCAGGCACGCGGCAGCGTTCCGGTAAGAAGCGGCTGTTTGGGCGCAGAGAAGAGGGCACAGGGAATGCAGAAGGCCTGGGCACTGGGACAGCCTTTCCTGGCTGCTCTTGGAAGAAGGGTCTTAACAGGGAGCAGAGCACTTGCTGCCTGCTGGGTCTCCTCCAGCTGCGTCAGGGCTGAGCCCAAAGGGCTCCAGCAGGGAGAATCTCCCTCCTGGAGGCGGCGGCGGCGGAAGGTCCTGCTGCCTTGTAAATGGCCTGGAGATCTGAGTTCTCTAAGACATTTGGAGGGGAAATTCCCAGAAGCCTCAGTCAGCTGAGGCCATTCTGGCTGCAGGAGCAGCAAAATCCTCAGCTTGGTGAGCAAAAGGCCACTCTTGGGGACCAGGATCAAAGGGTTGGGCAGCAAAAACTTCACCCACATGGGATACAGTCGCTTGAATGTCTGGAGAGGCAAAGGAGCTGCAAGGCAGCACCTGTGATTTTTTGGCTCATTTTAAATGTGCTGGGGCGGCTAAAGCCTTTTCCCTCTTGATCTTGCAGGAGGCTCTGGAGATGCTGCTCTCAGAGGGGCCTGCAACACCTCAAGGCCATCCCATGGCTGATTATCATTACGCAGGTAAGCAAAGCAGAGCTTCTTGCGTCCCTGACAGATGCTGCCGTCCCCTTCATTCTTGTGGCAAGGGTTTCTGCTTCAAGAAATTGTGCTTAACACCAGCACAAGGTCTTGTCTCCTCTGCAGCTGGGGAAAGCACCAGCATCTAGTCCTTCAGCTTTACTTGTTTTCCAGTCCTTCTCCCCGGGCAATGCCTGCTCTTGTCTTCACGACCTTCTGAGGGAGCAGACACATACACCCACGTGAATGACGGCCTGCGACCGTTTTCTTTCGGCAGCCAGTGGGATCTACTTGGTGTGGATCAAGGGATCCGTTTACTAGCCGCTGCTTTTTATTGCCAGGCTCTGATAGATGGACACCTGAGGAGAAGGAGTCCTTCCAAAAGGCTTTCCACACCTACGGCAAGGATTTTCATCTCATCCAGAAGCAGGTAAAGCCACGGGACATTCTTTACCCGAGCAGATCAGCAGCAGGAAAGCTGGGTTATTTCTGGGAACAAGCACCGGGCTTCAGTCTCTCTCTTCTCAAGTACCAAGTATCTTCAAGTAGTAACAAAAGGGGACATCAAAAGCCTGTGTCAAAAGGATGATCCTGCCTCTCCAGCCCTTTGCTCCAAGCTCTTTTGGAAGATGAAGCTTTATTCTGTCAGACTTGTGGCACAGGTCTGCTGCTGCTTCCACAAGACGCTGTGCTGGCACAACTGGAGTGAAGCGGGGAAAGAAGAACTGTGCTAGATGGATTTGTTGTTGATCTGTGCATTGCGTGTATTAGCACCTAGCATAAGACACGCTTTAAGACATTGCATGATGCCTCTCTTTCCCCATGTTGATTTCATTTTACACCCTACTCCATTTCATTCATGCTTTTACTTCCTAGTTGACTCCATAGTCTACTTTTTCCCCAGTGCACCCGACACCATTTTCGATTCCTTCTTTTTCTCTTCACAACAGATCCAGACTAAGACCGTGGCCCAGTGTGTGGAGTACTACTACTCCTGGAAAAAGGAGCATAAACTTGCCAGCACTCTTGCTCAGGTGAGGGGCAAGAAAATGGAGACGTGCCAGGAAGGTCGAGAAACTGGGAGAAAAGCTGCTGGCGAGCCATGCCAGACGCCCCTTTGCCAGGATCACATCGTCCCATGTGCTGGGAAAGGCACAGCAGATGCTGCCCGGGCCTTCCTTGTGCTGCTGCCCTGAAGTATGCAATTCTGGAGCCTAACTTTGACCCAAGAAAGCAGCACTGCCACCAAAATGGGCTTTGACTCTCTACAGATGGGCTTCTCAAGGGCTGGCACCCTCGCTGACTCCAATCAGACCCCAAATTCCCCACTGCTTGCTGACATCAGCAATCCGGGCTGCCTTTGTGGATATGCTGCAGATTTTCAGGGAGTTTTTCTAGCATGCCAGCATAGTCCCCAAGAAGGAGCTGCTGGTGCTGTGGCTCCCCTAAAACTTTCCTTACTGGCAAAGAGCAATTTGCTTCCCATCATGTGAGAGAGAGAGAGAGAGAGACAGGGAGGGAGATTATTTTGGGGACTAGAAAATGGCTAACCACGTGTCTACCCTAATTGGACGTAATTGAAATGCCATTGCCTAGACATTTGTGGAGGAAAAGCAGAGAGAAATAGATGTTAGGCAGAAAGGTAGAAATAAGAAATGTAGAGCTCTAAATAGCCAGGTATTTATCCCGCCCCTTTGGCCTGTAGAAAAGAGGAGTATTTTCCTCCAAGCTCTGGGTTGGCAGCCCACCGCAGCCCATTGGCAAAGACAGCCGGTTTCTCAGCTCTTGAGGCTTTGGAAGGATTTGCTTAGGCCGATCGATTTTTCTGCTGGATGCTCTGATGTCCAGCTTTGTGAGAGGAAGGAAGCATTGATAAGGACTCTTTGATTTCCAGAGTGTGGGCAAAGCAAAGAGGAGCAAAAGCCCTCCCAGAAAGGAGAACGGGGAGCCAGGGAAGAGAAGCCGCAAGAGGGCTCGCAGCGCCGAGTGTCCCTGCTGCCAACCGCGCCAGCCGCCCCCTTCGGCGGGAGGCCCCTTTCCCTGCGGGCAGTGCAAACGGTGCGTAAGTTCCTCCTCTTTCTGCTCAAAGCTGCGCCTTTGGACTAAAAGGGGCTGACCCTTTTCAAAGGCACCGCAGGGGAAGCTGGGGGCACTTGCAGCATCGCCCCCGGCAGCCGTGCTCAAGCTTAACACCCACCTCAAACCCAAAGAGCTTAGGTAAAACCCAGCCTTCACAATGAAACCTTGCCGTGCCCCAACAAGACCCAGTTGATACAAGTAGGAATAGATCCATCAAAGCTTGGTTTGATGCTGCTGATCAAATTCAAAAGAGGATGCAGCAAAAGGAGGAAGACATTTCAAGGCATTGAAAGTAGAACCATCAGACTCATGGTGCTGATCCATTGACAAATGTGCCACTGCCCGAAAAGACAGAAATTCATACTCAAACGGAGATCTCGGCACTTGCTTTCATGGTGTGTACTAGCGTCAGCAATGGATGGTTTGTTTCCTATCTTGCAGGGTGTTTGAAAGCATGAAGGAAAGGAACAAACACAGCAGAAGACATCGGCCTCGGAAGGAAGCAGAGCCTCTCCCCAAGAAGAAAAGACTCTGAAGTTAGACAAGCCTGCAGCTTGTCCAGGGCTAGCAAGAGTTAGGTGTCAATAGGACTAGATAGGAATAGGACTGTTTTTTAAGCTTTTAGGGTAGTTGAATCTTCTACATAGTTAGTGATAGGACATGATAGGAATCTCCTCAATTTAGTAGTTAAGATCCATTAGTATTATTCAAGATTCATTCGTTTCATTAGATTTCTCAATAAATTTCAAAGGTTGGGTGTTGTCTATGCTCTGCCTTTTGTCATTTTGCCTTTGTGGAGAGCCAATGGGTCTTTATCATTAAACCAAAGTTTGTTCCATTTTGTCTTTTTGTCTGTATAAAAACACTCCGGCAATGTTTGTTCCATTTGCCTGGTGTTGCAAAGACGGCACTTGCCCTGAGAGAAGAAGCTGGGCAGGCGCCACCTCCCCCAGGCCCAGCCCCTTGCGCAGCTGGCAGGACTAAGTGAGGTGTGTCTCCTTTACTGCCAGTGACGTAATGCTGGGGCTTCAGCCTTTGATTCCTCAACATCTCAGCTGGGAGTGGAAAGGGAGGCTTTGTTTAGTTCACTGAATTGCATCTAGATGAGTGGTCTGGTCTCCCCATATTTTCTGGCATAAAAGCAGCGGGTTGAGTCCTTTTTGGAGCCCAGCCAGAAAACTTGCTTTCATTTTGGGGGACTGATGGAGCTGACCACCTTGGAGGACGTTTCTAAGCCCTCCGATTCTATCCAATTCCTATCGGCATGCACCACAAAGGCATGGCTAGTTCAGTTTCAGTTTCTCCTGAAAGGACCAGTGTCCCGCTCTGGGCCTCCAGCAATCTCCTTAGCTAAAGCCGAGCGGGTGTGATCATTATCCTCTGACTTGTCACAGCTGGGGCACTTGCGCCAAAGAAGAATCCAAGTCACTCTTTTATTGAGGCCAGCAAATGGCCCTGCCTAGCAAGGCTTTGGTGGCAGGGGCTGTGGAGGGTGGATGGAGAGGGGGCGAGGGAGGGGGCAATTGCCAGGCTGCTTCTGGGAAGCCGAGGGAAGCTTGCCCTTGTCTGATGGAGCCGGTGCAGGTGGGCTTTGGAGGCTACAAAGTATCTGCCTTGCAGTGGGACTTGTTCCAGCTGCCCCCTCAGTTTGCTGGCCAGTGGGTAACATGCAGGCTGGGAAGGAAGCAAGATTGGGACTGAAGCAAGATTTGCTTTTCCTTAAGGACAGGCAGGAAAGCAGCAAAGCTGCCTGGCTTTTGTCATATCTGGGATCTAGGCGTTAAAAGCAATGTGAAGGCCAGCAGTGTGCAAAGGTAATTCTGTTAGTGTTGCTTCCTTAGAGGAATGCCAGAGCCTTTTGGGACAACCACCGAGCTTCTCCAAGGGAGCTGGAAGAGGGATCTAGAAATTCTGCCTGAATGTTTGCTAGAGAAATGCCCGTGTGCTGTCCCTGTGTGTGTGTGTGTGTGTGTGTGTGTGTGTCCCCATCAGTTGGCCTGAAAAACATCCTGTTTCTCCAAGTTTCAAGGGAGGAGTGATGAGGTGAGAGACCAGCTCAGAGGCCCAAAGGAGGGAAACCATGCAGTGACATTATTGGGCAGCAAAAGAAGACTTGAGAAAGGGGGCAGGATGAATGCCTCCACTTTGAGAGGAAGCTTTGGAGTTGGCTTTGCGCTGGACAACTTGCAAATTCCAGCTCCTCTCAGAGCTGGAGGAGAGCCAGTGGGAGGAGCCCTTCCGGCTCTCCAGGGCAGGAGATGAGGTCTGGGCCCTTGCACAGAGGCAGGCTCCTGTGCACCTTCAGCTGGAGGCACCTTGCAAAGAAGAACCGGGAAGAGCCAGGGCTGTCCCTGCACTGCTTTTGCCCGTCTCATCAGACGACTGAGGAGAAAAGGCCCAATGGGAAGCTTCTCAGAGCAAACTTGCAGCAGAAGAAGTAGAAGGGGCAGAGGCGGCCCATGCCCCTTTCTGTCCCATGGCTCCCCCGGGGGTTCTAGATGGAATGTTGGGCTGTGCCCATAGCAACTGTCGTTGTCTCCTGCTCCTGCGGCCCTTGCTGGAACACTGCTGGAGCAGCGCTGGAGCAGCAGCTGCAGGATCAGCTCCTGGGCTGTCCCTGACCAGCCGCCTTCTGCACTCAGCGCCAGACCCGGCCTCTGCACCGACATCCCGGTCTCCTCGTCTGCCTCCGGGCATCCCCAGAGCACTTGGGAACCCTCCAAGGTAAGAAAATCCCCGTTTGCCCTCAAAGCACTAGCACAAGGGCAGGAGGCTCCAGCTGCCTCTCCCACCAAGCACGACACACAGGCTGCGTGCTCACTTTCCCCAGACGAGCTTCCATGTGAAAGCAGGGTGCAGCTTCTGAAGGAATCGTCTTGCCTCCAGGGGAAACACAGACCTTTCCACAGAGGACCTAGAGAGGTCCCAGTGCAGTTGCAGATCCTCGTCCACGCATCACCTGATTAAACGTTCTTAGCACCCATTTCAGTCCTCAAACTATCTTGTGCTGACCCCAAAACAAATTGTTCCTGGCTGAGCAGGTCAGGGCTTCAGTGTCAACAAATCCCCTTATGCCCTGACTCTGCTCACACCCGCTCCAAAGCTTCAAACAGCACAATGATGGCACTTCTCCTCTGGCATCCCTGTCGTTCAGGGCATGGAAGCATTTGACTGGGCTTCTCCTCAAACACAGGCTTTCAACTTTAAAAACCATCTGGGATCAGCAATTCTTATCTACTTACCTAGTTTCATCGCTTCTAGATCCATTCTATTTTAAGATCTTTAGAGATTCTTTTTTCAGTGCATGTAGGGCTGGTTCTACCTCATGCTCAGGGGCGGCCGTCAAATGCCATCTCCTCAAGAGCACAATCACAGTAGCACAGAATTTTCTGCCTTGGAAGGGATTCTGAAAGATCACTGAGGCCAACTGCAGGGCCTGCCCGGGGCAGCCTCAACAATCACAGCCTGTGCCCAAGAGCAGTGTCCAAACACTTTTGGAGCTCAGTCAGCCTTGGTGCTGTGCCCCCTTCCCTGGGGAGGCTGTTGCAGTGCCCAAGCAGCCTCTGGCTGAAGAAGCTTTTCCTTCGATCCAACCTAAGCCTGCACTGGCACATCTCCCCTGCCATTCTCTTGGCTCTTCTCCGTGGCCCCGGGAGTGAAGAGAGTAGTGCATGGCCTTCTGCTTGCCCTCCTGAGGAAGCTGCTGACTGCTAGAGGGTCCTGCCTAGGACATTCCATGTGTCAAAAAGGCGGCAATGACAGCAAAGAGAAAGGAGCTGGGACACAGGAGCTCGGGCTTTGCAATGATGAGGATGAGAAGGAAGGCTACCGACACATCCTTGGCAGAAGGATTTTGAACTGGAGCATTGTTTTGATCTCTTTCAGGTGGAAAGGAGAGGCACAATGAAAAGGAAAGCAAGAGCCCAGATTCAGCCGTGAGTTTTGGCCTAGGGTTAAAGCACAGCAAACTGGAGGAATGGCGAGGAGGAGAACTGCTCTTTCAGAGTCAGGCTGGGATTGGTTCAAGCCTGTGGGTGCACAGCAAGGCTCTCTTGACCACTTGCCTTTCTCACCTCCACCTCCTTCTTCCTTTAGACGCATCAATGTTGGCAGCGACTTTCAGGCTGAGCTCCCAGAGCTGCAGAGCAGACCAGCAAGTGAGGATGAAGAGCCTGCAAGCCTGGTCTGGAAGCCCTGGGGGGAGGATGACTCTGACATGGAAAAACCTGACAGAGGTAGCTTTGCTTCAAGCTTTTCTTCCAGTCCTGAGCTACTTGGGTCTTGAAAAGGCTCCTTTTGCCTAAAAAGGCAGCCTTTTGCAGGCTCTGCTTCTCTCCTTGTCTTGCCCATCTTCCCATGTAGAAGTGTTAGAGACAGGAGAAAGAGCAAGCACCTTGCTCTCCAAATTGGTCAGGGCCGTTTGCCACTGGAAGAGCGGAGATTGGCCCCCACTTCTTCTTACAGAAGCTGCTTTGGAGGGAGAGCCAGCACTGCGTGGGCCCTTGCTTCAGCTGGCTCTGTCTTTGCTCTCCTTTTCATGCTCTCTCTCCAAGCTGCTGTCTTTAGCTGCCGGCCTTTCCTTCTGCCTTGCATGGCAAGCTTTGCCCTTGCTGGCCTCCAGGCTGACTTTCGGTGGGTTTTTTCTTGTGCTTGCAGTAAGGGAACTGTTGGACATGGCCAGCTCCCGTGGCATTCCCGGGGCAGCAGCTAACCTGGAGCGCGCCCTGCACTGCCTGCACCAGGCACGCGGCAGCGTTCCGGTAAGAAGCGGCTGTTTGGGCGCAGAGGAGAGGGCACAGGGAATGCAGAAGGCCCGGGCACTGGGACAGCCTTTCCTGGCTGCTCTTGGAAGAAGGGTCTTAACAGGGAGCAGAGCACTTGCTGCCTGCTGGGTCTCCTCCAGCTGCGTCAGGGCTGAGCCCAAAGGGCTCCAGCAGGGAGAATCTCCCTCCTGGAGGCGGCGGCGGCGGAAGGTCCTGCTGCCTTGTAAATGGCCTGGAGATCTGAGTTCTCTAAGACATTTGGAGGGGAAATTCCCAGAAGCCTCAGTCAGCTGAGGCCATTCTGGCTGCAGGAGCAGCAAAATCCTCAGCTTGGTGAGCAAAAGGCCACTCTTGGGGACCAGGATCAAAGGGTTGGGCAGCAAAAACTTCACCCACATGGGATACAGTCGCTTGAATGTCTGGAGAGGCAAAGGAGCTGCAAGGCAGCACCTGTGATTTTTTGGCTCATTTTAAATGTGCTGGGGCGGCTAAAGCCTTTTCCCTCTTGATCTTGCAGGAGGCTCTGGAGATGCTGCTCTCAGAGGGGCCTGCAACAGCTCAAGGCCATCCCATGGCTGATTATCATTACGCAGGTAAGCAAAGCAGAGCTTCTTGCGTCCCTGACAGATGCTGCCGTCCCCTTCATTCTTGTGGCAAGGGTTTCTGCTTCAAGAAATTGTGCTTAACACCAGCACAAGGTCTTGTCTCCTCTGCAGCTGGGGAAAGCACCAGCATCTAGTCCTTCAGCTTTACTTGTTTTCCAGTCCTTCTCCCCGGGCAATGCCTGCTCTTGTCTTCACGACCTTCTGAGGGAGCAGACACATACACCCACGTGAATGACGGCCTGCGACCGTTTTCTTTCGGCAGCCAGTGGGATCTACTTGGTGTGGATCAAGGGATCCCTTTACTACCCGCTGCTTTTTATTGCCAGGCTCTGATAGATGGACACCTGAGGAGAAGGAGTCCTTCCAAAAGGCTTTCCACACCTACGGCAAGGATTTTCATCTCATCCAGAAGCAGGTAAAGCCACGGGACATTCTTTACCCGAGCAGATCAGCAGCAGGAAAGCTGGGTTATTTCTGGGAACAAGCACCGGGCTTCAGTCTCTCTCTTCTCAAGGAGCAAGTATCTTCAAGTAGTAACAAAAGGGGACATCAAAAGCCTGTGTCAAAAGGATGATCCTGCCTCTCCAGCCCTTTGCTCCAAGCTCTTTTGGAAGATGAAGCTTTATTCTGTCAGACTTGTGGCACAGGTCTGCTGCTGCTTCCACAAGACGCTGTGCTGGCACAACTGGAGTGAAGCGGGGAAAGAAGAACTGTGCTAGATGGATTTGTTGTTGATCTGTGCATTGCGTGTATTAGCACCTAGCATAAGACACGCTTTAAGACATTGCATGATGCCTCTCTTTCCCCATGTTGATTTCATTTTACACCCTACTCCATTTCATTCATGCTTTTACTTCCTAGTTGACTCCATAGTCTACTTTTTCCCCAGTGCACCCGACACCATTTTCGATTCCTTCTTTTTCTCTTCACAACAGATCCAGACTAAGACCGTGGCCCAGTGTGTGGAGTACTACTACTCCTGGAAAAAGGAGCATAAACTTGCCAGCACTCTTGCTCAGGTGAGGGGCAAGAAAATGGAGACGTGCCAGGAAGGTCGAGAAACTGGGAGAAAAGCTGCTGGCGAGCCATGCCAGACGCCCCTTTGCCAGGATCACATCGTCCCATGTGCTGGGAAAGGCACAGCAGATGCTGCCCGGGCCTTCCTTGTGCTGCTGCCCTGAAGTATGCAATTCTGGAGCCTAACTTTGACCCAAGAAAGCAGCACTGCCACCAAAATGGGCTTTGACTCTCTACAGATGGGCTTCTCAAGGGCTGGCACCCTCGCTGACTCCAATCAGACCCCAAATTCCCCACTGCTTGCTGACATCAGCAATCCGGGCTGCCTTTGTGGATATGCTGCAGATTTTCAGGGAGTTTTTCTAGCATGCCAGCATAGTCCCCAAGAAGGAGCTGCTGGTGCTGTGGCTCCCCTAAAACTTTCCTTACTGGCAAAGAGCAATTTGCTTCCCATCATGTGAGAGAGAGAGAGAGAGAGACAGGGAGGGAGATTATTTTGGGGACTAGAAAATGGCTAACCACGTGTCTACCCTAATTGGACTGGATTGAAATGCCATTGCCTAGACATTTGTGGAGGAAAAGCAGAGAGAAATAGATGTTAGGCAGAAAGGTAGAAATAAGAAATGTAGAGCTCTAAATAGCCAGGTATTTATCCCGCCCCTTTGGCCTGTAGAAAAGAGGAGTATTTTCCTCCAAGCTCTGGGTTGGCAGCCCACCGCAGCCCATTGGCAAAGACAGCCGGTTTCTCAGCTCTTGAGGCTTTGGAAGGATTTGCTTAGGCCGATCGATTTTTCTGCTGGATGCTCTGATGTCCAGCTTTGTGAGAGGAAGGAAGCATTGATAAGGACTCTTTGATTTCCAGAGTGTGGGCAAAGCAAAGAGGAGCAAAAGCCCTCCCAGAAAGGAGAACGGGGAGCCAGGGAAGAGAAGCCGCAAGAGGGCTCGCAGCGCCCAGTGTCCCTGCTGCCAACCGCGCCAGCCGCCCCCTTCGGCGGGAGGCCCCTTTCCCTGCGGGCAGTGCAAACGGTGCGTAAGTTCCTCCTCTTTCTGCTCAAAGCTGCGCCTTTGGACTAAAAGGGGCTGACCCTTTTCAAAGGCACCGCAGGGGAAGCTGGGGGCACTTGCAGCATCGCCCCCGGCAGCCGTGCTCAAGCTTAACACCCACCTCAAACCCAAAGAGCTTAGGTAAAACCCAGCCTTCACAATGAAACCTTGCCGTGCCCCAACAAGACCCAGTTGATACAAGTAGGAATAGATCCATCAAAGCTTGGTTTGATGCTGCTGATCAAATTCAAAAGAGGATGCAGCAAAAGGAGGAAGACATTTCAAGGCATTGAAAGTAGAACCATCAGACTCATGGTGCTGATCCATTGACAAATGTGCCACTGCCCGAAAAGACAGAAATTCATACTCAAACGGAGATCTCGGCACTTGCTTTCATGGTGTGTACTAGCGTCAGCAATGGATGGTTTGTTTCCTATCTTGCAGGGTGTTTGAAAGCATGAAGGAAAGGAACAAACACAGCAGAAGACATCGGCCTCGGAAGGAAGCAGAGCCTCTCCCCAAGAAGAAAAGACTCTGAAGTTAGACAAGCCTGCAGCTTGTCCAGGGCTAGCAAGAGTTAGGTGTCAATAGGACTAGATAGGAATAGGACTGTTTTTTAAGCTTTTAGGGTAGTTGAATCTTCTACATAGTTAGTGATAGGACATGATAGGAATCTCCTCAATTTAGTAGTTAAGATCCATTAGTATTATTCAAGATTCATTCGTTTCATTAGATTTCTCAATAAATTTCAAAGGTTGGGTGTTGTCTATGCTCTGCCTTTTGTCATTTTGCCTTTGTGGAGAGCCAATGGGTCTTTATCATTAAACCAAAGTTTGTTCCATTTTGTCTTTTTGTCTGTATAAAAACACTCCGGCAATGTTTGTTCCATTTGCCTGGTGTTGCAAAGACGGCACTTGCCCTGAGAGAAGAAGCTGGGCAGGCGCCACCTCCCCCAGGCCCAGCCCCTTGCGCAGCTGGCAGGACTAAGTGAGGTGTGTCTCCTTTACTGCCAGTGACGTAATGCTGGGGCTTCAGCCTTTGATTCCTCAACATCTCAGCTGGGAGTGGAAAGGGAGGCTTTGTTTAGTTCACTGAATTGCATCTAGATGAGTGGTCTGGTCTCCCCATATTTTCTGGCATAAAAGCAGCGGGTTGAGTCCTTTTTGGAGCCCAGCCAGAAAACTTGCTTTCATTTTGGGGGACTGATGGAGCTGACCACCTTGGAGGACGTTTCTAAGCCCTCCGATTCTATCCAATTCCTATCGGCATGCACCACAAAGGCATGGCTAGTTCAGTTTCAGTTTCTCCTGAAAGGACCAGTGTCCCGCTCTGGGCCTCCAGCAATCTCCTTAGCTAAAGCCGAGCGGGTGTGATCATTATCCTCTGACTTGTCACAGCTGGGGCACTTGCGCCAAAGAAGAATCCAAGTCACTCTTTTATTGAGGCCAGCAAATGGCCCTGCCTAGCAAGGCTTTGGTGGCAGGGGCTGTGGAGGGTGGATGGAGAGGGGGCGAGGGAGGGGGCAATTGCCAGGCTGCTTCTGGGAAGCCGAGGGAAGCTTGCCCTTGTCTGATGGAGCCGGTGCAGGTGGGCTTTGGAGGCTACAAAGTATCTGCCTTGCAGTGGGACTTGTTCCAGCTGCCCCCTCAGTTTGCTGGCCAGTGGGTAACATGCAGGCTGGGAAGGAAGCAAGATTGGGACTGAAGCAAGATTTGCTTTTCCTTAAGGACAGGCAGGAAAGCAGCAAAGCTGCCTGGCTTTTGTCATATCTGGGATCTAGGCGTTAAAAGCAATGTGAAGGCCAGCAGTGTGCAAAGGTAATTCTGTTAGTGTTGCTTCCTTAGAGGAATGCCAGAGCCTTTTGGGACAACCACCGAGCTTCTCCAAGGGAGCTGGAAGAGGGATCTAGAAATTCTGCCTGAATGTTTGCTAGAGAAATGCCCGTGTGCTGTCCCTGTGTGTGTGTGTGTGTGTGTGTGTGTGTGTCCCCATCAGTTGGCCTGAAAAACATCCTGTTTCTCCAAGTTTCAAGGGAGGAGTGATGAGGTGAGAGACCAGCTCAGAGGCCCAAAGGAGGGAAACCATGCAGTGACATTATTGGGCAGCAAAAGAAGACTTGAGAAAGGGGGCAGGATGAATGCCTCCACTTTGAGAGGAAGCTTTGGAGTTGGCTTTGCGCTGGACAACTTGCAAATTCCAGCTCCTCTCAGAGCTGGAGGAGAGCCAGTGGGAGGAGCCCTTCCGGCTCTCCAGGGCAGGAGATGAGGTCTGGGCCCTTGCACAGAGGCAGGCTCCTGTGCACCTTCAGCTGGAGGCACCTTGCAAAGAAGAACCGGGAAGAGCCAGGGCTGTCCCTGCACTGCTTTTGCCCGTCTCATCAGACGACTGAGGAGAAAAGGCCCAATGGGAAGCTTCTCAGAGCAAACTTGCAGCAGAAGAAGTAGAAGGGGCAGAGGCGGCCCATGCCCCTTTCTGTCCCATGGCTCCCCCGGGGGTTCTAGATGGAATGTTGGGCTGTGCCCATAGCAACTGTCGTTGTCTCCTGCTCCTGCGGCCCTTGCTGGAACACTGCTGGAGCAGCGCTGGAGCAGCAGCTGCAGGATCAGCTCCTGGGCTGTCCCTGACCAGCCGCCTTCTGCACTCAGCGCCAGACCCGGCCTCTGCACCGACATCCCGGTCTCCTCGTCTGCCTCCGGGCATCCCCAGAGCACTTGGGAACCCTCCAAGGTAAGAAAATCCCCGTTTGCCCTCAAAGCACTAGCACAAGGGCGGGAGGCTCCAGCTGCCTCTCCCACCAAGCACGACACACAGGCTGCGTGCTCACTTTCCCCAGACGAGCTTCCATGTGAAAGCAGGGTGCAGCTTCTGAAGGAATCGTCTTGCCTCCAGGGGAAACACAGACCTTTCCACAGAGGACCTAGAGAGGTCCCAGTGCAGTTGCAGATCCTCGTCCACGCATCACCTGATTAAACGTTCTTAGCACCCATTTCAGTCCTCAAACTATCTTGTGCTGACCCCAAAACAAATTGTTCCTGGCTGAGCAGGTCAGGGCTTCAGTGTCAACAAATCCCCTTATGCCCTGACTCTGCTCACACCCGCTCCAAAGCTTCAAACACCACAATGATGGCACTTCTCCTCTGGCATCCCTGTCGTTCAGGGCATGGAAGCATTTGACTGGGCTTCTCCTCAAACACAGGCTTTCAACTTTAAAAACCATCTGGGATCACCAATTCTTATCTACTTACCTAGTTTCATCGCTTCTAGATCCATTCTATTTTAAGATCTTTAGAGATTCTTTTTTCAGTGCATGTAGGGCTGGTTCTACCTCATGCTCAGGGGCGGCCGTCAAATGCCATCTCCTCAAGAGCACAATCACAGTAGCACAGAATTTTCTGCCTTGGAAGGGATTCTGAAAGATCACTGAGGCCAACTGCAGGGCCTGCCCGGGGCAGCCTCAACAATCACAGCCTGTGCCCAAGAGCAGTGTCCAAACACTTTTGGAGCTCAGTCAGCCTTGGTGCTGTGCCCCCTTCCCTGGGGAGGCTGTTGCAGTGCCCAAGCAGCCTCTGGCTGAAGAAGCTTTTCCTTCGATCCAACCTAAGCCTGCACTGGCACATCTCCCCTGCCATTCTCTTGGCTCTTCTCTGTGGCCCCGGGAGTGAAGAGAGTAGTGCATGGCCTTCTGCTTGCCCTCCTGAGGAAGCTGCTGACTGCTAGAGGGTCCTGCCTAGGACATTCCATGTGTCAAAAAGGCGGCAATGACAGCAAAGAGAAAGGAGCTGGGACACAGGAGCTCGGGCTTTGCAATGATGAGGATGAGAAGGAAGGCTACCGACACATCCTTGGCAGAAGGATTTTGAACTGGAGCATTGTTTTGATCTCTTTCAGGTGGAAAGGAGAGGCACAATGAAAAGGAAAGCAAGAGCCCAGATTCAGCCGTGAGTTTTGGCCTAGGGTTAAAGCACAGCAAACTGGAGGAATGGCGAGGAGGAGAACTGCTCTTTCACAGTCAGGCTGGGATTGGTTCAAGCCTGTGGGTGCACAGCAAGGCTCTCTTGACCACTTGCCTTTCTCACCTCCACCTCCTTCTTCCTTTAGACGCATCAATGTTGGCAGCGACTTTCAGGCTGAGCTCCCAGAGCTGCAGAGCAGACCAGCAAGTGAGGATGAAGAGCCTGCAAGCCTGGTCTGGAAGCCCTGGGGGGAGGATGACTCTGACATGGAAAAACCTGACAGAGGTAGCTTTGCTTCAAGCTTTTCTTCCAGTCCTGAGCTACTTGGGTCTTGAAAAGGCTCCTTTTGCCTAAAAAGGCAGCCTTTTGCAGGCTCTGCTTCTCTCCTTGTCTTGCCCATCTTCCCATGTAGAAGTGTTAGAGACAGGAGAAAGAGCAAGCACCTTGCTCTCCAAATTGGTCAGGGCCGTTTGCCACTGGAAGAGCGGAGATTGGCCCCCACTTCTTCTTACAGAAGCTGCTTTGGAGGGAGAGCCAGCACTGCGTGGGCCCTTGCTTCAGCTGGCTCTGTCTTTGCTCTCCTTTTCATGCTCTCTCTCCAAGCTGCTGTCTTTAGCTGCCGGCCTTTCCTTCTGCCTTGCATGGCAACCTTTGCCCTTGCTGGCCTCCAGGCTGACTTTCGGTGGGTTTTTTCTTGTGCTTGCAGTAAGGGAACTGTTGGACATGGCCAGCTCCCGTGGCATTCCCGGGGCAGCAGCTAACCTGGAGCGCGCCCTGCACTGCCTGCACCAGGCACGCGGCAGCGTTCCGGTAAGAAGCGGCTGTTTGGGCGCAGAGGAGAGGGCACAGGGAATGCAGAAGGCCCGGGCACTGGGACAGCCTTTCCTGGCTGCTCTTGGAAGAAGGGTCTTAACAGGGAGCAGAGCACTTGCTGCCTGCTGGGTCTCCTCCAGCTGCGTCAGGGCTGAGCCCAAAGGGCTCCAGCAGGGAGAATCTCCCTCCTGGAGGCGGCGGCGGCGGAAGGTCCTGCTGCCTTGTAAATGGCCTGGAGATCTGAGTTCTCTAAGACATTTGGAGGGGAAATTCCCAGAAGCCTCACTCAGCTGAGGCCATTCTGGCTGCAGGAGCAGCAAAATCCTCAGCTTGGTGAGCAAAAGGCCACTCTTGGGGACCAGGATCAAAGGGTTGGGCAGCAAAAACTTCACCCACATGGGATACAGTCGCTTGAATGTCTGGAGAGGCAAAGGAGCTGCAAGGCAGCACCTGTGATTTTTTGGCTCATTTTAAATGTGCTGGGGCGGCTAAAGCCTTTTCCCTCTTGATCTTGCAGGAGGCTCTGGAGATGCTGCTCTCAGAGGGGCCTGCAACAGCTCAAGGCCATCCCATGGCTGATTATCATTACGCAGGTAAGCAAAGCAGAGCTTCTTGCGTCCCTGACAGATGCTGCCGTCCCCTTCATTCTTGTGGCAAGGGTTTCTGCTTCAAGAAATTGTGCTTAACACCAGCACAAGGTCTTGTCTCCTCTGCAGCTGGGGAAAGCACCAGCATCTAGTCCTTCAGCTTTACTTGTTTTCCAGTCCTTCTCCCCGGGCAAGGCCTGCTCTTGTCTTCACGACCTTCTGAGGGAGCAGACACGTACACCCACGTGAATGACGGCCTGCGACCGTTTTCTTTCGGCAGCCAGTGGGATCTACTTGGTGTGGATCAAGGGATCCCTTTACTACCCGCTGCTTTTTATTGCCAGGCTCTGATAGATGGACACCTGAGGAGAAGGAGTCCTTCCAAAAGGCTTTCCACACCTACGGCAAGGATTTTCATCTCATCCAGAAGCAGGTAAAGCCACGGGACATTCTTTACCCGAGCAGATCAGCAGCAGGAAAGCTTGCTTATTTCTGGGAACAAGCACTGGGCTTCAGTCTCTCTCTTCTCAAGGAGCAAGTATCTTCAAGTAGTAACAAAAGGGGACATCAAAAGCCTGTGTCAAAAGGATGATCCTGCCTCTCCAGCCCTTTGCTCCAAGCTCTTTTGGAAGATGAAGCTTTATTCTGTCAGACTTGTGGCACAGGTCTGCTGCTGCTTCCACAAGACGCTGTGCTGGCACAACTGGAGTGAAGCGGGGAAAGAAGAACTGTGCTAGATGGATTTGTTGTTGATCTGTGCATTGCGTGTATTAGCACCTAGCATAAGACACGCTTTAAGACATTGCATGATGCCTCTCTTTCCCCATGTTGATTTCATTTTACACCCTACTCCATTTCATTCATGCTTTTACTTCCTAGTTGACTCCATAGTCTACTTTTTCCCCAGTGCACCCGACACCATTTTCGATTCCTTCTTTTTCTCTTCACAACAGATCCAGACTAAGACCGTGGCCCAGTGTGTGGAGTACTACTACTCCTGGAAAAAGGAGCATAAACTTGCCAGCACTCTTGCTCAGGTGAGGGGCAAGAAAATGGAGACGTGCCAGGAAGGTCGAGAAACTGGGAGAAAAGCTGCTGGCGAGCCATGCCAGACGCCCCTTTGCCAGGATCACATCGTCCCATGTGCTGGGAAAGGCACAGCAGATGCTGCCCGGGCCTTCCTTGTGCTGCTGCCCTGAAGTATGCAATTCTGGAGCCTAACTTTGACCCAAGAAAGCAGCACCGCCACCAAAATGGGCTTTGACTCTCTACAGATGGGCTTCTCAAGGGCTGGCACCCTCGCTGACTCCAATCAGACCCCAAATTCCCCACTGCTTGCTGACATCAGCAATCCGGGCTGCCTTTGTGGATATGCTGCAGATTTTCAGGGAGTTTTTCTAGCATGCCAGCATAGTCCCCAAGAAGGAGCTGCTGGTGCTGTGGCTCCCCTAAAACTTTCCTTACTGGCAAAGAGCAATTTGCTTCCCATCATGTGAGAGAGAGAGAGAGAGAGACAGGGAGGGAGATTATTTTGGGGACTAGAAAATGGCTAACCACGTGTCTACCCTAATTGGACGTAATTGAAATGCCATTGCCTAGACATTTGTGGAGGAAAAGCAGAGAGAAATAGATGTTAGGCAGAAAGGTAGAAATAAGAAATGTAGAGCTCTAAATAGCCAGGTATTTATCCCACCCCTTTGGCCTGTAGAAAAGAGGAGTATTTTCCTCCAAGCTCTGGGTTGGCAGCCCACCGCAGCCCATTGGCAAAGACAGCCGGTTTCTCAGCTCTTGAGGCTTTGGAAGGATTTGCTTAGGCCGATCGATTTTTCTGCTGGATGCTCTGATGTCCAGCTTTGTGAGAGGAAGGAAGCATTGATAAGGACTCTTTGATTTCCAGAGTGTGGGCAAAGCAAAGAGGAGCAAAAGCCCTCCCAGAAAGGAGAACGGGGAGCCAGGGAAGAGAAGCCGCAAGAGGGCTCGCAGCGCCCAGTGTCCCTGCTGCCAACCGCGCCAGCCGCCCCCTTCGGCGGGAGGCCCCTTTCCCTGCGGGCAGTGCAAACGGTGCGTAAGTTCCTCCTCTTTCTGCTCAAAGCTGCGCCTTTGGACTAAAAGGGGCTGACCCTTTTCAAAGGCACCGCAGGGGAAGCTGGGGGCACTTGCAGCATCGCCCCCGGCAGCCGTGCTCAAGCTTAACACCCACCTCAAACCCAAAGAGCTTAGGTAAAACCCAGCCTTCACAATGAAACCTTGCCGTGCCCCAACAAGACCCAGTTGATACAAGTAGGAATAGATCCATCAAAGCTTGGTTTGATGCTGCTGATCAAATTCAAAAGAGGATGCAGCAAAAGGAGGAAGACATTTCAAGGCATTGAAAGTAGAACCATCAGACTCATGGTGCTGATCCATTGACAAATGTGCCACTGCCCGACAAGACAGAAATTCATACTCAAACGGAGATCTCGGCACTTGCTTTCATGGTGTGTACTAGCGTCAGCAATGGATGGTTTGTTTCCTATCTTGCAGGGTGTTTGAAAGCATGAAGGAAAGGAACAAACACAGCAGAAGACATCGGCCTCGGAAGACAGCAGAGCCTCTCCCCAAGAAGAAAAGACTCTGAAGTTAGACAAGCCTGCAGCTTGTCCAGGGCTAGCAAGAGTTAGGTGTCAATAGGACTAGATAGGAATAGGACTGTTTTTTAAGCTTTTAGGGTAGTTTCATCTTCTACATAGTTAGTGATAGGACATGATAGGAATCTCCTCAATTTAGTAGTTAAGATCCATTAGTATTATTCAAGATTCATTCGTTTCATTAGATTTCTCAATAAATTTCAAAGGTTGGGTGTTGTCTATGCTCTGCCTTTTGTCATTTTGCCTTTGTGGAGAGCCAATGGGTCTTTATCATTAAACCAAAGTTTGTTCCATTTTGTCTTTTTGTCTGTATAAAAACACTCCGGCAATGTTTGTTCCATTTGCCTGGTGTTGCAAAGACGGCACTTGCCCTGAGAGAAGAAGCTGGGCAGGCGCCACCTCCCCCAGGCCCAGCCCCTTGCTCAGCTGGCAGGACTAAGTGAGGTGTGTCTCCTTTACTGCCAGTGACGTAATGCTGGGGCTTCAGCCTTTGATTCCTCAACATCTCAGCTGGGAGTGGAAAGGGAGGCTTTGTTTAGTTCACTGAATTGCATCTAGATGAGTGGTCTGGTCTCCCCATATTTTCTGGCATAAAAGCAGCGGGTTGAGTCCTTTTTGGAGCCCAGCCAGAAAACTTGCTTTCATTTTGGGGGACTGATGGAGCTGACCACCTTGGAGGACGTTTCTAAGCCCTCCGATTCTATCCAATTCCTATCGGCATGCACCACAAAGGCATGGCTAGTTCAGTTGCAGTTTCTCCTGAAAGGACCAGTGTCCCGCTCTGGGCCTCCAGCAATCTCCTTAGCTAAAGCCGAGCGGGTGTGATCATTATCCTCTGACTTGTCACAGCTGGGGCACTTGCGCCAAAGAAGAATCCAAGTCACTCTTTTATGGAGGCCAGCAAATGGCCCTGCCTAGCAAGGCTTTGGTGGCAGGGGCTGTGGAGGGTGGATGGAGAGGGGGCGAGGGAGGGGGCAATTGCCAGGCTGCTTCTGGGAAGCCGAGGCAAGCTTGCCCTTGTCTGATGGAGCCGGTGCAGGTGGGCTTTGGAGGCTACAAAGTATCTGCCTTGCAGTGGGACTTGTTCCAGCTGCCCCCTCAGTTTGCTGGCCAGTGGGTAACATGCAGGCTGGGAAGGAAGCAAGATTGGGACTGAAGCAAGATTTGCTTTTCCTTAAGGACAGGCAGGAAAGCAGCAAAGCTGCCTGGCTTTTGTCATATCTGGGATCTAGGCGTTAAAAGCAATGTGAAGGCCAGCAGTGTGCAAAGGTAATTCTGTTAGTGTTGCTTCCTTAGAGGAATGCCAGAGCCTTTTGGGACAACCACCGAGCTTCTCCAAGGGAGCTGGAAGAGGGATCTAGAAATTCTGCCTGAATGTTTGCTAGAGAAATGCCCGTGTGCTGTCCCTGTGTGTGTGTGTGTGTGTGTGTGTGTGTGTGTGTCCCCATCAGCTGGCCTGAAAAACATCCTGTTTCTCCAAGTTTCAAGGGAGGAGTGATGAGGTGAGAGACCAGCTCAGAGGCCCAAAGGAGGGAAACCATGCAGTGACATTATTGGGCAGCAAAAGAAGACTTGAGAAAGGGGGCAGGATGAATGCCTCCACTTTGAGAGGAAGCTTTGGAGTTGGCTTTGCGCTGGACAACTTGCAAATTCCAGCTCCTCTCAGAGCTGGAGGAGAGCCAGTGGGAGGAGCCCTTCCGGCTCTCCAGGGCAGGAGATGAGGTCTGGGCCCTTGCACAGAGGCAGGCTCCTGTGCACCTTCAGCTGGAGGCACCTTGCAAAGAAGAACCGGGAAGAGCCAGGGCTGTCCCTGCACTGCTTTTGCCCGTCTCATCAGACGACTGAGGAGAAAAGGCCCAATGGGAAGCTTCTCAGAGCAAACTTGCAGCAGAAGAAGTACAAGGGGCAGAGGCGGCCCATGCCTCTTTCTGTCCCATGGCTCCCCCGGGGGTTCTAGATGGAATGTTGGGCTGTGCCCATAGCAACTGTCGTTGTCTCCTGCTCCTGCGGCCCTTGCTGGAACACTGCTGGAGCAGCGCTGGAGCAGCAGCTGCAGGATCAGCTCCTGGGCTGTCCCTGACCAGCCGCCTTCTGCACTCAGCGCCAGACCCGGCCTCTGCACCGACATCCCGGTCTCCTCGTCTGCCTCCGGGCATCCCCAGAGCACTTGGGAACCCTCCAAGGTAAGAAAATCCCCGTTTGCCCTCAAAGCACTAGCACAGGGGCAGGAGGCTCCAGCTGCCTCTCCCACCAAGCACGACACACAGGCTGCGTGCTCACTTTCCCCAGACGAGCTTCCACGTGAAAGCAGGGTGCAGCTTCTGAAGGAATCGTCTTGCCTCCAGGGGAAACACAGACCTTTCCACAGAGGACCTAGAGAGGTGTCCCAGTGCAGTTGCAGATCCTCGTCCACGCATCACCTGATTAAACGTTCTTAGCACCCATTTCAGTCCTCAAACTATCTTGTGCTGACCCCAAAACAAATTGCTCCTGGCTGAGCAGGTCAGGGCTTCAGTGTCAACAAATCCCCTTATGCCCTGACTCTGCTCACACCCGCTCCAAAGCTTCAAACACCACAATGATGGCACTTCTCCTCTGGCATCCCTGTCGTTCAGGGCATGGAAGCATTTGACTGGGCTTCTCCTCAAACACAGGCTTTCAACTTTAAAAACCATCTGGGATCAGCAATTCTTATCTACTTACCTAGTTTCATCGCTTCTAGATCCATTCTATTTTAAGATCTTTAGAGATTCTTTTTTCAGTGCATGTAGGGCTGGTTCTACCTCATGCTCAGGGGCGGCCGTCAAATGCCATCTCCTCAAGAGCACAATCACAGTAGCACAGAATTTTCTGCCTTGGAAGGGATTCTGAAAGATCACTGAGCCCAACTGCAGGGCCTGCCCGGGGCAGCCTCAACAATCACAGCCTGTGCCCAAGAGCAGTGTCCAAACACTCATGGAGCTCAGTCAGCCTTGGTGCTGTGCCCCCTTCCCTGGGGAGGCTGTTGCAGTGCCCAAGCAGCCTCTGGCTGAAGAAGCTTTTCCTTCGATCCAACCTAAGCCTGCACTGGCACATCTCCCCTGCCATTCTCTTGGCTCTTCTCCGTGGCCCCGGGAGTGAAGAGAGTAGTGCATGGCCTTCTGCTTGCCCTCCTGAGGAAGCTGCTGACTGCTAGAGGGTCCTGCCTAGGACATTCCATGTGTCAAAAAGGCGGCAATGACAGCAAAGAGAAAGGAGCTGGGACACAGGAGCTCGGGCTTTGCAATGATGAGGATGAGAAGGAAGGCTACCGACACATCCTTGGCAGAAGGATTTTGAACTGGAGCATTGTTTTGATCTCTTTCAGGTGGAAAGGAGAGGCACAATGAAAAGGAAAGCAAGAGCCCAGATTCAGCCGTGAGTTTTGGCCTAGGGTTAAAGCACAGCAAACTGGAGGAATGGCGAGGAGGAGAACTGCTCTTTCAGAGTCAGGCTGGGATTGGTTCAAGCCTGTGGGTGCACAGCAAGGCTCTCTTGACCACTTGCCTTTCTCACCTCCACCTCCTTCTTCCTTTAGACACATCAATGTTGGCAGCGACTTTCAGGCTGAGCTCCCAGAGCTGCAGAGCAGACCAGCAAGTGAGGATGAAGAGCCTGCAAGCCTGGTCTGGAAGCCCTGGGGGGAGGATGACTCTGACATGGAAAAACCTGACAGAGGTAGCTTTGCTTCAAGCTTTTCTTCCAGCCCTGAGCTACTTGGGTCTTGAAGAGGCTCCTTTTGCCTAAAAAGGCAGCCTTTTGAAGGCTCTGCTTCTCTCCTTGTCTTGCCCATCTTCCCATGTAGAAGTGTTAGAGACAGGAGAAAGAGCAAGCACCTTGCTCTCCAAATTGGTCAGGGCCGTTTGCCACTGGAAGAGCGGAGATTGGCCCCCACTTCTTCTTACAGAAGCTGCTTTGGAGGGAGAGCCAGCACTGCGTGGGCCCTTGCTTCAGCTGGCTCTGTCTTTGCTCTCCTTTTCATGCTCTCTCTCCAAGCTGCTGTCTTTAGCTGCCGGCCTTTCCTTCTGCCTTGCATGGCAAGCTTTGCCCTTGCTGGCCTCCAGGCTGACTTTCGGTGGGTTTTTTCTTGTGCTTGCAGTAAGAGAACTGTTGGACATGGCCAGCTCCCGTGGCATTCCCGGGGCAGCAGCTAACCTGGAGCGCGCCCTGCACTGCCTGCACCAGGCACGCGGCAGCGTTCCGGTAAGAAGCGGCTGTTTGGGCGCAGAGGAGAGGGCACAGGGAATGCAGAAGGCCCGGGCACTGGGACAGCCTTTCCTGGCTGCTCTTGGAAGAAGGGTCTTAACAGGGAGCAGAGCACTTGCTGCCTGCTGGGTCTCCTCCAGCTGCGTCAGGGCTGAGCCCAAAGGGCTCCAGCAGGGAGAATCTCCCTCCTGGAGGCGGCGGCGGCGGAAGGTCCTGCTGCCTTGTAAATGGCCTGGAGATTTGGGTTCTCTAAGACATTTGGAGGGGAAATTCCCAGAAGCCTCAGTCAGCTGAGGCCATTCTGGCTGCAGGAGCAGCAAAATCCTCAGCTTGGTGAGCAAAAGGCCTCTCTTGGGGACCAGGATCAAAGGGTTGGGCAGCAAAAACTTCACCCACATGGGATACAGTCGCTTGAATGTCTGGAGAGGCAAAGGAGCTGCAAGGCAGCACCTGTGATTTTTTGGCTCATTTTAAATGTGCTGGGGCGGCTAAAGCCTTTTCCCTCTTGATCTTGCAGGAGGCTCTGGAGATGCTGCTCTCAGAGGGGCCTGCAACACCTCAAGGCCATCCCATGGCTGATTATCATTACGCAGGTAGGCAAAGCAGAGCTTCTTGCGTCCCTGACAGATGCTGCCGTCCCCTTCATTCTTGTGGCAAGCGTTTCTGCTTCAAGAAATTGTGCTTAACACCAGCACAAGGTCTTGTCTCCTCTGTGGGTGGGCAAAGCACCAGCATCTAGTCCTTCAGCTTTACTTGTTTTCCAATCCTTCTCCCCGGGCAATGCCTGCTCTTGTCTTCACGACCTTCTGAGGG